>NC_139592.1:16276786-16349786 GCF_946808225.1 Silurus aristotelis | reverse complement strand
ATTGACTTAGATGGTTTTAATGATGCACACGATTGCCTTAAACGCATTGAACAAGAGACCTCTTGTAGGCCCGATCTTTTAGATACAGCCCTGGAAGAGGGGGATTGCCTATTTGTAGATAGATCATGTTCAAAACCCTCTGATGTGTATTTATGTGGATATGCAGTTGTAAGATTACCTGATGAAATAGTTGAAGCTAAATCATTACCATACACATCTGCACAAGCTGCAAAGTTGGTGGCACTTACAAGTGCATGTCAAATGTCTGAAGGTAATCCACCCTATATGCCACCTGTAGGAAATTTGAGATACCTGTTGGTTATATTTGACAGATTGAGTAAGTGGCCAGAATCATTTCCATGCGCGACAGAGAACGCTAAAACAGTTGTAAAAATATTAATGAAAGAGTTCATCTCTAAATTTTGGATTCCTAGTGTGATTGAAAGTGATAACAGCACACATTTTGCTCCTAAAGTGACACAACTTTTGGTTAAAAGCTTAGCAATTGATTGGCATTTTAATATTTCCTATCACCCACAGTCAGCTGGACTGGTGGAAAGAATGAACAGAACCATTAAGGAATGTGTTACTAAAGCCTGCATTGAAACAGGCCGAAATTGGACTGTTGTTCACCTGGCAGTATTTACAGAAATGAGAATGACCCCATCTTCAACTACTAAACTGTCACCTTTTGAAATTCGAATGGGCCAGGCTTTCCCGACTCCATGGGTCGGGGGACGCACTTGCATTTCTGTCTTAGGTAACCTGGAAGTGATTGTGGACGACTACGTTTCTGCACTGGCTGAAAAATGTAATTCTATTAGTGCTGAATATTCATATTCATTAACACAAATAAATAAATAAAAATGTTAAAAAGTGCAATCCGTGAACTAAAAACTTTTACATGACAAACCATGGGTTCACAAAAGTATGATTTTTTACATAACAAAATATGATGGTCAATTAAGAAAATATGAATTTTTATATTCAGAAGCATATGTTCATGGAAAACCTTTAAAAAAAATTGCCATTAGGAAACAAAAAACTAAAAAGTGACCATACAAATCATATTTTGACAAATACAATGACATTTTCATTGAAAATGGGATAGTTATTGTAAAAATATGAATTTTCATATTTATAATCATCATTTAATGAAAAACCACAAAAAAAAGTACAATATGCAGGCAAAAGACTCACAATTAAAACCATGGTCTGAGAAAAATAAAACTTTTAAAAAAATAAAAATATGAAATTAATTGGTAAAATTCATGAAAAAAATGTAAAAAGTGCAAATAACAAATCAAGTTTTTACAAGTTATTGTGAAAATATAAATGGTCATATTCATAAGCATTATTTCGCTAAAAATCTGTAAATGTGCAATAAGTGAACGAAAAAGATATCATGATAAACCATGTTTTGACATGAATATGACTTTTCTCATATAAATATGAAATTGATTGGTAAAATATTAATTTTCATATTGAAAGGCATTATTCATGAAAAACTGTAAAAAGAAATGGTAAAAATTCAATGAAAAACTTTTCATTTTCATAAGCAACATTTAACTAAAAACCGTTGAAAGTGCAAAAATTCAAGACACAATGGTTTGAAAAAAATGACTTTTTTTAAATAATTTTTTTAATTAAAATATTACATTTTATATTCATAACCATAATTTCATTAAAGAAATTGTTAACTTTTCCATAAAATTATGAATTATAGTAAAAATATGAATTTTTATATTCATAGCATCATTTAACAAAAATTCGTTAAAAGTGCAAAAAAATCTGCGCAAAACATGATGACAAACAATGGTTTGAAAAAATGTAAATTTTTATAGAAAATTTGTTGCGAGAAAAGCGAGATACTTTCCAGCAATATCCGAAGGTAAAACACGCATCAAGGTAAGTTTTAGGATACTTGCTTGCTTGCGGGGATTGTCCCATTTGCCAGCCAATAGGGCTGCATTTGTGTTCGTTTCCTGGTTATGCATTAATTGTTTAATTAATGATAACAATTTCAACCCAGCCATTATGGATGCACAAGCCAGTGCACTCTTAGTCCCAAGCCCGAGTAAATGGGGAGGGTTGCGTTAGGAAGGGCATCCAGTGTAAAACATGTGCCAAATCAAATATGCGGATCACAAATGAGAATTTCATACCGGATCGGTCGAGGCCCGGGTTACCAACGACCGCCACAGGTATCGTTAGCCGACAGGGTACCGGTGGAAATTGGGCTACTGTTGGCCGAAGGAGGAGGAAGACGTCTACAGAGGCGACAGGGAAAGGAGCAGTGTAGGAAAGTGAAGGTTCGGGTTGGTACTTTAAATGTTGGTACTATGACTGGTAAAGGGAGAGAGATAGCTGATATGATGGAGAGGAGAAAGGTAGATATGTTGTATGTTCAGGAGACCAAGTGGAAAGGGAGTAAGGTCAGGAAAATTGGAGGAAAAGGCATATGAGGAGCTGTATGAGAGGTTGGAAACTAAGGAAGGAGAAAAGGATTTATACCGATTGGCCAGGCAGAGGGACCGAGCTGGGAAGGATGTACTGCAAGTTAGAGCAATAAAGGATGAAGAGGGAAATGTGTTGACTAGTGAGGAGAGTGTGTTGAGAAGGTGGAGGGAGTATTTTGAGCAGCTGATGAATGAGGAAAATCAGAGAGAGAGAAGGCTGGATGATGTGGAGTTGGTGAAGCAGGATGTAGATAGGATTAGTAAGGAGGAAGTAAGAGAAGCGATTAAGAGGATGAAGAGTGGAAAGTCGGTTGGACCAGATGACATACCTGTAGAAGCGTGGAGATGTTTGGGAGAGATGGCAGTGGAGTTTTTAACCAGATTGTTTAACAGGATTTTGGAAGGTGAAAAGATGCCTGAGGAATGGAGAAGAAGTGTGCTGGTACCGATCTTTAAGCATAAAGGAGATGTGCAGATCTGCAGTAACTACAGGGGAATTAAGTTGATCAGTCACACCATGATGTTATGGGAAAGAGTAGTGGAAGCCAGGCTGAGAGAAGAGGTGACCATCTGTGGGCAACAGTATGGTTTCATGCCGAGGAAAAGCACCACAGATGCCTTATTTGCTTTGAGAATGTTGATTTAGAAGTATAGAGAAGGACAAAAGGAGTTGCATTGTGTGTTTGTGGATTTAGAGAAAGCGTACGACAGAGTGCCAAGAGAGGAGTTGTGGTATTGTATGAGGAAGTCAGGTGTGTCAGAGAAGTATGTGAGGGTGGTGCAGGACAGTGTGACGGCAGTGAAGTGTGCAGTAGATACGACAGACTGGTTCAGGGTAAAGGTTGGACTGCATCAAGGATCGGCCCTGAGCCCTGTTTCCTGTTTGCAGTGGTGATGGACAGGTTGACGGACGAGGTCAGACAGGAGTCTCCATGGTCTATGATGTTTGCGGATGATATTGTGATTTGTGGTGAGAGTAGGGAGCAGGTCGAGAAGAGCCTGGAGAGGTGGAGGTATGCGCTGGAGAGTAGGGGAATGAAAGTCAGTAGGAGTAAGACAGAGTACATGTGTGTGAATGAGAGGGAGGGCAGTGGAGTGATGCGGTTGCAGGGAGAAGAGGTGGAGAAGGTGGAGGAGTTCATGTACCTGGGGTCAACAGTGCAAAGTAATGGAGAGTGTGTTAGAGAAGTAAAGAAAAGAGTGAAGGCAGGGTGGAGTGGGTGGAGAAGAGTGGCAGGAGTGATTTGTGATAGTAGGGTATCTGCAAGAATGAAAGGTAAAGTTTATAGGTCTGTGGTGAGACCTGCGATGTTGTATGGATTAGAGACAGTGGCATTGAGTAAAAGACAGGAGGTGGAGCTGGAGGTAGCAGAGCTGAAGATGTTAAGGTTTTCGTTGGGAGTGACGACGATGGACAAGATTAGAAATGAGTTTATTAGAGGGTTCAGGGCATGTAGGATGTTTTGATGATGGAGGCGAGATTAAGATGGTTTGAACATGTGCAGAGGAGGGACATGAATTATATTGGTAGAAGAATGCTGAGGATGGAGCCACCAGGTAGGAGGAAAAGAGAAAGGCCAAGGAGGAGGTTCATGGATGTGGTGAGGGAAGACATGCAGGTAGTTGGTGTGAAAGAGGCAGATGTAGAGGACAGGGTGGTATGGAGACGGATGATCTGCTGTGGGGACCCCTAATGGGAGCAGCCAAAAGAAGAAGAAGAAGAAGAATGATAACAATTTCCTTTGGTGGGATGAATCCGTCACGACAATGTGTTCTTAGACATTAAGATGCAAGATTAGAAGACGTTTCTTTATGGTCTGGCTTAAATAGGTGATTTTGTCTGAAGTATCTGAAAGAATCCACGATAATTTTTATATGCCCGAAAAAAATAGATAAATAAATAAATTATACAATAATAAAAAATAAAAATTTTTATCATAGCTTCACAATCATTCCAAACTCGTCTTTGAACCTTTCAGGAAAAGATGCGATGCATAAAATGGGAATGGTGGTTCTGTTTTATTTTAAACCAATGTTTCACTTTCTTTTCCTTCTGTCCTCATGCTCTCAACTATCCGAAATATTTCTTCCGTAGTACATGTAGTACAGACATCCTGCCTGATGAGCCAAATTTAGGTGAAGTTAACCCTAAATTATGGGCCTCTCACAAAGACGGGGCAGGTTTAATCCAGGTAAAGCCGTATGTATCATGCACTCATGAAAACACACCATCCAGTTTTTGGTAAACAATATCCATTGTTATAAGAGAAGAATGTTGGCATTTTTCCAGTTATTGACAATTTATTGTCACAAAGTGTTTTGATAGAGACACATTCACCTTATAACACACCGATTAATCCAGATTTGAATGCGGATAAAAAATGCTGGAGGCTAACTCAAGATTTTCAAGAGATTAATTAAATAGTTATTCCGTTAGCTCCATTGGTGCCCGATATAGCTACCATTGTTAACTCTATATCAGCAACTCACAGATTTTTTACTGTGATTGAACTTTGTTCTGCCATTTTCAGTGTCCTTTTGGCCTCAGAAACGCAGTCGCTTTTTGCGTTTACCTATAGGGGACGTCAATTCACCTGGACCCGTCTTCCTCGGGGTTTTGTTGACTCGCTAGCCGTATTTTCCGCTGTAGTGCACAGAACTTTGGCTGATATACACCTTCCAGAAACAACCTGCATCCTTCAATACGCAAATGACATCCTCAACACACAAGATATGACAGCACAACGTAGATCTGGTTATGAAATCACGCTCTTGGTGACAGAAAACTTAATCATTAAGCCTTCTTTTCAGCCGCATTCAGCTGTAGTAGCGCTGCGTGATCTGCTAGACTTTATTGACTTAGATGGTTTTAATGATGCACACGATTGCCTTAAACGCATTGAACAAGAGACCTCTTGTAGGCCCGATCTTTTAGATACAGCCCTGGAAGAGGGGGATTGCCTATTTGTAGATAGATCATGTTCAAAACCCTCTGATGTGTATTTATGTGGATATGCAGTTGTAAGATTACCTGATGAAATAGTTGAAGCTAAATCATTACCATACACATCTGCACAAGCTGCAAAGTTGGTGGCACTTACAAGTGCATGTCAAATGTCTGAAGGTAATCCACCCTATATGCCACCTGTAGGAAATTTGAGATACCTGTTGGTTATATTTGACAGATTGAGTAAGTGGCCAGAATCATTTCCATGCGCGACAGAGAACGCTAAAACAGTTGTAAAAATATTAATGAAAGAGTTCATCTCTAAATTTTGGATTCCTAGTGTGATTGAAAGTGATAACAGCACACATTTTGCTCCTAAAGTGACACAACTTTTGGTTAAAAGCTTAGCAATTGATTGGCATTTTAATATTTCCTATCACCCACAGTCAGCTGGACTGGTGGAAAGAATGAACAGAACCATTAAGGAATGTGTTACTAAAGCCTGCATTGAAACAGGCCGAAATTGGACTGTTGTTCACCTGGCAGTATTTACAGAAATGAGAATGACCCCATCTTCAACTACTAAACTGTCACCTTTTGAAATTCGAATGGGCCAGGCTTTCCCGACTCCATGGGTCGGGGGACGCACTTGCATTTCTGTCTTAGGTAACCTGGAAGTGATTGTGGACGACTACGTTTCTGCACTGGCTGAAAAATGTAATTCTATTAGTGCTGAATATTCATATTCATTAACACAAATAAATAAATAAAAATGTTAAAAAGTGCAATCCGTGAACTAAAAACTTTTACATGACAAACCATGGGTTCACAAAAGTATGATTTTTTACATAACAAAATATGATGGTCAATTAAGAAAATATGAATTTTTATATTCAGAAGCATATGTTCATGGAAAACCTTTAAAAAAAATTGCCATTAGGAAACAAAAAACTAAAAAGTGACCATACAAATCATATTTTGACAAATACAATGACATTTTCATTGAAAATGGGATAGTTATTGTAAAAATATGAATTTTCATATTTATAATCATCATTTAATGAAAAACCACAAAAAAAAGTACAATATGCAGGCAAAAGACTCACAATTAAAACCATGGTCTGAGAAAAATAAAACTTTAAAAAAAATAAAAATATGAAATTAATTGGTAAAATTCATGAAAAAAATGTAAAAAGTGCAAATAACAAATCAAGTTTTTACAAGTTATTGTGAAAATATAAATGGTCATATTCATAAGCATTATTTCGCTAAAAATCTGTAAATGTGCAATAAGTGAACGAAAAAGATATCATGATAAACCATGTTTTGACATGAATATGACTTTTCTCATATAAATATGAAATTGATTGGTAAAATATTAATTTTCATATTGAAAGGCATTATTCATGAAAAACTGTAAAAAGAAATGGTAAAAATTCAATGAAAAACTTTTCATTTTCATAAGCAACATTTAACTAAAAACCGTTGAAAGTGCAAAAATTCAAGACACAATGGTTTGAAAAAAATGACTTTTTTTAAATAATTTTTTTAATTAAAATATTACATTTTATATTCATAACCATAATTTCATTAAAGAAATTGTTAACTTTTCCATAAAATTATGAATTATAGTAAAAATATGAATTTTTATATTCATAGCATCATTTAACAAAAATTCGTTAAAAGTGCAAAAAAATCTGCGCAAAACATGATGACAAACAATGGTTTGAAAAAATGTAAATTTTTATAGAAAATTTGTTGCGAGAAAAGCGAGATACTTTCCAGCAATATCCGAAGGTAAAACACGCATCAAGGTAAGTTTTAGGATACTTGCTTGCTTGCGGGGATTGTCCCATTTGCCAGCCAATAGGGCTGCATTTGTGTTCGTTTCCTGGTTATGCATTAATTGTTTAATTAATGATAACAATTTCAACCCAGCCATTATGGATGCACAAGCCAGTGCACTCTTAGTCCCAAGCCCGAGTAAATGGGGAGGGTTGCGTTAGGAAGGGCATCCAGTGTAAAACATGTGCCAAATCAAATATGCGGATCACAAATGAGAATTTCATACCGGATCGGTCGAGGCCCGGGTTACCAACGACCGCCACAGGTATCGTTAGCCGACAGGGTACCGGTGGAAATTGGGCTACTGTTGGCCGAAGGAGGAGGAAGACGTCTACAGAGGCGACAGGGAAAGGAGCAGTGTAGGAAAGTGAAGGTTCGGGTTGGTACTTTAAATGTTGGTACTATGACTGGTAAAGGGAGAGAGATAGCTGATATGATGGAGAGGAGAAAGGTAGATATGTTGTATGTTCAGGAGACCAAGTGGAAAGGGAGTAAGGTCAGGAAAATTGGAGGAAAAGGCATATGAGGAGCTGTATGAGAGGTTGGAAACTAAGGAAGGAGAAAAGGATTTATACCGATTGGCCAGGCAGAGGGACCGAGCTGGGAAGGATGTACTGCAAGTTAGAGCAATAAAGGATGAAGAGGGAAATGTGTTGACTAGTGAGGAGAGTGTGTTGAGAAGGTGGAGGGAGTATTTTGAGCAGCTGATGAATGAGGAAAATCAGAGAGAGAGAAGGCTGGATGATGTGGAGTTGGTGAAGCAGGATGTAGATAGGATTAGTAAGGAGGAAGTAAGAGAAGCGATTAAGAGGATGAAGAGTGGAAAGTCGGTTGGACCAGATGACATACCTGTAGAAGCGTGGAGATGTTTGGGAGAGATGGCAGTGGAGTTTTTAACCAGATTGTTTAACAGGATTTTGGAAGGTGAAAAGATGCCTGAGGAATGGAGAAGAAGTGTGCTGGTACCGATCTTTAAGCATAAAGGAGATGTGCAGATCTGCAGTAACTACAGGGGAATTAAGTTGATCAGTCACACCATGATGTTATGGGAAAGAGTAGTGGAAGCCAGGCTGAGAGAAGAGGTGACCATCTGTGGGCAACAGTATGGTTTCATGCCGAGGAAAAGCACCACAGATGCCTTATTTGCTTTGAGAATGTTGATTTAGAAGTATAGAGAAGGACAAAAGGAGTTGCATTGTGTGTTTGTGGATTTAGAGAAAGCGTACGACAGAGTGCCAAGAGAGGAGTTGTGGTATTGTATGAGGAAGTCAGGTGTGTCAGAGAAGTATGTGAGGGTGGTGCAGGACAGTGTGACGGCAGTGAAGTGTGCAGTAGATACGACAGACTGGTTCAGGGTAAAGGTTGGACTGCATCAAGGATCGGCCCTGAGCCCTGTTTCCTGTTTGCAGTGGTGATGGACAGGTTGACGGACGAGGTCAGACAGGAGTCTCCATGGTCTATGATGTTTGCGGATGATATTGTGATTTGTGGTGAGAGTAGGGAGCAGGTCGAGAAGAGCCTGGAGAGGTGGAGGTATGCGCTGGAGAGTAGGGGAATGAAAGTCAGTAGGAGTAAGACAGAGTACATGTGTGTGAATGAGAGGGAGGGCAGTGGAGTGATGCGGTTGCAGGGAGAAGAGGTGGAGAAGGTGGAGGAGTTCATGTACCTGGGGTCAACAGTGCAAAGTAATGGAGAGTGTGTTAGAGAAGTAAAGAAAAGAGTGAAGGCAGGGTGGAGTGGGTGGAGAAGAATGGCAGGAGTGATTTGTGATAGTAGGGTATCTGCAAGAATGAAAGGTAAAGTTTATAGGTCTGTGGTGAGACCTGCGATGTTGTATGGATTAGAGACAGTGGCATTGAGTAAAAGACAGGAGGTGGAGCTGGAGGTAGCAGAGCTGAAGATGTTAAGGTTTTCGTTGGGAGTGACGACGATGGACAAGATTAGAAATGAGTTTATTAGAGGGTTCAGGGCATGTAGGATGTTTTGATGATGGAGGCGAGATTAAGATGGTTTGAACATGTGCAGAGGAGGGACATGAATTATATTGGTAGAAGAATGCTGAGGATGGAGCCACCAGGTAGGAGGAAAAGAGAAAGGCCAAGGAGGAGGTTCATGGATGTGGTGAGGGAAGACATGCAGGTAGTTGGTGTGAAAGAGGCAGATGTAGAGGACAGGGTGGTATGGAGACGGATGATCTGCTGTGGGGACCCCTAATGGGAGCAGCCAAAAGAAGAAGAAGAAGAAGAATGATAACAATTTCCTTTGGTGGGATGAATCCGTCACGACAATGTGTTCTTAGACATTAAGATGCAAGATTAGAAGACGTTTCTTTATGGTCTGGCTTAAATAGGTGATTTTGTCTGAAGTATCTGAAAGAATCCACGATAATTTTTATATGCCCGAAAAAAATAGATAAATAAATAAATTATACAATAATAAAAAATAAAAATTTTTATCATAGCTTCACAATCATTCCAAACTCGTCTTTGAACCTTTCAGGAAAAGATACGATGCATAAAATGGGAATGGTGGTTCTGTTTTATTTTAAACCAATGTTTCACTTTCTTTTCCTTCTGTCCTCATGCTCTCAACTATCCGAAATATTTCTTCCGTAGTACATGTAGTACAGACATCCTGCCTGATGAGCCAAATTTAGGTGAAGTTAACCCTAAATTATGGGCCTCTCACAAAGACGGGGCAGGTTTAATCCAGGTAAAGCCGTATGTATCATGCACTCATGAAAACACACCATCCAGTTTTTGGTAAACAATATCCATTGTTATAAGAGAAGAATGTTGGCATTTTTCCAGTTATTGACAATTTATTGTCACAAAGTGTTTTGATAGAGACACATTCACCTTATAACACACCGATTAATCCAGATTTGAATGCGGATAAAAAATGCTGGAGGCTAACTCAAGATTTTCAAGAGATTAATTAAATAGTTATTCCGTTAGCTCCATTGGTGCCCGATATAGCTACCATTGTTAACTCTATATCAGCAACTCACAGATTTTTTACTGTGATTGAACTTTGTTCTGCCATTTTCAGTGTCCTTTTGGCCTCAGAAACGCAGTCGCTTTTTGCGTTTACCTATAGGGGACGTCAATTCACCTGGACCCGTCTTCCTCGGGGTTTTGTTGACTCGCTAGCCGTATTTTCCGCTGTAGTGCACAGAACTTTGGCTGATATACACCTTCCAGAAACAACCTGCATCCTTCAATACGCAAATGACATCCTCAACACACAAGATATGACAGCACAACGTAGATCTGGTTATGAAATCACGCTCTTGGTGACAGAAAACTTAATCATTAAGCCTTCTTTTCAGCCGCATTCAGCTGTAGTAGCGCTGCGTGATCTGCTAGACTTTATTGACTTAGATGGTTTTAATGATGCACACGATTGCCTTAAACGCATTGAACAAGAGACCTCTTGTAGGCCCGATCTTTTAGATACAGCCCTGGAAGAGGGGGATTGCCTATTTGTAGATAGATCATGTTCAAAACCCTCTGATGTGTATTTATGTGGATATGCAGTTGTAAGATTACCTGATGAAATAGTTGAAGCTAAATCATTACCATACACATCTGCACAAGCTGCAAAGTTGGTGGCACTTACAAGTGCATGTCAAATGTCTGAAGGTAATCCACCCTATATGCCACCTGTAGGAAATTTGAGATACCTGTTGGTTATATTTGACAGATTGAGTAAGTGGCCAGAATCATTTCCATGCGCGACAGAGAACGCTAAAACAGTTGTAAAAATATTAATGAAAGAGTTCATCTCTAAATTTTGGATTCCTAGTGTGATTGAAAGTGATAACAGCACACATTTTGCTCCTAAAGTGACACAACTTTTGGTTAAAAGCTTAGCAATTGATTGGCATTTTAATATTTCCTATCACCCACAGTCAGCTGGACTGGTGGAAAGAATGAACAGAACCATTAAGGAATGTGTTACTAAAGCCTGCATTGAAACAGGCCGAAATTGGACTGTTGTTCACCTGGCAGTATTTACAGAAATGAGAATGACCCCATCTTCAACTACTAAACTGTCACCTTTTGAAATTCGAATGGGCCAGGCTTTCCCGACTCCATGGGTCGGGGGACGCACTTGCATTTCTGTCTTAGGTAACCTGGAAGTGATTGTGGACGACTACGTTTCTGCACTGGCTGAAAAATGTAATTCTATTAGTGCTGAATATTCATATTCATTAACACAAATAAATAAATAAAAATGTTAAAAAGTGCAATCCGTGAACTAAAAACTTTTACATGACAAACCATGGGTTCACAAAAGTATGATTTTTTACATAACAAAATATGATGGTCAATTAAGAAAATATGAATTTTTATATTCAGAAGCATATGTTCATGGAAAACCTTTAAAAAAAATTGCCATTAGGAAACAAAAAACTAAAAAGTGACCATACAAATCATATTTTGACAAATACAATGACATTTTCATTGAAAATGGGATAGTTATTGTAAAAATATGAATTTTCATATTTATAATCATCATTTAATGAAAAACCACAAAAAAAAGTACAATATGCAGGCAAAAGACTCACAATTAAAACCATGGTCTGAGAAAAATAAAACTTTTAAAAAAATAAAAATATGAAATTAATTGGTAAAATTCATGAAAAAAATGTAAAAAGTGCAAATAACAAATCAAGTTTTTACAAGTTATTGTGAAAATATAAATGGTCATATTCATAAGCATTATTTCGCTAAAAATCTGTAAATGTGCAATAAGTGAACGAAAAAGATATCATGATAAACCATGTTTTGACATGAATATGACTTTTCTCATATAAATATGAAATTGATTGGTAAAATATTAATTTTCATATTGAAAGGCATTATTCATGAAAAACTGTAAAAAGAAATGGTAAAAATTCAATGAAAAACTTTTCATTTTCATAAGCAACATTTAACTAAAAACCGTTGAAAGTGCAAAAATTCAAGACACAATGGTTTGAAAAAAATGACTTTTTTTAAATAATTTTTTTAATTAAAATATTACATTTTATATTCATAACCATAATTTCATTAAAGAAATTGTTAACTTTTCCATAAAATTATGAATTATAGTAAAAATATGAATTTTTATATTCATAGCATCATTTAACAAAAATTCGTTAAAAGTGCAAAAAAATCTGCGCAAAACATGATGACAAACAATGGTTTGAAAAAATGTAAATTTTTATAGAAAATTTGTTGCGAGAAAAGCGAGATACTTTCCAGCAATATCCGAAGGTAAAACACGCATCAAGGTAAGTTTTAGGATACTTGCTTGCTTGCGGGGATTGTCCCATTTGCCAGCCAATAGGGCTGCATTTGTGTTCGTTTCCTGGTTATGCATTAATTGTTTAATTAATGATAACAATTTCAACCCAGCCATTATGGATGCACAAGCCAGTGCACTCTTAGTCCCAAGCCCGAGTAAATGGGGAGGGTTGCGTTAGGAAGGGCATCCAGTGTAAAACATGTGCCAAATCAAATATGCGGATCACAAATGAGAATTTCATACCGGATCGGTCGAGGCCCGGGTTACCAACGACCGCCACAGGTATCGTTAGCCGACAGGGTACCGGTGGAAATTGGGCTACTGTTGGCCGAAGGAGGAGGAAGACGTCTACAGAGGCGACAGGGAAAGGAGCAGTGTAGGAAAGTGAAGGTTCGGGTTGGTACTTTAAATGTTGGTACTATGACTGGTAAAGGGAGAGAGATAGCTGATATGATGGAGAGGAGAAAGGTAGATATGTTGTATGTTCAGGAGACCAAGTGGAAAGGGAGTAAGGTCAGGAAAATTGGAGGAAAAGGCATATGAGGAGCTGTATGAGAGGTTGGAAACTAAGGAAGGAGAAAAGGATTTATACCGATTGGCCAGGCAGAGGGACCGAGCTGGGAAGGATGTACTGCAAGTTAGAGCAATAAAGGATGAAGAGGGAAATGTGTTGACTAGTGAGGAGAGTGTGTTGAGAAGGTGGAGGGAGTATTTTGAGCAGCTGATGAATGAGGAAAATCAGAGAGAGAGAAGGCTGGATGATGTGGAGTTGGTGAAGCAGGATGTAGATAGGATTAGTAAGGAGGAAGTAAGAGAAGCGATTAAGAGGATGAAGAGTGGAAAGTCGGTTGGACCAGATGACATACCTGTAGAAGCGTGGAGATGTTTGGGAGAGATGGCAGTGGAGTTTTTAACCAGATTGTTTAACAGGATTTTGGAAGGTGAAAAGATGCCTGAGGAATGGAGAAGAAGTGTGCTGGTACCGATCTTTAAGCATAAAGGAGATGTGCAGATCTGCAGTAACTACAGGGGAATTAAGTTGATCAGTCACACCATGATGTTATGGGAAAGAGTAGTGGAAGCCAGGCTGAGAGAAGAGGTGACCATCTGTGGGCAACAGTATGGTTTCATGCCGAGGAAAAGCACCACAGATGCCTTATTTGCTTTGAGAATGTTGATTTAGAAGTATAGAGAAGGACAAAAGGAGTTGCATTGTGTGTTTGTGGATTTAGAGAAAGCGTACGACAGAGTGCCAAGAGAGGAGTTGTGGTATTGTATGAGGAAGTCAGGTGTGTCAGAGAAGTATGTGAGGGTGGTGCAGGACAGTGTGACGGCAGTGAAGTGTGCAGTAGATACGACAGACTGGTTCAGGGTAAAGGTTGGACTGCATCAAGGATCGGCCCTGAGCCCTGTTTCCTGTTTGCAGTGGTGATGGACAGGTTGACGGACGAGGTCAGACAGGAGTCTCCATGGTCTATGATGTTTGCGGATGATATTGTGATTTGTGGTGAGAGTAGGGAGCAGGTCGAGAAGAGCCTGGAGAGGTGGAGGTATGCGCTGGAGAGTAGGGGAATGAAAGTCAGTAGGAGTAAGACAGAGTACATGTGTGTGAATGAGAGGGAGGGCAGTGGAGTGATGCGGTTGCAGGGAGAAGAGGTGGAGAAGGTGGAGGAGTTCATGTACCTGGGGTCAACAGTGCAAAGTAATGGAGAGTGTGTTAGAGAAGTAAAGAAAAGAGTGAAGGCAGCGTGGAGTGGGTGGAGAAGAGTGGCAGGAGTGATTTGTGATAGTAGGGTATCTGCAAGAATGAAAGGTAAAGTTTATAGGTCTGTGGTGAGACCTGCGATGTTGTATGGATTAGAGACAGTGGCATTGAGTAAAAGACAGGAGGTGGAGCTGGAGGTAGCAGAGCTGAAGATGTTAAGGTTTTCGTTGGGAGTGACGACGATGGACAAGATTAGAAATGAGTTTATTAGAGGGTTCAGGGCATGTAGGATGTTTTGATGATGGAGGCGAGATTAAGATGGTTTGAACATGTGCAGAGGAGGGACATGAATTATATTGGTAGAAGAATGCTGAGGATGGAGCCACCAGGTAGGAGGAAAAGAGAAAGGCCAAGGAGGAGGTTCATGGATGTGGTGAGGGAAGACATGCAGGTAGTTGGTGTGAAAGAGGCAGATGTAGAGGACAGGGTGGTATGGAGACGGATGATCTGCTGTGGGGACCCCTAATGGGAGCAGCCAAAAGAAGAAGAAGAAGAAGAATGATAACAATTTCCTTTGGTGGGATGAATCCGTCACGACAATGTGTTCTTAGACATTAAGATGCAAGATTAGAAGACGTTTCTTTATGGTCTGGCTTAAATAGGTGATTTTGTCTGAAGTATCTGAAAGAATCCACGATAATTTTTATATGCCCGAAAAAAATAGATAAATAAATAAATTATACAATAATAAAAAATAAAAATTTTTATCATAGCTTCACAATCATTCCAAACTCGTCTTTGAACCTTTCAGGAAAAGATACGATGCATAAAATGGGAATGGTGGTTCTGTTTTATTTTAAACCAATGTTTCACTTTCTTTTCCTTCTGTCCTAATGCTCTCAACTATCCGAAATATTTCTTCCGTAGTACATGTAGTACAGACATCCTGCCTGATGAGCCAAATTTAGGTGAAGTTAACCCTAAATTATGGGCCTCTCACAAAGACGGGGCAGGTTTAATCCAGGTAAAGCCGTATGTATCATGCACTCATGAAAACACACCATCCAGTTTTTGGTAAACAATATCCATTGTTATAAGAGAAGAATGTTGGCATTTTTCCAGTTATTGACAATTTATTGTCACAAAGTGTTTTGATAGAGACACATTCACCTTATAACACACCGATTAATCCAGATTTGAATGCGGATAAAAAATGCTGGAGGCTAACTCAAGATTTTCAAGAGATTAATTAAATAGTTATTCCGTTAGCTCCATTGGTGCCCGATATAGCTACCATTGTTAACTCTATATCAGCAACTCACAGATTTTTTACTGTGATTGAACTTTGTTCTGCCATTTTCAGTGTCCTTTTGGCCTCAGAAACGCAGTCGCTTTTTGCGTTTACCTATAGGGGACGTCAATTCACCTGGACCCGTCTTCCTCGGGGTTTTGTTGACTCGCTAGCCGTATTTTCCGCTGTAGTGCACAGAACTTTGGCTGATATACACCTTCCAGAAACAACCTGCATCCTTCAATACGCAAATGACATCCTCAACACACAAGATATGACAGCACAACGTAGATCTGGTTATGAAATCACGCTCTTGGTGACAGAAAACTTAATCATTAAGCCTTCTTTTCAGCCGCATTCAGCTGTAGTAGCGCTGCGTGATCTGCTAGACTTTATTGACTTAGATGGTTTTAATGATGCACACGATTGCCTTAAACGCATTGAACAAGAGACCTCTTGTAGGCCCGATCTTTTAGATACAGCCCTGGAAGAGGGGGATTGCCTATTTGTAGATAGATCATGTTCAAAACCCTCTGATGTGTATTTATGTGGATATGCAGTTGTAAGATTACCTGATGAAATAGTTGAAGCTAAATCATTACCATACACATCTGCACAAGCTGCAAAGTTGGTGGCACTTACAAGTGCATGTCAAATGTCTGAAGGTAATCCACCCTATATGCCACCTGTAGGAAATTTGAGATACCTGTTGGTTATATTTGACAGATTGAGTAAGTGGCCAGAATCATTTCCATGCGCGACAGAGAACGCTAAAACAGTTGTAAAAATATTAATGAAAGAGTTCATCTCTAAATTTTGGATTCCTAGTGTGATTGAAAGTGATAACAGCACACATTTTGCTCCTAAAGTGACACAACTTTTGGTTAAAAGCTTAGCAATTGATTGGCATTTTAATATTTCCTATCACCCACAGTCAGCTGGACTGGTGGAAAGAATGAACAGAACCATTAAGGAATGTGTTACTAAAGCCTGCATTGAAACAGGCCGAAATTGGACTGTTGTTCACCTGGCAGTATTTACAGAAATGAGAATGACCCCATCTTCAACTACTAAACTGTCACCTTTTGAAATTCGAATGGGCCAGGCTTTCCCGACTCCATGGGTCGGGGGACGCACTTGCATTTCTGTCTTAGGTAACCTGGAAGTGATTGTGGACGACTACGTTTCTGCACTGGCTGAAAAATGTAATTCTATTAGTGCTGAATATTCATATTCATTAACACAAATAAATAAATAAAAATGTTAAAAAGTGCAATCCGTGAACTAAAAACTTTTACATGACAAACCATGGGTTCACAAAAGTATGATTTTTTACATAACAAAATATGATGGTCAATTAAGAAAATATGAATTTTTATATTCAGAAGCATATGTTCATGGAAAACCTTTAAAAAAAATTGCCATTAGGAAACAAAAAACTAAAAAGTGACCATACAAATCATATTTTGACAAATACAATGACATTTTCATTGAAAATGGGATAGTTATTGTAAAAATATGAATTTTCATATTTATAATCATCATTTAATGAAAAACCACAAAAAAAAGTACAATATGCAGGCAAAAGACTCACAATTAAAACCATGGTCTGAGAAAAATAAAACTTTTAAAAAAATAAAAATATGAAATTAATTGGTAAAATTCATGAAAAAAATGTAAAAAGTGCAAATAACAAATCAAGTTTTTACAAGTTATTGTGAAAATATAAATGGTCATATTCATAAGCATTATTTCGCTAAAAATCTGTAAATGTGCAATAAGTGAACGAAAAAGATATCATGATAAACCATGTTTTGACATGAATATGACTTTTCTCATATAAATATGAAATTGATTGGTAAAATATTAATTTTCATATTGAAAGGCATTATTCATGAAAAACTGTAAAAAGAAATGGTAAAAATTCAATGAAAAACTTTTCATTTTCATAAGCAACATTTAACTAAAAACCGTTGAAAGTGCAAAAATTCAAGACACAATGGTTTGAAAAAAAAATGACTTTTTTTAAATAATTTTTTTAATTAAAATATTACATTTTATATTCATAACCATAATTTCATTAAAGAAATTGTTAACTTTTCCATAAAATTATGAATTATAGTAAAAATATGAATTTTTATATTCATAGCATCATTTAACAAAAATTCGTTAAAAGTGCAAAAAAATCTGCGCAAAACATGATGACAAACAATGGTTTGAAAAAATGTAAATTTTTATAGAAAATTTATTGCGAGAAAAGCGAGATACTTTCCAGCAATATCCGAAGGTAAAACACGCATCAAGGTAAGTTTTAGGATACTTGCTTGCTTGCGGGGATTGTCCCATTTGCCAGCCAATAGGGCTGCATTTGTGTTCGTTTCCTGGTTATGCATTAATTGTTTAATTAATGATAACAATTTCAACCCAGCCATTATGGATGCACAAGCCAGTGCACTCTTAGTCCCAAGCCCGAGTAAATGGGGAGGGTTGCGTTAGGAAGGGCATCCAGTGTAAAACATGTGCCAAATCAAATATGCGGATCACAAATGAGAATTTCATACCGGATCGGTCGAGGCCCGGGTTACCAACGACCGCCACAGGTATCGTTAGCCGACAGGGTACCGGTGGAAATTGGGCTACTGTTGGCCGAAGGAGGAGGAAGACGTCTACAGAGGCGACAGGGAAAGGAGCAGTGTAGGAAAGTGAAGGTTCGGGTTGGTACTTTAAATGTTGGTACTATGACTGGTAAAGGGAGAGAGATAGCTGATATGATGGAGAGGAGAAAGGTAGATATGTTGTATGTTCAGGAGACCAAGTGGAAAGGGAGTAAGGTCAGGAAAATTGGAGGAAAAGGCATATGAGGAGCTGTATGAGAGGTTGGAAACTAAGGAAGGAGAAAAGGATTTATACCGATTGGCCAGGCAGAGGGACCGAGCTGGGAAGGATGTACTGCAAGTTAGAGCAATAAAGGATGAAGAGGGAAATGTGTTGACTAGTGAGGAGAGTGTGTTGAGAAGGTGGAGGGAGTATTTTGAGCAGCTGATGAATGAGGAAAATCAGAGAGAGAGAAGGCTGGATGATGTGGAGTTGGTGAAGCAGGATGTAGATAGGATTAGTAAGGAGGAAGTAAGAGAAGCGATTAAGAGGATGAAGAGTGGAAAGTCGGTTGGACCAGATGACATACCTGTAGAAGCGTGGAGATGTTTGGGAGAGATGGCAGTGGAGTTTTTAACCAGATTGTTTAACAGGATTTTGGAAGGTGAAAAGATGCCTGAGGAATGGAGAAGAAGTGTGCTGGTACCGATCTTTAAGCATAAAGGAGATGTGCAGATCTGCAGTAACTACAGGGGAATTAAGTTGATCAGTCACACCATGATGTTATGGGAAAGAGTAGTGGAAGCCAGGCTGAGAGAAGAGGTGACCATCTGTGGGCAACAGTATGGTTTCATGCCGAGGAAAAGCACCACAGATGCCTTATTTGCTTTGAGAATGTTGATTTAGAAGTATAGAGAAGGACAAAAGGAGTTGCATTGTGTGTTTGTGGATTTAGAGAAAGCGTACGACAGAGTGCCAAGAGAGGAGTTGTGGTATTGTATGAGGAAGTCAGGTGTGTCAGAGAAGTATGTGAGGGTGGTGCAGGACAGTGTGACGGCAGTGAAGTGTGCAGTAGATACGACAGACTGGTTCAGGGTAAAGGTTGGACTGCATCAAGGATCGGCCCTGAGCCCTGTTTCCTGTTTGCAGTGGTGATGGACAGGTTGACGGACGAGGTCAGACAGGAGTCTCCATGGTCTATGATGTTTGCGGATGATATTGTGATTTGTGGTGAGAGTAGGGAGCAGGTCGAGAAGAGCCTGGAGAGGTGGAGGTATGCGCTGGAGAGTAGGGGAATGAAAGTCAGTAGGAGTAAGACAGAGTACATGTGTGTGAATGAGAGGGAGGGCAGTGGAGTGATGCGGTTGCAGGGAGAAGAGGTGGAGAAGGTGGAGGAGTTCATGTACCTGGGGTCAACAGTGCAAAGTAATGGAGAGTGTGTTAGAGAAGTAAAGAAAAGAGTGAAGGCAGCGTGGAGTGGGTGGAGAAGAGTGGCAGGAGTGATTTGTGATAGTAGGGTATCTGCAAGAATGAAAGGTAAAGTTTATAGGTCTGTGGTGAGACCTGCGATGTTGTATGGATTAGAGACAGTGGCATTGAGTAAAAGACAGGAGGTGGAGCTGGAGGTAGCAGAGCTGAAGATGTTAAGGTTTTCGTTGGGAGTGACGACGATGGACAAGATTAGAAATGAGTTTATTAGAGGGTTCAGGGCATGTAGGATGTTTTGATGATGGAGGCGAGATTAAGATGGTTTGAACATGTGCAGAGGAGGGACATGAATTATATTGGTAGAAGAATGCTGAGGATGGAGCCACCAGGTAGGAGGAAAAGAGAAAGGCCAAGGAGGAGGTTCATGGATGTGGTGAGGGAAGACATGCAGGTAGTTGGTGTGAAAGAGGCAGATGTAGAGGACAGGGTGGTATGGAGACGGATGATCTGCTGTGGGGACCCCTAATGGGAGCAGCCAAAAGAAGAAGAAGAAGAAGAATGATAACAATTTCCTTTGGTGGGATGAATCCGTCACGACAATGTGTTCTTAGACATTAAGATGCAAGATTAGAAGACGTTTCTTTATGGTCTGGCTTAAATAGGTGATTTTGTCTGAAGTATCTGAAAGAATCCACGATAATTTTTATATGCCCGAAAAAAATAGATAAATAAATAAATTATACAATAATAAAAAATAAAAATTTTTATCATAGCTTCACAATCATTCCAAACTCGTCTTTGAACCTTTCAGGAAAAGATACGATGCATAAAATGGGAATGGTGGTTCTGTTTTATTTTAAACCAATGTTTCACTTTCTTTTCCTTCTGTCCTCATGCTCTCAACTATCCGAAATATTTCTTCCGTAGTACATGTAGTACAGACATCCTGCCTGATGAGCCAAATTTAGGTGAAGTTAACCCTAAATTATGGGCCTCTCACAAAGACGGGGCAGGTTTAATCCAGGTAAAGCCGTATGTATCATGCACTCATGAAAACACACCATCCAGTTTTTGGTAAACAATATCCATTGTTATAAGAGAAGAATGTTGGCATTTTTCCAGTTATTGACAATTTATTGTCACAAAGTGTTTTGATAGAGACACATTCACCTTATAACACACCGATTAATCCAGATTTGAATGCGGATAAAAAATGCTGGAGGCTAACTCAAGATTTTCAAGAGATTAATTAAATAGTTATTCCGTTAGCTCCATTGGTGCCCGATATAGCTACCATTGTTAACTCTATATCAGCAACTCACAGATTTTTTACTGTGATTGAACTTTGTTCTGCCATTTTCAGTGTCCTTTTGGCCTCAGAAACGCAGTCGCTTTTTGCGTTTACCTATAGGGGACGTCAATTCACCTGGACCCGTCTTCCTCGGGGTTTTGTTGACTCGCTAGCCGTATTTTCCGCTGTAGTGCACAGAACTTTGGCTGATATACACCTTCCAGAAACAACCTGCATCCTTCAATACGCAAATGACATCCTCAACACACAAGATATGACAGCACAACGTAGATCTGGTTATGAAATCACGCTCTTGGTGACAGAAAACTTAATCATTAAGCCTTCTTTTCAGCCGCATTCAGCTGTAGTAGCGCTGCGTGATCTGCTAGACTTTATTGACTTAGATGGTTTTAATGATGCACACGATTGCCTTAAACGCATTGAACAAGAGACCTCTTGTAGGCCCGATCTTTTAGATACAGCCCTGGAAGAGGGGGATTGCCTATTTGTAGATAGATCATGTTCAAAACCCTCTGATGTGTATTTATGTGGATATGCAGTTGTAAGATTACCTGATGAAATAGTTGAAGCTAAATCATTACCATACACATCTGCACAAGCTGCAAAGTTGGTGGCACTTACAAGTGCATGTCAAATGTCTGAAGGTAATCCACCCTATATGCCACCTGTAGGAAATTTGAGATACCTGTTGGTTATATTTGACAGATTGAGTAAGTGGCCAGAATCATTTCCATGCGCGACAGAGAACGCTAAAACAGTTGTAAAAATATTAATGAAAGAGTTCATCTCTAAATTTTGGATTCCTAGTGTGATTGAAAGTGATAACAGCACACATTTTGCTCCTAAAGTGACACAACTTTTGGTTAAAAGCTTAGCAATTGATTGGCATTTTAATATTTCCTATCACCCACAGTCAGCTGGACTGGTGGAAAGAATGAACAGAACCATTAAGGAATGTGTTACTAAAGCCTGCATTGAAACAGGCCGAAATTGGACTGTTGTTCACCTGGCAGTATTTACAGAAATGAGAATGACCCCATCTTCAACTACTAAACTGTCACCTTTTGAAATTCGAATGGGCCAGGCTTTCCCGACTCCATGGGTCGGGGGACGCACTTGCATTTCTGTCTTAGGTAACCTGGAAGTGATTGTGGACGACTACGTTTCTGCACTGGCTGAAAAATGTAATTCTATTAGTGCTGAATATTCATATTCATTAACACAAATAAATAAATAAAAATGTTAAAAAGTGCAATCCGTGAACTAAAAACTTTTACATGACAAACCATGGGTTCACAAAAGTATGATTTTTTACATAACAAAATATGATGGTCAATTAAGAAAATATGAATTTTTATATTCAGAAGCATATGTTCATGGAAAACCTTTAAAAAAAATTGCCATTAGGAAACAAAAAACTAAAAAGTGACCATACAAATCATATTTTGACAAATACAATGACATTTTCATTGAAAATGGGATAGTTATTGTAAAAATATGAATTTTCATATTTATAATCATCATTTAATGAAAAACCACAAAAAAAAGTACAATATGCAGGCAAAAGACTCACAATTAAAACCATGGTCTGAGAAAAATAAAACTTTTAAAAAAATAAAAATATGAAATTAATTGGTAAAATTCATGAAAAAAATGTAAAAAGTGCAAATAACAAATCAAGTTTTTACAAGTTATTGTAAAAATATAAATGGTCATATTCATAAGCATTATTTCGCTAAAAATCTGTAAATGTGCAATAAGTGAACGAAAAAGATATCATGATAAACCATGTTTTGACATGAATATGACTTTTCTCATATAAATATGAAATTGATTGGTAAAATATTAATTTTCATATTGAAAGGCATTATTCATGAAAAACTGTAAAAAGAAATGGTAAAAATTCAATGAAAAACTTTTCATTTTCATAAGCAACATTTAACTAAAAACCGTTGAAAGTGCAAAAATTCAAGACACAATGGTTTGAAAAAAATGACTTTTTTTAAATAATTTTTTTAATTAAAATATTACATTTTATATTCATAACCATAATTTCATTAAAGAAATTGTTAACTTTTCCATAAAATTATGAATTATAGTAAAAATATGAATTTTTATATTCATAGCATCATTTAACAAAAATTCGTTAAAAGTGCAAAAAAATCTGCGCAAAACATGATGACAAACAATGGTTTGAAAAAATGTAAATTTTTATAGAAAATTTGTTGCGAGAAAAGCGAGATACTTTCCAGCAATATCCGAAGGTAAAACACGCATCAAGGTAAGTTTTAGGATACTTGCTTGCTTGCGGGGATTGTCCCATTTGCCAGCCAATAGGGCTGCATTTGTGTTCGTTTCCTGGTTATGCATTAATTGTTTAATTAATGATAACAATTTCAACCCAGCCATTATGGATGCACAAGCCAGTGCACTCTTAGTCCCAAGCCCGAGTAAATGGGGAGGGTTGCGTTAGGAAGGGCATCCAGTGTAAAACATGTGCCAAATCAAATATGCGGATCACAAATGAGAATTTCATACCGGATCGGTCGAGGCCCGGGTTACCAACGACCGCCACAGGTATCGTTAGCCGACAGGGTACCGGTGGAAATTGGGCTACTGTTGGCCGAAGGAGGAGGAAGACGTCTACAGAGGCGACAGGGAAAGGAGCAGTGTAGGAAAGTGAAGGTTCGGGTTGGTACTTTAAATGTTGGTACTATGACTGGTAAAGGGAGAGAGATAGCTGATATGATGGAGAGGAGAAAGGTAGATATGTTGTATGTTCAGGAGACCAAGTGGAAAGGGAGTAAGGTCAGGAAAATTGGAGGAAAAGGCATATGAGGAGCTGTATGAGAGGTTGGAAACTAAGGAAGGAGAAAAGGATTTATACCGATTGGCCAGGCAGAGGGACCGAGCTGGGAAGGATGTACTGCAAGTTAGAGCAATAAAGGATGAAGAGGGAAATGTGTTGACTAGTGAGGAGAGTGTGTTGAGAAGGTGGAGGGAGTATTTTGAGCAGCTGATGAATGAGGAAAATCAGAGAGAGAGAAGGTTGGATGATGTGGAGTTGGTGAAGCAGGATGTAGATAGGATTAGTAAGGAGGAAGTAAGGGAAGCGATTAAGAGGATGAAGAGTGGAAAGTCGGTTGGACCAGATGACATACCTGTAGAAGCGTGGAGATGTTTAGGAGAGATGGCAGTGGAGTTTTTAACCAGATTGTTTAACAGGATTTTGGAAGGTGAAAAGATGCCTGAGGAATGGAGAAGAAGTGTGCTGGTACCGATCATGTAAAATAATCACGGGGAAATGCTTGCTGTTTGTGTACATACGCTTGGTTCGAAAAACCGCTTTCTCTTCGTCCTGGAAGTCTGAGACTTGCGGAATCGCATTTTCAGTCAGTTAGAAGCTCATTCTTGACAAGACATGAAAGGATTTGCCAAATATGTGTTGTTATATTGTTTTTCATTAATTATGATTTCTAACCAATTTTCATTCGTTTTTTGAGGTTTTTATGAAATTATCAATATGAATATGAAAATTAATACTTTTTAAATAACTATAATATTTAAATGAAAAATGTCAAATTTTGGTCAGAAAATATTTTGTAATATCATATCTTTTAAAAAACATGTAAATTTATAATGGGAAAGTGCATGATGTTTGTGCAATACGCTTGGTTCGAAAATCCGCTTTCTCTTCGTCCTAGAAGCCTGAGACTTGCGGAATCGCATTTACAGCCAGTTAGAAGCTCATTCTTGACAAGACATGAAAGGATTTGCCAAATATGTGTTGTATCGATTTTCATTTATTATGACTTTCTAACCAACTTTTTTCGTTTTTTGCAGTTTTCAACTGTATTTATGAAACTATGATCATAAAAATTAATACTTTTTAAATAACTATAATTTTTAAATGAAAAATGTCATATTGGTAACAAAAAATGTTTTGTAATATATCTCATCCTAAACATGTAAAATAATCATGGGGAAATGCATGCTTGTTTGTGCATATACGCTTGATTCGAAAAACCGCTTTCTCTTCGTCCTAGAAGCCTGAGGCTTGCGGAATCGCATTTTCAGCCAGTTAGAAGCTTATTCTTAACAGCACATAAAAGGCTTTGCCAAATATGTGGTGTTGTATCGTTTTTAACCAATTATGACGTTCTAACCTATTTTCATTCTCTTTTTGCAGTTTTCAACAGTTTTAATGAAATTATGAATATGAATATGAAAAATTTATATTTTTGAAATAACTAAATTATTTCTATAAAAAATGTCATATTTTGTTTAGAAAATGTTCTGTAATATAATATTTTCTCATTAAAATGTAAAATAATCATGCGCAAGTGCATGATTGTGCAAATACGCTTGGTTCGAAAAACCGCTTTCTCTACTTCCTAGAAGCCTGAGACTTGCGGAATCGCATTTACAGCCAGTGAGAAGCTCATTCTTGACAGTACATAAAAGGCTTTGCAAAATATGTGGTGTTGTATCGTTTTTCATTAATTACGACTTTCTAACCCACTTTCATTTGTTTTTTGCAGTTTTTATGGAATTATGATTATGAATATAAAAATTAATACTTTTTAAATAACTATAATATTTAAATGAAAAATGTCAAATTTTGGTCAGAAAATATTTTGTAATATCATATCTTATCAAAAACATGTAAATGTATCATGGGAAAGTGCATGATGTTTGTGCAATACGCTTGGTTCGACAATCCGCTTTCTCTTCGTCCTAGAAGCCTGAGACTTGCGGAATCGCATTTACAGCCAGTTTGAAGCTCATTCTTGACAAGACTTGAAAGGATTTGCCAAATATGTGTTGTTGTATCGATTTTCATTTATTATGACTTTCCAACTAACTTTTTTCGTTTTTTGCAGTTTTCAACTGTATTTATGAAACTATGATCATAAAAATTAATAATTTTTAAATAACAATATTTATTATGAAAAATGCCATCTTGGTAACAAAAAATGTTTTGTAATATATCTCATCCTAAACATGTAAAATAATCATGGGGAAATGCATTTTGTTGCATATGCAGTTTGTGCATATACGCTTGATTCGAAAAACCGCTTTCTCCTGGTCCTAGAAGCCTAAGGCTTGCGGAATCGCATTTTCAGACAGTTAGAAGCTTATTCTTAACAGCACATAAAAGGCCTTGCCAAATATGTGGTGTTGTATCGTTTTTAACCAATTATGACGTTCTAACCTATTTTCTTTCTCTTTTTGCACTTTTCAACAGTTTTAATGAAATTATGAATATGAAAATGAAAAATTAATATTTTTGAAATAACTATATTATTTATATAAAAAATGTCACATTTATTTTTAGAAAATGTTATGTAATATAATTTTTTATCCTTAAAATGTAAAATAATCATGTGCAAGTGCATGATGTTTGTGCAAATACGCTTGGTTCGAAAAACCGCTTTCTCTTCGTCCGAGAAGCCTGAGACTTGCGGAATCGCATTTACAGCCAGTGAGAAGCTCATTCTTGACAGTACATAAAAGGCTTTGCAAAATATGTGGTGTATCGTTTTTCATTAATTACGACCTTCTAACCCATTTTCATTTGTTTTTTGCAGTTTTTATGGAATTATGATTATGAATATAAAAATTATTAATTTTTAAATAACTAATATTTATATGAAAAATTTCATATTTTGGTCAGAAAATGTTTTGTATTATCATATCTCATCATAAACATGTAAAATAATTATAGGGAAATGCATGCTGTTTGTGCATAAACCCTTGGTTCGAAAAACCGCTTTCTCTCCAAACTAGAAACCTGAGACATGCGGAATCGCATTTACGAGAATAAGAAGCTCATTCTTTACAGCAAATGAAATGCTTTGCCAAATATGTGTTGTTGTATCGATATTTTATTCATTCTGAGTTTCTAACACTTTTTTTTATTTTCGTTTTATGCAGTTTTTAACAGTATTTATGAAACTATGATAATGAAATATAATACTTTTTAAAAACCAATATTTATATGAAAAATGTCATATTTTTAACAGAAAATGTTTTGTAATATCATATCCTATCATAAACATGTAAAATAATCACGGGGAAATGCTTGCTGTTTGTGTACATACGCATGGTTCGAAAAACCGCTTTCTCTTCGTCCTGGAAGTCTGAGACTTGCGGAATCGCATTTTCAGCCAGTTAGAAGCTCATTCTTGACAAGACATGAAAGGATTTGCCAAATATGTGTTGTTATATTGTTTTTCATTAATTATGATTTCTAACCAATTTTCATTCGTTTCTTGAGGTTTTTATGAAATTATCAATATGAATATGAAAATTAATACTTTTAAAAAAACTATAATATTTAAATGAAAAATGTCAAATTTTGGTCAGAAATTATTTTGTAATATCGTATCTTTTAAAAAACATGTAAATTTATCATGGGAAAGTGCATGATGTTTGTGCAATACGCTTGGTTCGAAAATCCGCTTTCTCTTCGTCCTAGATGCCTGAGACTTGCGGAATCGCATTTACAGCCAGTTAGAAGCTCATTCTTGACAAGACATGAAAGGATTTGCCAAATATGTGTTGTATCGATTTTCTTTTTTTATGACTTTCTAACCAACTTTTTTCGTTTTTTGCAGTTTTCAACTGTATTTATGAAACTATGATCATAAAAATTAATAATTTTTAAATAACAATATTTATTATGAAAAATGTCATATTGGTAACAAAAAATGTTTTGTAATATATCTCATCCTAAACATGTAAAATAATCATGGGGAAATGCATGCTTGTTTGTGCAATACGCGTTCTTCGAAAAACCGCTTCCTCTTCGTCCTAGAAGCCTGAGGCTTGAGGAATCGCATTTTCAGCCAGTTAGAAGCTTATTCTTAACAGCACATAAAAGGCTTTCCAAAATATGTGGTGTTGTATCGTTTTTCATTAATTACGACTTTCTAACCCATTTTCTTTTTTTTTTTTGCAGTTTTTATCGAATTATGATTATGAATATAAAAAATATTAATTTTTAAATAACTAATATTTATATGAAAAATTTCATATTTTAGTCAGAAAATGTTTTGTATTATCATATCTCATCATAAACATGTAAAATAATTATAGGGAAATGCATGCTGTTTGTGCATAAACCCTTGGTTCGAAAAACCGCTTTCTCTCCAAACTAGAAACCTGAGACATGCGGAATCGCATTTACGAGAATAAGAAGCTCATTCTTTACAGCAAATGAAATGCTTTGCCAAATATGTGTTGTTGTATCGATTTTTTATTCATTCTGAGTTTCTAACACTTTTTTTTATTTTCGTTTTTTGCAGTTTTTAACAGTATTTATGAAACTATGATAATGAAATATTATACTTTTTAAAAACCAATATTTATATGAAAAATGTCATATTTTTAACAAAAAATGTTTTGTAATATCATATCCTATCATAAACATGTAAAATAATCACGGGGAAATGCTTGCTGTTTGTGTACATACGCTTGGTTCGAAAAACCGCTTTCTCTTCGTCCTAGAAGCCTGAGACTTGCGGAATCGCATTTTCAGTCAGTTAGAAGCTCATTCTTGACAAGACATGAAAGGATTTGCCAATATGTATTGTTTTTCATTAATAATGATTTCTAACCAATTTTCATTCGTTTTTTAAAGTTTTATGAAATTATCAATATGAATATGAAAATTAATACTTTTTAAATAACTATAATATTTAAATGAAAAATGTCAAATTTTGGTCAGAAAATATTTTGTAATATCATATCTTATCAAAAACATGTAAATTTATCATGGGAAAGTGCATGATGTTTGTGCAATACGCTTGGTTCGACAATCCGCTTTCTCTTCGTCCTAGAAGCCTGAGACTTGCGGAATCGCATTTACAGCCAGTTAGAAGCTCATTCTTGACAAGACATGAAAGGATTTGCCAAATATGTGTTGTTGTATCGATTTTCATTTATTATGACTTTCTAACCAACTTTTTTCGTTTTTTGCAGTTTTCAACTGTATTTATGAAACTATGATCATAAAAATTTATAATTTTTAAATAACAATATTTATTATGAAAAATGTCATATTGGTAACAAAAAATGTTTTGTAATATATCTCATTCTAAACATGTAAAATAATCATGGGGAAATGCATGCTTGTTTGTGCATATACGCTTGATTCGAAAAACCGCTTTCTCTTCGTCCTAGAAGCCTGAGGCTTGCGGAATCGCATTTTCAGCTATTTAGAAGCTTATTCTTAACAGCACATAAAAGGCTTTGCCAAATATGTGGTGTTGTATCGTTTTTAACCAATTATGACGTTCTAACCTATTTTCTTTCTCTTTTTGCAGTTTTCAACAGTTTTAATGAAATTATGAATATGAATATGAAAAATTTATATTTTTGAAATAACTAAATTATTTCTATAAAAAATGTCATATTTTGTTTAGAAAATGTTCTGTAATATAATATTTTATAAATTAAATGTAAAATAATCATGCGCACGTGCATGATGTTTGTGCAAATACGCTTGGTTCGAAAAACCGCTTTCTCTACGTCCTAGAAGCCTGAGACTTGCGGAATCGCATTTACAGCCAGTGAGAAGCTCATTCTTGACAGTACATAAAAGGCTTTGCAAAATACGTGGTGTTGTATCGTTTTTCATCAATTACGACTTTCTAACCCATTTTCATTCGTTTTTTGCAGTTTTTATGGAATTATGATTATAAAAATTATTAATTTTTAACTCACTATAATATTTATGTGAAAAATTTCATTTTTTGGTCAGAAAATGTTTTGTAATATCATATCTCATCAAAAACATGTAAAATAATTATAGGGAAATGCATGCTGTTTGTGCATATACCCTTGGTTCGAAAAACTGCTTTCTCTTCGTACTAGAAACCTGAGACATGCGAAATCGCATTTTCAGCCAGTTAGAAGCTTATTTTTTTACAGCACATGAAGGCTTTGCCAAATATGTGTTGTTATATTGTTTTTCATTAATTATGATTTCTATCCCATTTTCATTCGTTTTTTGAGGTTTTTACGAAATTATGAATATGAATATGAAAATTAATACTTTTTTAAATAACTATAATATTTAAATGAAAAATGTCATATTTTGGTCAGAAAATGTTTTGTAATATCATATCAAAAACATGTAAATTTATCATGGGCAAGTGCATGATGTTTGTGCAAATACGCTTGGTTCGAAAAACCGCTTTCTATTCGTCCTAGAAGCCTGAGACTTGCGGAATCGCATTTACAGCCAGTGAGAAGCTCATTCTTGACAGTACATAAAAGGTTTTGCAAAATATGTGGTGTTGCATCGTTTTTAATCAATTATGACAATCAACTATTACCAACTATTATCAACTATTATCAACTATTTTCATTCGTTTTTTGCAGTTTTTATGGAATTATGATTCTGAAAAGAAAATGATATATTTTGATAAAAACAATCCATTTAAAAAAAAATTAAAATTATTTTCAAACCATAAATTTTGCACTTTTAATGGTTTTTAGTTAAATGATGCTAATGAATATTAAAAGTCATATTTTTCACAATACATTTTAAAAACTTGATTTATCAAGTTTATCATATCATATTCTTTATTAAATTATTTCACTTTTTTTTTTACAGTTTTTCATTAAATTATTATATATATAATATATATCATAACTTCCTTTTTTTTATACATTTATTTCATATTCATATGAAAAAAATGTCATTTTTGCCAAACATGTTTATCATGAATTCTTTTCCGTTCACTTACTGCACTTTTTCAACTGTTTTTCATGAAAATATGCTTATGTATATGAAAATTAAAATTTTACAAATTAATTGCATATTTATGTAAAATGTCATAATTTTGTCAAACCATGGTTTGTCATGTGAAAGTTTTTAGTTCATGTATTGCACTTTTGAATGGTTTTTAATAAAATTATGCTTATGAATATAAAAATTCATATTTTTTGAAAAAGTAAATTTTTTTATGAACTTATGGTTTTGAATATGAAGTAATATTTTAATAAAAAAAAAAAAATTTATAAAAGAAAGTCAGATTTGTTTCAATCTATTGTTTGTCATAACAGTTGTTGCGATGAACATTTGCACTTTTGTTAGATTTTTATCATGCCCAAACGAAACTTAATTCTTACCTAAAGCTCTTTCCTGTTTGGATAAGAAGACATACTAGCCGGAGATGTGTGAGCCCAGATAAAGACTCCCTGTATACCTTACGTACTTACATCGTAAATATTCTATCGACACTGAACAGACAAAGGACACTTCATCATTACCACTTCATGCCTTTATGGCCTGTCTTACCTTCGTCATCAAACATAACAACATACAAAGTACAATTCCAACAATCAATACAAGAATCAATCCTTAAACAAAGTAGTGTTTAACACTCGTAAATAAATTCCTAAAATTCTAAAAAATTTGGAGTGTAATTACAACTATGCCCATATTGTTATAGAATTTAGACCTAGAGCAGGTATCAGGGTAAGCCAAACATAACAGTCGCGTGAGTCAGATCTTTACCCCAGAGGTGGCCCCGTTTCTATTTAAAGAAAGGATCTTTTTATGGGCTCTCACTTATTTCAGTCCTGAATACTCACTTAGGTAGGCTACGTAGGCCAACAGACCAATTAGTGCACAGTGTTTTGATCCTGCTTGCGTGTATCCACTGTGGGTAATAATCAGACAGATAATTACAGCTAGAACAGTTTCTGTGGGCAGAGGAAGAGTTAGTGAGACATCAGCACTAATAGAATTCAAATTTTTTCAACCAGGGCAGAAACGTAGTCATCCACAATCACGCCCATTAGAATTTCAAAAGGTGACAGTTTAATAGTTGAAGATATGGTCATTCTCATTTTTGTGAGTACTGCCAGGAGAACAACAGTCAAATTTTGGCCTGTTTCAATGCAGGCTTCACCAACACTATTAAAGCTAGTTTAGGCAGAGCAATTTTTACATCTACATCTCTAATGATACCAGCAGAATCACATTGTTACATTTTTTACTTTATGTCCTTTTCAGTAGGCTGACTCTGAAGAATTATTTAGGTCAATATCTGGTATATTGGAGATATGTGTCATCATTGGGATCTCAGGATTTGTATGTTCTCTGTCCAAATCTACTGGTTGTTTTGCTGCTTCCTTAGCTACTTTATCCGCTAACAAATTTCCTCTGAATCACCTTCACGTCCTTTACCACTTTGGCCACTTTGGTAGGGAGTTAAGCAGCATTTAAGAGGTCGCCGATGACAGCTTGTGCAGATGTGTATGGTAATGATTTAGCTTCAACTATTTCATCAGGTAATCTTACAACCGTATATCCACAAAAATACACTTCAGAGGGTTTTGAACATGATCTGTCTACATATAGGAAATCCCCCTCTTCCAGGGCCGTATCTAAAAGATCAGGCCTACAAGAGGTCTCTTGTTTAATGTGTTTAAGGGAACCGTGTGCGTCGTCAAAACCATCTATGGCAATAAAGTATAGCAGATCACGCAGCGCTACTACAGCTGAATGCGGCTGAGAAGAAGGCTTAATGGTTAAGTTTTCTGTCCCCAAGAGCGTGATTTTGTATCCAGGTCTACGTCGTGCTGTGTTGAGGTTATGTAAAATAGCTGTTACCTGATGTGATGTGTACAGTATCAAAGGATGTGACAGCACCATTTTCTCAGCATCCCAGTCAGGTGTATCAGAGCCGCAGCAGCCACTGCACTGTAAGCATAAGGTCAACCCTTGTGCTATGTTGTCTAAAGACTTTAAAAGATACACAACAGGGCGATAGCTGTCACCATAGTCCTTTCTCTTTTATAGTTGTCATTATGCAGGGCTCTAGGAGGCTTTCCTTTACAGTGGTTACAGAAAAGACGATGACGGCAGTCTCTCACACTGTGGCCGGGTTTCAGGCAACCATATCAGAGTTTCTTCTCCTTTATATAGTTGCGTCACTCAACTAACACCATCTCAGTGAACTTGTAGCATGCGTGTAGTTGGTGTCTATTATCTTGACATGAAACCTTAACTTTCCCCTGTTCTGACTTGTGTTTTTCATTTTTAGTGACTATTTGAGTGGTAAACACACTTGCTTTGGTTTTCTTCACATCTCTGAGGTTTCTCTTCTCAGTGATAGAATCTGACAAATGAAGGGCATGAAAGGACGTAATTGGATTACAAGCAATCTCGGCTTCATCTGACGTGAATCGAGCAAACTCTTTGAAACTTGGAAATTCTTGATTCTCATTTAGGCTTTGCGTGACTTGTCGGTTCCAGCGTAAAGCTGCCCAGTCTGGTAGTTTGTGAACGAGCTTCCTATTTTCTTCCCAGTCGTTTAATATGTGGAGACCCTTGACATGAGGCATGGCATCTTAACAAGCATTCAGAAAATCTGAGAAGCGTCTCAGTCCTTCAGCATCCTTCGATGGAATTCTCGGCCAGTAGGTGAGCTTTAAAGACTGCCGTGCTGGGCCACCAACAGACTTTTTTAGGTAGTATAGTTTTTCGGCTGGCGTGATTGCCCTTTGGTCTATGAGTGAAGTGAATGCTGCCTTCCATTCAATGAATTGTATGGGATCGCCATTGAAGACAAATGGCTCAGGAACAGGAAGCCTATTTAAGGCTATGTTGTCTTGAAAGAGCTAAATGAGAGAGGGAATGTCTGTATGATGGGGCGTTGCAACTTGAGAAAGGGGCACTGTAGTTACAGGTGTATTCTTTGCTTCCATGTTCCTTTCCTTCTTGAGATAAATAGCATCCTTGTGATCCGTCTCCCTTTCGTAGATCTTCAACTTGGCTTGAGCGGCCCTTATCTCTTTCGCTGCCTGTAATCGCTCCAACTTACGCCTTTGTGCCTTTAGAGCTTTGCGTTGTTGTTCCTCTAGCTCTCTTATAGATTCCTTTTGCTTTTCTTCTTCCAGCAGCATCTGATAATATATTTCCTTTACTGCTAGTTCAGCTGCTGCATCCACGCGTTTTACTATCATGGATGAAGTTATGGAGTAGTGATCGGACTGGCTGTGACTTGTCCAAGAAGCTGCAGATCCATAGACAGACTTTGCATAGTCGGGGCGGAGCAGTTCGTGAAGGCGGTGTCTTTCCTGCGGCTCATCAAACCCGCTTTTCTCATTTATAGCTCTGCTGTATGCAATGTTGATGATTTCTGCGGTCACAGCTTCACACGTATCAACTCTTCTTCTTATGTCGGTGGAGGGTGAGGTGAGATTTCGAATTTCATAATAAATGTTCATCATGTCTTCTTTACTTTTCTTAAGCTTGTCAATGAGAGGCCAGAGCTGACTCTCTGACATATAAGTCTTTAGCTGATCTCTTGCCTTCCTTGCGTGGAGCTTCCACTGTTCGTACATGGCAAACAGCTTTTTCTCTTTTCTCTTGGCCTCTTCATATTGATGCATCTTCTCTGTAGGATGGCGTGTGCGTTCAGAGCGTCTTGGACCTTCAAGAGCATTATCATCCTTATTAAATTTGCCTTGGAGATCAGTTAGACATTGTTGTTTAACTTCATTTGTTTCCTTCAGACACGATCGCTCTGATTGGTCTACCATTATGTGGGTTTCACCCTGTAAATCTTCATGCTGGTAACCAGCCATCTGCTCCTCCACCTCTATCTCATTTCCTGACTGTGACATTATCACTTTAAATTTTTAACTCTAATGGCGAAAGAAGACCCCCTTAACAGATATGGAAAAGCCCTGAATATGAACTGTATAAACATAAAATATCAGAACATAAATTTAAGCAGCTGTCACATATGCATGTACATATAGACACTAGAATTATTGTAAATGTCAGTGTAAATACCGCAATGAACAAGGTATCAACAATAATAAATTCAAATGAGGGAAATGTGAATGTTAAATCCTCAATAAACACTGTTAACTAGGTGGATAAATGCAAAATCCAAAAAACAAAAGTCTATGTCCTTAATTAGACAAAGTCCATGTGGATGCCTGCAGGCATGGGCACAAATATAATCACAGTTTATCTTGAGCCGGTGAGAATTGAATGTTCAATCCGAGAAGCCGTTCATCCGTTGCTCGCCGTATTGTCGTACTATAGTAGATTAATACTCACGATCTTGCATCAATGTCCGTATGTGTGGCTGTACTTGACCATTGCACCGAATCTGTGAGACCGCTGTCCAAAATATAGGTCAGGCGCGAGGAAGCAGCTTGATGAGTCCACGCTGATGCCTTGTGACGGTGATGTAGCAGAAGATGCGCTTTGATGACCCTCCGTGGCCCGTTGTAGACAACAGTTATTGAAATCGATGCAGGGTCGAACTCTTACTGTAGCAAACCCACAGCCAGGTCTCTGGGCTTTGTGTTAGAGGATATAGTTCTGCAGTTCAAGTCGATCTTCCGGTCACCTATACAAAGAACTGCATACCTGTCGACCGCTCTCACATTCCCACTTGTGAGACGGCTAAAAAATGGAGTCATCTGGCAAAAATAGTGGATGAAATACAACCACTGAAGGACTATGTAGTAGGTCTTTTTGATCACCTTCAATGGTGAAGCGTACTGATGTTTCAAAAAGCCTTTATTTTGTGTTCAGCCGTCAGCCTTTTCTTTGGGAAACACAAAATCTAACTTTCCTTGATGAAAAACCTTTTCTTAGTGAAACACCGTAAGAGCTACAGAACAGATAAATAACAAATAATACAATCAGCTCTTACAAACATAAACATGAATAGCCATTTATAAGAAACCCTTTTGTGATGTCACACAATGATGTCACAGATGTGACAGTGATAACAACACATTAAAACACTTCTTCACAGTTAAATAGATTAACCCACATATTAATGCATATACACATTAAACAAATAAAACATAGTACCTTGTTCCCGTTCCAGCTAGGTGCTTAATTATCCTTTACTTTCCTTAAGAACCTTGTACGAATTTCAGAGCATTTTAGCGACATGACTTTCCTTTTCAATGTGTGCATCACACTAACTACTGGGGGCGGAGTTAAAGGACAATACTGTATGGGGCGGGGTTAAAGGACTATACCATATTGGGGCGGAGTTAAAGGACTATATCGTATGGGGGCGGAAGAGACCAAACAAAATGGAGCTCAAAAGGATTACCTTATTTACTCTTTTCTTATAGTTAGTTACACCGGTCCCAAGCTCGGATAAATGGGGAAGTTGCGTTAGGAAGGGCATCCAGCGTAAAATATGTGCCAAATCGAATATGCGGGTCACGATTAAGAATTTCATACCGGATCGGTCGAGGCCCGGGTTAACAACGACCGCTACAGGCATCGTTTGCCAACAGGGTACCAGTGGAAATTGGGCTACTGTTAGTCGAAGGAGGAGAAGCAGAGGAGGAAGATGTCTACAGAGATGGCAGGAAAAGGAGAAGTGTAGGAGAGTGGAGGTTCGGGTTGGTACTTTAAATGTTGGTTCTATGACTGGTATAGGGAGAGAGGTAGCTGATATGATGGAGAGGAGAAAGGTAGATATGTTGTGTGTTCAGGAGACCAAGTGGAAAGGGAGTAAGGCCAGGAACATTGGAGTTGGGTTTAAACTGTTCTATTATGGCGTGGATGGAAAGAGAAATGGTGTAGTGGTGTTTTTGAAGGAAGAGTACAGTAAGAGTGTAGTGGAGGTGAAGTAAGTTTCTGATAGGGTGATGAATGTGAAGCTGGAAGTTGAAGGGATGATGATAAATGTCATCAGTGCCTATGCTCCATAAGTCAGCTGTGAGATGGAGAAGAAGGAATGATTCTGGAGTGAACTAGATGAAGTGGTAGATGGTGTACCTAGAAATGAACGATTGGTGATTGGGGCAGACTTTAATGGACATGTAGGTGAAGGGAACAGAGGTGATGAGGAGGTGATGGGTAGGTATGGTTTTAAGGAGAGGAATGTGGAAGGGCAGATGGTGGTAGATTTTGCTAAAATAACGGAAATGGCAGGAGGAAGGAGGATCATAGGGTGACCTATAAGAGTGGAGGAAGGTGCACACAGGTGGATTATGTTCTATGTAGGAGATGCAACCTGAAGAAGATTGGAGACTGTAAGGTGTTGGCAGGGGACAGTGTAGCTAGACAGCATCGGATGGTGGTCTGTAGGATGGTTTTGGAGGCAAAGAAGAAGAGGAGGCAAGTAGTGACTGAAAGACGAATAAGATGGTGGAAAATGAAGGAGGAAGAGTGTAGTGTGAGGTTCAGGGAAGAGGTTAGACAGAGGCTCGGTGGCGGTGAAGAGGTGCTGGATGATTTGGAAACTACCGCAGGAGTGATAAGGGATGCTAGAAACGTACTTGGTGTGACATCTGGAAATAGAAAGGAAGACAAAGAGACGTGGTGGTGGAATGAGGAAGTGCAGGAGATCATAAGGGGAAAAAGGTTAACAAAACAGAAGTGGGATCGACAGAATGATGAGAAAAGTAGGCAGGAGTACAAGGAGATGCAGCAGCAGGTGAAGAGGGATGTGGCGAAAGCCAAGGAAAAGGCATACAAGGAGCTGTATGAGAGGTTGAACACTGAGGAAGGAGAAAAGGATTTGTACCGATTGGCCAGGCAAAGGGACCGAGCTGGGAAGGATGTGTTGCAAGTAAGAGCAATAAAGGATGGAAATGTGTTGACTAGTGAGGAAAGTGTGTTGAGAAGGTTGAGGGAGTATTTTAAACAGCTGATGAACGAGGAAAATGAGAGAGAGAGAGAGAGAGAGAGAGAGAGAGAGAGAGAGAGAGAGAGAGAGAGAGAGAGAGAGAGAGAGAGAGAGAGAGAGAGAGAGAGAGAGAGAGAGAGAGAGAGAGAGAGAGAGAGAGGTTGGATGATGTGGAATTAGTGAAGCAGGAAGTGGATAGGATTCGTAGAGAGGAAGTGAGAGCAGCATTTAAGAGGATTAAGATCTTTGAGCAACAGTATGGTTTCATGCCGAGAAAGAGCACCACAGACACATTATTTGCTATGAGAATGTTGATGGAGAAGTATAACGAAGGACAGAAGGAATAGCATTGTGTATTTGTGGATTTAGAGAAAGCGTACGACAGGGTGCCAAGAGAGGAGTTGTGGTATTCTATGAGGAAGTCAGTTGTGTCAGAGAAGTATGTGAGGGTAGTGCAGGACATGTATGAGGACAGTGTGACAGCAGTGCAGTGTGCAGTAGGAACGACAGACTGGTAAAAGGTGAAGGCTGGACTGCATCAAGGATCGGCCCTGAGCCCTTTTCTGTTTGCAGTGGTGATGGACGAGGTCAGACAGGAGTCTCCCTGGACTATAATGTTTGCGCATTATATTGCGATTTGTGGTGAGAGTAGTGAGCAGGTCAAGAAGAGCCTGGAGAGGTGGAGGTACATGCTGGAAAGAAGGGGAATGAAAGTCAGTAGGAGTAAGACAGAGTACATGTGCGTAAATGAAAACGAGGGCAGTGGAGTGGTGCGGTTGCAGGGAGAAGAGGTGGAGAAGGTGGTGGAGTTCAGGTACCTGGGAACAACAGTGCATAGTAATGGAGAGTGTGTTAATAGTTATTGTAAAAACCTGAATATTCATATTCAATAAGCACAAATAAATAAATAAAAATGTTAAAAAGTGCAATCCGTGAACTAAAAACTTTTACATGACAAACCATGGGTTGACAAAAGTATGATTTTTTACATAACAAAATATGATGGTCAATTAAGAAAATATGAATTTTTATATTCAGAAGCATATGTTCATGGAAAACCTTTAAAAAAAATTGCCATTAAGAAACAAAAAACTAAAAAGTGACCATACATATTGAAAGGCATTATTCATGAAAAACTGTAAAAAGAAATGGTAAAAATTCAATGAAAAACTTTTCATTTTCATAAGCAACATTTAACTAAAAACCGTTGAAAGTGCAAAAATTCAAGACACAATGGTTTGAAAAAAATGACTTTTTTTAAATAATTATTTTAATTAAAATATTACATTTTATATTCATAACCATAATTTCATTAAAGAAATTGTTAACTTTTCCATAAAATTATGAATTATAGTAAAAATATGAATTTTTATATTCATAGCATCATTTAACTAAAATTCGTTAAAAGTGCAAAAAAATCTGCGCAAAACATGATGACAAACAATGGTTTGAAAAAATGTAAATTTTTATAAAAAATTTGTTGCGAGAAAAGCGAGATACTTTCCAGCAATATCCGAAGGTAAAACACGCATCAAGGTAAGTTTTAGGATACTTGCTTGCTTGCGGGGATTGTCCCATTTGCCAGCCAATAGGGCTGCATTTGTGTTCGTTTCCTGGTTATGCATTAATTGTTTAATTAATGATAACAATTTCAACCCAGCCATTATGGATGCACAAGCCAGTGCACTCTTTGTCCCAAGCCCGAGTAAATGGGGAGGGTTGCGTTAGGAAGGGCATCCAGTGTAAAACATGTGCCAAATCAAATATGCGGATCACAAATGAGAATTTCATACCGGATCGGTCGAGGCCCGGGTTACCAACGACCGCCACAGGTATCGTTAGCCGACAGGGTACCGGTGGAAATTGGGCTACTGTTGGTCGAAGGAGGAGGAAGACGTCTACAAAGGCGACAGGGAAAGGAGCAGTGTAGGAAAGTGAAGGTTCGGGTTGGTACTTTAAATGTTGGTACTATGACTGGTAAAGGGAGAGAGATAGCTGATATGATGGAGAGGAGAAAGGTAGATATGTTGTATGTTCCGGAGACCAAGTGGAAAGGGAGTAAGGTCAGGAAAATTGGAGGAAAAGGCATATGAGGAGCTGTATGAGAGGTTGAAAACTAAGGAAGGAGAAAAGGATTTATACCGATTGGCCAGGCAGAAGGACCGAGCTGGAAAGGATGTACTGCAAGTTAGAGCAATAAAGGATGAAGAGGGAAATGTGTTGACTAGTGAGGAGAGTGTGTTGAGAAGGTGGAGGGAGTATTTTGAGCAGCTGATGAATGAGGAAAATCAGAGAGAGAGAAGGTTGGATGATGTGGAGTTGGTGAAGCAGGATGTAGATAGGATTAGTAAGGAGGAAGTAAGAGAAGCGATTAAGAGGATGAAGAGTGGAAAGTCGGTTGGACCAGATGACATACCTGTAGAAGCGTGGAGATGTTTAGGAGAGATGGCAGTGGAGTTTTTAACCAGATTGTTTAACAGGATTTTGGAAGGTGAAAAGATGCCTGAGGAATGGAGAAGAAGTGTGCTGGTACCGATCTTTAAGCATAAAGGAGATGTGCAGATCTGCAGTAACTACAGGGGAATTAAGTTGATCAGTCACACCATGATGTTATGGGAAAGAGTAGTGGAAGCCAGGCTGAGAGAAGAGGTGACCATCTGTGGGCAACAGTATGGTTTCATGCCGAGGAAAAGCACCACAGATGCCTTATTTGCTTTGAGAATGTTGATTTAGAAGTATAGAGAAGGACAAAAGGAGTTGCATTGTGTGTTTGTGGATTTAGAGAAAGCATACGACAGAGTGCCAAGAGAGGAGTTGTGGTATTGTATGAGGAAGTCAGGTGTGTCAGAGAAGTATGTGAGGGTGGTGTAGGACAGTGTGACGGCAGTGAAGTGTGCAGTAGATACGACAGACTGGTTCAGGGTAAAAGTTGGACTGCATCAAGGATCGGCCCTGAGCCCTGTTTCCTGTTTGCAGTGGTGATGGACAGGTTGACGGACGAGGTCAGACAGGAGTCTCCATGGTCTATGATGTTTGCGGATGATATTGTGATTTGTGGTGAGAGTAGGGAGCAGGTCGAGAAGAGCCTGGAGAGGTGGAGGTATGCGCTGGAGAGTAGGGGAATGAAAGTCAGTAGGAGTAAGACAGAGTACATGTGTGTGAATGAGAGGGAGGGCAGTGGAGTGATGCGGTTGCAGGGAGAAGAGGTGGAGAAGGTGGAGGAGTTCATGTACCTGGGGTCAACAGTGCAAAGTAATGGAGAGTGTGTTAGAGAAGTAAAGAAAAGAGTGAAGGCAGCGTGGAGTGGGTGGAGAAGAGTGGCAGGAGTGATTTGTGATAGTAGGGTATCTGCAAGAATGAAAGGTAAAGTTTATAGGTCTGTGGTGAGACCTGCGATGTTGTATGGATTAGAGACAGTGGCATTGAGTAAAAGACAGGAGGTGGAGCTGGAGGTAGCAGAGCTGAAGATGTTAAGGTTTTCGTTGGGAGTGACGACGATGGACAAGATTAGAAATGAGTTTATTAGAGGGACAGCGCATGTAGGATGTTTTGATGATGGAGGCGAGATTGAGATGGTTTGAACATGTGCAGAGGAGGGACATGAATTATATTGGTAGAAGAATGCTGAGGATGGAGCCACCAGGTAGGAGGAAAAGAGAAAGGCCAAGGAGGAGGTTCATGGATGTGGTGAGAGAAGACATGCAGGTAGTTGGTGTGAAAGAGGCAGATGTAGAGGACAGGGTGGTATGGAGACGGATGATCTGCTGTGGGGACCCCTAATGGGAGCAGCCGAAAAAAGAAGAAGAAGAAGAATGATAACAATTTCCTTTGGTGGGATGAATCCGTCACGACAATGTGTTCTTAGACATTAAGATGCAAGATTAGAAGAGGTTTCTTTATGGTCTGGCTTAAATAGGTGATTTTGTCTGAAGTATCTGAAAGAATCCACGATAATTTTTATATGCCCGAAAAAAACAGATAAATAAATAAATTATACAATAATAAAAAATTTAAATTTTTATCATAGCTTCACAATCATTCCAAACTCGTCTTTGAACCTTTCAGGAAAAGATACGATGCATAAAATGGGAATGGTGGTTCTGTTTTATTTTAAACCAATGTTTCACTTTCTTTTCCTTCTGTCCTCATGCTCTCAACTATCCGAAATATTTCTTCCGTAGTACATGTAGTACAGACATCCTGCCTGATGAGCCAAATTTAGGTGAAGTTAACCCTAAATTATGGGACTCTCACAAATACGGGGCAGGTTTAATCCAGGTAAAGCCGTATGTATCATGCACTCATGAAAACACACCATCCAGTTTTTGGTAAACAATATCCATTGTTATAAGAGAAGAATGTTGGCATTTTTCCAGTTATTGACAATTTATTGTCACAAAGTGTTTTGATAGAGACACATTCACCTTATAACACACCGATTAATCCAGATTTGAATGCGGATAAAAAATGCTGGAGGCTAACTCAAGATTTACAAGAGATTAATTAAATAGTTATTCCGTTAGCTCCATTGGTGCCCGATATAGCTACCATTGTTAACTCTATATCAGCAACTCACAGATTTTTTACTGTGATTGAACTTTGTTCTGCCATTTTCAGTGTCCTTTTGGCCTCAGAAACGCAGCCGCTTTTTGCGTTTACCTATAGGGGACGTCAATTCACCTGGACCCGTCTTCCTCTGGGTTTTGTTGACTCGCTAGCCGTATTTTCCGCTGTAGTGCACAGAACTTTGGCTGATATACACCTTCCAGAAACAACCTGCATCCTTCAATACGCAAATGACATCCTCAACACTCAAGATATGACAGCACAACGTAGATCTGGTTATGAAATCACGCTCTTGGTGACAGAAAACTTAATCATTAAGCCTTCTTTTCAGCCGCATTCAGCTGTAGTAGCGCTGCGTGATCTGCTAGACTTTATTGACTTAGATGGTTTTAATGATGCACACGATTGCCTTAAACACATTGAACAAGAGACCTCTTGTAGGCCCGATCTTTTAGATACAGCCCTGGAAGAGGGGGATTGCCTATTTGTAGATAGATCATGTTCAAAACCCTCTGATGTGTATTTATGTGGATATGCAGTTGTAAGATTACCTGATGAAATAGTTGAAGCTTAATCATTACCATACACATCTGCACAAGCTGCAAAGTTGGTGGCACTTACAAGTGCATGTCAAATGTCTGAAGGTAATCCACCCTATATGCCACCTGTAGGAATTTTGAGATACCTTTTGGTTATATTTGACAGATTGAGTAAGTGGCCAGAATCATTTCCATGCGCGACAGAGAACGCTAAAACAGTTGTAAAAATATTAATGAAAGAGTTCATCTCTAAATTTTGGATTCCTAGTGTGATTGAAAGTGATAACAGCACACATTTTGCTCCTAAAGTGACACAACTTTTGGTTAAAAGCTTAGCAATTGATTGGCATTTTATTATTTCCTATCACCCACAGTCAGCTGGACTGGTGGAAAGAATGAACAGAACCATTAAGGAATGTGTTACTAAAGCCTGCATTGAAACAGGCCGAAATTGGACTGTTGTTCACCTGGCAGTATTTACAGAAATGAGAATGACCCCATCTTCAACTACTAAACTGTCACCTTTTGAAATTCGAATGGGCCAGGCTTTCCCGACTCCATGGGTCAGGGGACGCACTTGCATTTCTGTCTTAGGTAACCTGGAAGTGATTGTGGACGACTACGTTTCTGCACTGGTTGAAAAATGTAATTCTATTAGTGCTGAATATTCATATTCATTAACACAAATAAATAAATAAAAATGTTAAAAAGTGCAATCCGTGAACTAAAAACTTTTACATGACAAACCATGGGTTGACAAAAGTATGATTTTTTACATAACAAAATATGATGGTCAATTAAGAAAATATGAATTTTTATATTCAGAAGCATATGTTCATGGAAAACCTTTAAAAAAATTGCCATTAAGAAACAAAAAACTAAAAAGTGACCATACAAATCATATTTTGACAAATACGATGACATTTTCATTGAAAATGTGATAGTTATTGTAAAAATATGAATTTTCATATTTATAATCATCATTTAATGAAAAACCACAAAAAAACGTACAATATGCAGGCAAAAGACTCACAATTAAAACCATGGTCTGAGAAAAATAAAACTTTTTAAAAAATAAAAATATGAAATTAATTGGTAAAATTCATGAAAAAAATGTAAAAAGTGCAAATAACAAATCAAGTTTTTACAAGTTATTGTGAAAATATAAATGGTTATATATTTATAAGCATAATTTCGCAAAAAATCTGTAAATGTGCAATAAGTGAACGAAAAAGATATCATGATAAACCATGTTTTGACATGAATATGACTTTTCTCATATAAATATGAAATTGATTGGTAAAATATTAATTTTCATATTGAAAGGCATTATTCATGAAAAACTGTAAAAAGAAATGGTAAAAATTCAATGAAAAACTTTTCATTTTCATAAGCAACATTTAACTAAAAACCGTTGAAAGTGCAAAAATTCAAGACACAATGGTTTGAAAAAAATGACTTTTTTTAAATAATTATTTTAATTAAAATATTACATTTTATATTCATAACCATAATTTCATTAAAGAAATTGTTAACTTTTCCATAAAATTATGAATTATAGTAAAAATATGAATTTTTATATTCATAGCATCATTTAACTAAAATTCGTTAAAAGTGCAAAAAAATCTGCGCAAAACATGATGACAAACAATGGTTTGAAAAAATGTAAATTTTTATAAAAAATTTGTTGCGAGAAAAGCGAGATACTTTCCAGCAATATCCGAAGGTAAAACACGCATCAAGGTAAGTTTTAGGATACTTGCTTGCTTGCAGGGATTGTCCCATTTGCCAGCCAATAGGGCTGCATTTGTGTTCGTTTCCTGGTTATGCATTAATTGTTTAATTAATGATAACAATTTCAACCCAGCCATTATGGATGCACAAGCCAGTGCACTCTTAGTCCCAAGCCCGAGTAAATGGGGAGGGTTGCGTTAGGAAGGGCATCCACTGTAAAACATGTGCCAAATCAAATATGCGGATCACAAATGAGAATTTCATACCGGATCGGTCGAGGCCCGGGTTACCAACGACCGCCACAGGTATCGTTAGCCGACAGGGTACCAGTGGAAATTGGGCTACTGTTGGCCGAAGGAGGAGGAAGACGTCTACAGAGGCGACAGGGAAAGGAGCAGTGTAGGAAAGTGAAGGTTCGGGTTGGTACTTTAAATGTTGGTACTATGACTGGTAAAGGGAGAGAGATAGCTGATATGATGGAGAGGAGAAAGGTAGATATGTTGTATGTTCAGGAGACCAAGTGGAAAGGGAGTAAGGTCAGGAAAATTGGAGGAAAAGGCATATGAGGAGCTGTATGAGAGGTTGGAAACTAAGGAAGGAGAAAAGGATTTATACCGATTGGCCAGGCAGAGCGACCGAGCTGGGAAGGATGTACTGCAAGTTAGAGCAATAAAGGATGAAGAGGGAAATGTGTTGACTAGTGAGGAGAGTGTGTTGAGAAGGTGGAGGGAGTATTTTGAGCAGCTGATGAATGAGGAAAATCAGAGAGAGAGAAGGTTGGATGATGTGGAGTTGGTGAAGCAGGATGTAGATAGGATTAGTAAGGAGGAAGTAAGAGAAGCGATTAAGAGGATGAAGAGTGGAAAGTCGGTTGGACCAGATGACATACCTGTAGAAGCGTGGAGATGTTTAGGAGAGATGGCAGTGGAGTTTTTAACCAGATTGTTTAACAGGATTTTGGAAGGTGAAAAGATGCCTGAGGAATGGAGAAGAAGTGTGCTGGTACCGATCTTTAAGCATAAAGGAGATGTGCAGATCTGCAGTAACTACAGGGGAATTAAGTTGATCAGTCACACCATGATGTTATGGGAAAGAGTAGTGGAAGCCAGGCTGAGAGAAGAGGTGACCATCTGTGGGCAACAGTATGGTTTCATGCCGAGAAAAAGCACCACAGATGCCTTATTTGCTTTGAGAATGTTGATTTAGAAGTATAGAGAAGGACAAAAGGAGTTGCATTGTGTGTTTGTGGATTTAGAGAAAGCGTACGACAGAGTGCCAAGAGAGGAGTTGTGGTATTGTATGAGGAAGTCAGGTGTGTCAGAGAAGTATGTGAGGGTGGTGCAGGACAGTGTGACGGCAGTGAAGTGTGCAGTAGATACGACAGACTGGTTCAGGGTAAAGGTTGGACTGCATCAAGGATCGGCCCTGAGCCCTGTTTCCTGTTTGCAGTGGTGATGGACAGGTTGACGGACGAGGTCAGACAGGAGTCTCCATGGTCTATGATGTTTGCGGATGATATTGTGATTTGTGGTGAGAGTAGGGAGCAGGTCGAGAAGAGCCTGGAGAGGTGGAGGTATGCGCTGGAGAGTAGGGGAATGAAAGTCAGTAGGAGTAAGACAGAGTACATGTGTGTGAATGAGAGGGAGGGCATGCGGTTGCAGGGAGAAGAGGTGGAGAAGGTGGAGGAGTTCATGTACCTGGGGTCAACAGTGCAAAGTAATGGAGAGTGTGTTAGAGAAGTAAAGAAAAGAGTGAAGGCAGCGTGGAGTGGGTGGAGAAGAGTGGCAGGAGTGATTTGTGATAGTAGGGTATCTGCAAGAATGAAAGGTAAAGTTTATAGGTCTGTGGTGAGACCTGCGATGTTGTATGGATTAGAGACAGTGGCATTGAGTAAAAGACAGGAGGTGGAGCTGAAGGTAGCAGAGCTGAAGATGTTAAGGTTTTTGTTGGGAGTGACGACGATGGACAAGATTAGAAATGAGTTTATTAGAGGGACAGCGCATGTAGGATGTTTTGATGATGGAGGCGAGATTGAGATGGTTTGAACATGTGCAGAGGAGGGACATGAATTATATTGGTAGAAGAATGCTGAGGATGGAGCCACCAGGTAGGAGGAAAAGAGAAAGGCCAAGGAGGAGGTTCATGGATGTGGTGAGGGAAGACATGCAGGTAGTTGGTGTGAAAGAGGCAGATGTAGAGGACAGGGTGGTATGGAGACGGATGATCTGCTGTGGGGACCCCTAATGGGAGCAGCCAAAAGAAGAAGAAGAAGAAGAATGATAACAATTTCCTTTGGTGGGATGAATCCGTCACGACAATGTGTTCTTAGACATTAAGATGCAAGATTAGAAGACGTTTCTTTATGGTCTGGCTTAAATAGGTGATTTTGTCTGAAGTATCTGAAAGAATCCACGATAATTTTTATATGCCCGAAAAAAATAGATAAATAAATAAATTATACAATAATAAAAAATTAAAATTTTTATCATAGCTTCACAATCATTCCAAACTCGTCTTTGAACCTTTCAGGAAAAGATACGATGCATAAAATGGGAATGGTGGTTCTGTTTTATTTTAAACCAATGTTTCACTTTCTTTTCCTTCTGTCCTCATGCTCTCAACTATCCGAAATATTTCTTCCGTAGTACATGTAGTACAGACATCCTGCCTGATGAGCCAAATTTGGGTGAAGTTAACCCTAAATTATGGGCCTCTCACAAAGACGGGGCAGGTTTAATCCAGGTAAAGCCGTATGTATCATGCACTCATAAAAACACACCATCCATTCATTCATTCATTCATTCAGAAGAAGGGGGAGTGGTGGCTCCAGCGGTTAAGGCGCTGGGTTGCCGATCGGAAGGTCTGGGGTTCAAGCCCCGGTATCGCCAAGCTGCCACTCTTGGGCCCTTGAGCAAGGCCCTTAACCCTCTATTCTCCGGGGGTGCCTTACGAAGGAAATATCAAGGTCCGTGACGTGGGGCCGCCTTCCCGTGGGCTCACCACCTGCAGGAGGGCCCGTAAGGGACGGTGCTGTGAGGATTGGGCAGCAGTCGAAGGCGGGGGCCTGCTTAGACTGCTGCCCCCACGACCCGAAATACGGATAAGCGGGAGAAAATGAATGAATGAATGAATAAGAGAAGAATGTTGGCATTTTTCCAGTTATTGACAATTTATTGTCACAAAGTGTTTTGATAGAGACACATTCACCTTATAACACACCGATTAATCCAGATTTGAATGCGGATAAAAAATGCTGGAGGCTAACTCAAGATTTACAAGAGATTAATTAAATAGTTATTCCGTTAGCTCCATTGGTGCCCGATATAGCTACCATTGTTAACTCTATATCAGCAACTCACAGATTTTTTACTGTGATTGAACTTTGTTCTGCCATTTTCAGTGTCCTTTTGGCCTCAGAAACGCAGCCGCTTTTTGCGTTTACCTATAGGGGACGTCAATTCACCTGGACCCGTCTTCCTCTGGGTTTTGTTGACTCGCTAGCCATATTTTCCGCTGTAGTGCACAGAACTTTGGCTGATATACACCTTCCAGAAACAACCTGCATCCTTCAATACGCAAATGACATCCTCAACACACAAGATATGACAGCACAACGTAGATCTGGTTCTGAAATCACGCTCTTGGTGACAGAAAACTTAATCATTAAGCCTTCTTTTCAGCCGCATTCAGCTGTAGTAGCGCTGCGTGATCTGCTAGACTTTATTGACTTAGATGGTTTTAATGATGCACACGATTGCCTTAAACACATTGAACAAGAGACCTCTTGTAGGCCCGATCTTTTAGATACAGCCCTGGAAGAGGGGGATTGCCTATTTGTAGATAGATCATGTTCAAAACCCTCTGATGTGTATTTATGTGGATATGCAGTTGTAAGATTACCTGATGAAATAGTTGAAGCTTAATCATTACCATACACATCTGCACAAGCTGCAAAGTTGGTGGCACTTACAAGTGCATGTCAAATGTCTGAAGGTAATCCACCCTATATGCCACCTGTAGGAAATTTGAGATACCTGTTGGTTATATTTGACAGATTGAGTAAGTGGCCAGAATTATTTCCATTCGCGACAGAGAACGCTAAAACAGTTGTAAAAATATTAATGAAAGAGTTCATCTCTAAATTTTGGATTCCTAGTGTGATTGAAAGTGATAACAGCACACATTTTGCTCCTAAAGTGACACAACTTTTGGTTAAAAGCTTAGCAATTGATTGGCATTTTAATATTTCCTATCACCCACAGTCAGCTGGACTGGTGGAAAGAATGAACAGAACCATTAAGGAATGTGTTACTAAAGCCTGCATTGAAACAGGCCGAAATTGGACTGTTGTTCACCTGGCAGTATTTACAGAAATGAGAATGACCCCATCTTCAACTACTAAACTGTCACCTTTTGAAATTTGAATGGGCCAGGCTTTCCCGACTCCATGGGTCAGGGGACGCACTTGCATTTCTGTCTTAGGTAACCTGGAAGTGATTGTGGACGACTACGTTTCTGCACTGGTTGAAAAATGTAATTCTATTAGTGCTGAATATTCATATTCATTAACACAAATAAATAAATAAAAATGTTAAAAAGTGCAATCCGTGAACTAAAAACTTTTACATGACAAACCATGGGTTGACAAAAGTATGATTTTTTACATAACAAAATATGATGGTCAATTAAGAAAATATGAATTTTTATATTCAGAAGCATATGTTCATGGAAAACCTTTAAAAAAAATTGCCATTAAGAAACAAAAAACTAAAAAGTGACCATACAAATCATATTTTGACAAATACAATGACATTTTCATTGAAAATGGGATAGTTATTGTAAAAATATGAATTTTCATATTTATAATCATCATTTAATGAAAAACCACAAAAAAAAGTACAATATGCAGGCAAAAGACTCACAATTAAAACCATGGTCTGAGAAAAATAAAACTTTTAAAAAAATAAAAATATGAAATTAATTGGTAAAATTCATGAAAAAAATGTAAAAAGTGCAAATAACAAATCAAGTTTTTACAAGTTATTGTGAAAATATAAATGGTCATATTCATAAGCATTATTTTGCAAAAAATCTGTAAATGTGCAATAAGTGAACGAAAAAGATATCATGATAAACCATGTTTTGACATTAATATGACTTTTCTCATATAAATATGAAATTGATTGGTAAAATATTAATTTTCATATTGAAAGGCATTATTCATGAAAAACTGTAAAAAGAAATGGTAAAAATTCAATGAAAAACTTTTCATTTTCATAAGCAACATTTAACTGAAAACCGTTGAAAGAGCAAAAATTCAAGACACAATGGTTTGAAAAAAATTACTTTTTTTTAATAATTATATTTAATTTAAATATTACATTTTATATTCATAACCATAATTTCATTAAAGAAATTGTTAACTTTTCCATAAAATTATGAATTATAGTAAAAATATGAATTTTTATATTCATAGCATCATTTAACTAAAATTCGTTAAAAGTGCAAAAAAATCTGCGCAAAACATGATGACAAACAATGGTTTGAAAAAATTTAAATTTTTATAAAAAATTTGTTGCGAGAAAAGCGAGATACTTTCCAGCAATATCCGAAGGTAAAACACGCATCAAGGTAAGTTTTAGGATACTTGCTTGCTTGCGGGGATTGTCCCATTTGCCAGCCAATAGGGCTGCATTTGTGTTCGTTTCCTGGTTATGCATTAATTGTTTAATTAATGATAACAATTTCAACCCAGCCATTATGGATGCACAAGCCAGTGCACTCTTAGTCCCAAGCCCGAGTAAATGGGGAGGGTTGCGTGAGGAAGGGCATCCAGTGTAAAACATGTGCCAAATCAAATATGCGGATCACAAATGAGAATTTCATACCGGATCGGTCGAGGCCCGGGTTACCAACGACCGCCACAGGTATCGTTAGCCGACAGGGTACCAGTGGAAATTGGGCTACTGTTGGCCGAAGGAGGAGGAAGACGTCTACAGAGGCGACAGGGAAAGGAGCAGTGTAGGAAAGTGAAGGTTCGGGTTGGTACTTTAAATGTTGGTACTATGACTGGTAAAGGGAGAGAGATAGCTGATATGATGGAGAGGAGAAAGGTAGATATGTTGTATGTTCAGGAGACCAAGTGGAAAGGGAGTAAGGTCAGGAAAATTGGAGGAAAAGGCATATGAGGAGCTGTATGAGAGGTTGGAAACTAAGGAAGGAGAAAAGGATTTATACCGATTGGCCAGGCAGAGCGACCGAGCTGGGAAGGATGTACTGCAAGTTAGAGCAATAAAGGATGAAGAGGGAAATGTGTTGACTAGTGAGGAGAGTGTGTTGAGAAGGTGGAGGGAGTATTTTGAGCAGCTGATGAATGAGGAAAATCAGAGAGAGAGAAGGTTGGATGATGTGGAGTTGGTGAAGCAGGATGTAGATAGGATTAGTAAGGAGGAAGTAAGAGAAGCGATTAAGAGGATGAAGAGTGGAAAGTCGGTTGGACCAGATGACATACCTGTAGAAGCGTGGAGATGTTTAGGAGAGATGGCAGTGGAGTTTTTAACCAGATTGTTTAACAGGATTTTGGAAGGTGAAAAGATGCCTGAGGAATGGAGAAGAAGTGTGCTGGTACCGATCTTTAAGCATAAAGGAGATGTGCAGATCTGCAGTAACTACAGGGGAATTAAGTTGATCAGTCACACCATGATGTTATGGGAAAGAGTAGTGGAAGCCAGGCTGAGAGAAGAGGTGACCATCTGTGGGCAACAGTATGGTTTCATGCCGAGAAAAAGCACCACAGATGCCTTATTTGCTTTGAGAATGTTGATTTAGAAGTATAGAGAAGGACAAAAGGAGTTGCATTGTGTGTTTGTGGATTTAGAGAAAGCGTACGACAGAGTGCCAAGAGAGGAGTTGTGGTATTGTATGAGGAAGTCAGGTGTGTCAGAGAAGTATGTGAGGGTGGTGCAGGACAGTGTGACGGCAGTGAAGTGTGCAGTAGATACGACAGACTGGTTCAGGGTAAAGGTTGGACTGCATCAAGGATCGGCCCTGAGCCCTGTTTCCTGTTTGCAGTGGTGATGGACAGGTTGACGGACGAGGTCAGACAGGAGTCTCCATGGTCTATGATGTTTGCGGATGATATTGTGATTTGTGGTGAGAGTAGGGAGCAGGTCGAGAAGAGCCTGGAGAGGTGGAGGTATGCGCTGGAGAGTAGGGGAATGAAAGTCAGTAGGAGTAAGACAGAGTACATGTGTGTGAATGAGAGGGAGGGCATGCGGTTGCAGGGAGAAGAGGTGGAGAAGGTGGAGGAGTTCATGTACCTGGGGTCAACAGTGCAAAGTAATGGAGAGTGTGTTAGAGAAGTAAAGAAAAGAGTGAAGGCAGCGTGGAGTGGGTGGAGAAGAGTGGCAGGAGTGATTTGTGATAGTAGGGTATCTGCAAGAATGAAAGGTAAAGTTTATAGGTCTGTGGTGAGACCTGCGATGTTGTATGGATTAGAGACAGTGGCATTGAGTAAAAGACAGGAGGTGGAGCTGAAGGTAGCAGAGCTGAAGATGTTAAGGTTTTTGTTGGGAGTGACGACGATGGACAAGATTAGAAATGAGTTTATTAGAGGGACAGCGCATGTAGGATGTTTTGATGATGGAGGCGAGATTGAGATGGTTTGAACATGTGCAGAGGAGGGACATGAATTATATTGGTAGAAGAATGCTGAGGATGGAGCCACCAGGTAGGAGGAAAAGAGAAAGGCCAAGGAGGAGGTTCATGGATGTGGTGAGGGAAGACATGCAGGTAGTTGGTGTGAAAGAGGCAGATGTAGAGGACAGGGTGGTATGGAGACGGATGATCTGCTGTGGGGACCCCTAATGGGAGCAGCCAAAAGAAGAAGAAGAAGAAGAATGATAACAATTTCCTTTGGTGGGATGAATCCGTCACGACAATGTGTTCTTAGACATTAAGATGCAAGATTAGAAGACGTTTCTTTATGGTCTGGCTTAAATAGGTGATTTTGTCTGAAGTATCTGAAAGAATCCACGATAATTTTTATATGCCCGAAAAAAATAGATAAATAAATAAATTATACAATAATAAAAAATTAAAATTTTTATCATAGCTTCACAATCATTCCAAACTCGTCTTTGAACCTTTCAGGAAAAGATACGATGCATAAAATGGGAATGGTGGTTCTGTTTTATTTTAAACCAATGTTTCACTTTCTTTTCCTTCTGTCCTCATGCTCTCAACTATCCGAAATATTTCTTCCGTAGTACATGTAGTACAGACATCCTGCCTGATGAGCCAAATTTGGGTGAAGTTAACCCTAAATTATGGGCCTCTCACAAAGACGGGGCAGGTTTAATCCAGGTAAAGCCGTATGTATCATGCACTCATAAAAACACACCATCCATTCATTCATTCATTCATTCAGAAGAAGGGGGAGTGGTGGCTCCAGCGGTTAAGGCGCTGGGTTGCCGATCGGAAGGTCTGGGGTTCAAGCCCCGGTATCGCCAAGCTGCCACTCTTGGGCCCTTGAGCAAGGCCCTTAACCCTCTATTCTCCGGGGGTGCCTTACGAAGGAAATATCAAGGTCCGTGACGTGGGGCCGCCTTCCCGTGGGCTCACCACCTGCAGGAGGGCCCGTAAGGGACGGTGCTGTGAGGATTGGGCAGCAGTCGAAGGCGGGGGCCTGCTTAGACTGCTGCCCCCACGACCCGAAATACGGATAAGCGGGAGAAAATGAATGAATGAATGAATAAGAGAAGAATGTTGGCATTTTTCCAGTTATTGACAATTTATTGTCACAAAGTGTTTTGATAGAGACACATTCACCTTATAACACACCGATTAATCCAGATTTGAATGCGGATAAAAAATGCTGGAGGCTAACTCAAGATTTACAAGAGATTAATTAAATAGTTATTCCGTTAGCTCCATTGGTGCCCGATATAGCTACCATTGTTAACTCTATATCAGCAACTCACAGATTTTTTACTGTGATTGAACTTTGTTCTGCCATTTTCAGTGTCCTTTTGGCCTCAGAAACGCAGCCGCTTTTTGCGTTTACCTATAGGGGACGTCAATTCACCTGGACCCGTCTTCCTCTGGGTTTTGTTGACTCGCTAGCCATATTTTCCGCTGTAGTGCACAGAACTTTGGCTGATATACACCTTCCAGAAACAACCTGCATCCTTCAATACGCAAATGACATCCTCAACACACAAGATATGACAGCACAACGTAGATCTGGTTCTGAAATCACGCTCTTGGTGACAGAAAACTTAATCATTAAGCCTTCTTTTCAGCCGCATTCAGCTGTAGTAGCGCTGCGTGATCTGCTAGACTTTATTGACTTAGATGGTTTTAATGATGCACACGATTGCCTTAAACACATTGAACAAGAGACCTCTTGTAGGCCCGATCTTTTAGATACAGCCCTGGAAGAGGGGGATTGCCTATTTGTAGATAGATCATGTTCAAAACCCTCTGATGTGTATTTATGTGGATATGCAGTTGTAAGATTACCTGATGAAATAGTTGAAGCTTAATCATTACCATACACATCTGCACAAGCTGCAAAGTTGGTGGCACTTACAAGTGCATGTCAAATGTCTGAAGGTAATCCACCCTATATGCCACCTGTAGGAAATTTGAGATACCTGTTGGTTATATTTGACAGATTGAGTAAGTGGCCAGAATTATTTCCATTCGCGACAGAGAACGCTAAAACAGTTGTAAAAATATTAATGAAAGAGTTCATCTCTAAATTTTGGATTCCTAGTGTGATTGAAAGTGATAACAGCACACATTTTGCTCCTAAAGTGACACAACTTTTGGTTAAAAGCTTAGCAATTGATTGGCATTTTAATATTTCCTATCACCCACAGTCAGCTGGACTGGTGGAAAGAATGAACAGAACCATTAAGGAATGTGTTACTAAAGCCTGCATTGAAACAGGCCGAAATTGGACTGTTGTTCACCTGGCAGTATTTACAGAAATGAGAATGACCCCATCTTCAACTACTAAACTGTCACCTTTTGAAATTTGAATGGGCCAGGCTTTCCCGACTCCATGGGTCAGGGGACGCACTTGCATTTCTGTCTTAGGTAACCTGGAAGTGATTGTGGACGACTACGTTTCTGCACTGGTTGAAAAATGTAATTCTATTAGTGCTGAATATTCATATTCATTAACACAAATAAATAAATAAAAATGTTAAAAAGTGCAATCCGTGAACTAAAAACTTTTACATGACATACCATGGGTTGACAAAAGTATGATTTTTTACATAACAAAATATGATGGTCAATTAAGAAAATATGAATTTTTATATTCAGAAGCATATGTTCATGGAAAACCTTTAAAAAAAATTGCCATTAAGAAACAAAAAACTAAAAAGTGACCATACAAATCATATTTTGACAAATACAATGACATTTTCATTGAAAATGGGATAGTTATTGTAAAAATATGAATTTTCATATTTATAATCATCATTTAATGAAAAACCACAAAAAAAAGTACAATATGCAGGCAAAAGACTCACAATTAAAACCATGGTCTGAGAAAAATAAAACTTTTAAAAAAATAAAAATATGAAATTAATTGGTAAAATTCATGAAAAAAATGTAAAAAGTGCAAATAACAAATCAAGTTTTTACAAGTTATTGTGAAAATATAAATGGTCATATTCATAAGCATTATTTTGCAAAAAATCTGTAAATGTGCAATAAGTGAACGAAAAAGATATCATGATAAACCATGTTTTGACATTAATATGACTTTTCTCATATAAATATGAAATTGATTGGTAAAATATTAATTTTCATATTGAAAGGCATTATTCATGAAAAACTGTAAAAAGAAATGGTAAAAATTCAATGAAAAACTTTTCATTTTCATAAGCAACATTTAACTGAAAACCGTTGAAAGAGCAAAAATTCAAGACACAATGGTTTGAAAAAAATTACTTTTTTTTAATAATTATATTTAATTTAAATATTACATTTTATATTCATAACCATAATTTCATTAAAGAAATTGTTAACTTTTCCATAAAATTATGAATTATAGTAAAAATATGAATTTTTATATTCATAGCATCATTTAACTAAAATTCGTTAAAAGTGCAAAAAAATCTGCGCAAAACATGATGACAAACAATGGTTTGAAAAAATTTAAATTTTTATAAAAAATTTGTTGCGAGAAAAGCGAGATACTTTCCAGCAATATCCGAAGGTAAAACACGCATCAAGGTAAGTTTTAGGATACTTGCTTGCTTGCGGGGATTGTCCCATTTGCCAGCCAATAGGGCTGCATTTGTGTTCGTTTCCTGGTTATGCATTAATTGTTTAATTAATGATAACAATTTCAACCCAGCCATTATGGATGCACAAGCCAGTGCACTCTTAGTCCCAAGCCCGAGTAAATGGGGAGGGTTGCGTGAGGAAGGGCATCCAGTGTAAAACATGTGCCAAATCAAATATGCGGATCACAAATGAGAATTTCATACCGGATCGGTCGAGGCCCGGGTTACCAACGACCGCCACAGGTATCGTTAGCCGACAGGGTACCGGTGGAAATTGGGCTACTGTTGGCCGAAGGAGGAGGAAGACGTCTACAGAGGCGACAGGGAAAGGAGCAGTGTAGGAAAGTGAAGGTTCGGGTTGGTACTTTAAATGTTGGTACTATGACTGGTAAAGGGAGAGAGATAGCTGATATGATGGAGAGTAGAAAGGTAGATATGTTGTATGTTCAGGAGACCAAGTGGAAAGGGAGTAAGGTCAGGAAAATTGGAGGAAAAGGCATATGAGGAGCTGTATGAGAGGTTGGAAACTAAGGAAGGAGAAAAGGATTTATACCGATTGGCCAGGCAGAGGGACCGAGCTGGGAAGGATGTACTGCAAGTTAGAGCAATAAAGGATGAAGAGGGAAATGTGTTGACTAGTGAGGAGAGTGTGTTGAGAAGGTGGAGGGAGTATTTTGAGCAGCTGATGAATGAGGAAAATCAGAGAGAGAGAAGGTTGGATGATGTGGAGTTGGTGAAGCAGGATGTAGATAGGATTAGTAAGGAGGAAGTAAGAGAAGCGATTAAGAGGATGAAGAGTGGAAAGTCGGTTGGACCAGATGACATACCTGTAGAAGCGTGGAGATGTTTAGGAGAGATGGCAGTGGAGTTTTTAACCAGATTGTTTAACAGGATTTTGGAAGGTGAAAAGATGCCTGAGGAATGGAGAAGAAGTGTGCTGGTACCGATCTTTAAGCATAAAGGAGATGTGCAGATCTGCAGTAACTACAGGGGAATTAAGTTGATCAGTCACACCATGATGTTATGGGAAAGAGTAGTGGAAGCCAGGCTGAGAGAAGAGGTGACCATCTGTGGGCAACAGTATGGTTTCATGCCGAGGAAAAGCACCACAGATGCCTTATTTGCTTTGAGAATGTTGATTTAGAAGTATAGAGAAGGACAAAAGGAGTTGCATTGTGTGTTTGTGGATTTAGAGAAAGCATACGACAGAGTGCCAAGAGAGGAGTTGTGGTATTGTATGAGGAAGTCAGGTGTGTCAGAGAAGTATGTGAGGGTGGTGTAGGACAGTGTGACGGCAGTGAAGTGTGCAGTAGATACGACAGACTGGTTCAGGGTAAAAGTTGGACTGCATCAAGGATCGGCCCTGAGCCCTGTTTCCTGTTTGCAGTGGTGATGGACAGGTTGACGGACGAGGTCAGACAGGAGTCTCCATGGTCTATGATGTTTGCGGATGATATTGTGATTTGTGGTGAGAGTAGGGAGCAGGTCGAGAAGAGCCTGGAGAGGTGGAGGTATGCGCTGGAGAGTAGGGGAATGAAAGTCAGTAGGAGTAAGACAGAGTACATGTGTGTGAATGAGAGGGAGGGCAGTGGAGTGATGCGGTTGCAGGGAGAAGAGGTGGAGAAGGTGGAGGAGTTCATGTACCTGGGGTCAACAGTGCAAAGTAATGGAGAGTGTGTTAGAGAAGTAAAGAAAAGAGTGAAGGCAGCGTGGAGTGGGTGGAGAAGAGTGGCAGGAGTGATTTGTGATAGTAGGGTATCTGCAAGAATGAAAGGTAAAGTTTATAGGTCTGTGGTGAGACCTGCGATGTTGTATGGATTAGAGACAGTGGCATTGAGTAAAAGACAGGAGGTGGAGCTGGAGGTAGCAGAGCTGAAGATGTTAAGGTTTTCGTTGGGAGTGACGACGATGGACAAGATTAGAAATGAGTTTATTAGAGGGACAGCGCATGTAGGATGTTTTGATGATGGAGGCGAGATTGAGATGGTTTGAACATGTGCAGAGGAGGGACATGAATTATATTGGTAGAAGAATGCTGAGGATGGAGCCACCAGGTAGGAGGAAAAGAGAAAGGCCAAGGAGGAGGTTCATGGATGTGGTGAGAGAAGACATGCAGGTAGTTGGTGTGAAAGAGGCAGATGTAGAGGACAGGGTGGTATGGAGACGGATGATCTGCTGTGGGGACCCCTAATGGGAGCAGCCGAAAAAAGAAGAAGAAGAAGAATGATAACAATTTCCTTTGGTGGGATGAATCCGTCACGACAATGTGTTCTTAGACATTAAGATGCAAGATTAGAAGAGGTTTCTTTATGGTCTGGCTTAAATAGGTGATTTTGTCTGAAGTATCTGAAAGAATCCACGATAATTTTTATATGCCCGAAAAAAACAGATAAATAAATAAATTATACAATAATAAAAAATTTAAATTTTTATCATAGCTTCACAATCATTCCAAACTCGTCTTTGAACCTTTCAGGAAAAGATACGATGCATAAAATGGGAATGGTGGTTCTGTTTTATTTTAAACCAATGTTTCACTTTCTTTTCCTTCTGTCCTCATGCTCTCAACTATCCGAAATATTTCTTCCGTAGTACATGTAGTACAGACATCCTGCCTGATGAGCCAAATTTAGGTGAAGTTAACCCTAAATTATGGGACTCTCACAAATACGGGGCAGGTTTAATCCAGGTAAAGCCGTATGTATCATGCACTCATGAAAACACACCATCCAGTTTTTGGTAAACAATATCCATTGTTATAAGAGAAGAATGTTGGCATTTTTCCAGTTATTGACAATTTATTGTCACAAAGTGTTTTGATAGAGACACATTCACCTTATAACACACCGATTAATCCAGATTTGAATGCGGATAAAAAATGCTGGAGGCTAACTCAAGATTTACAAGAGATTAATTAAATAGTTATTCCGTTAGCTCCATTGGTGCCCGATATAGCTACCATTGTTAACTCTATATCAGCAACTCACAGATTTTTTACTGTGATTGAACTTTGTTCTGCCATTTTCAGTGTCCTTTTGGCCTCAGAAACGCAGCCGCTTTTTGCGTTTACCTATAGGGGACGTCAATTCACCTGGACCCGTCTTCCTCTGGGTTTTGTTGACTCGCTAGCCGTATTTTCCGCTGTAGTGCACAGAACTTTGGCTGATATACACCTTCCAGAAACAACCTGCATCCTTCAATACGCAAATGACATCCTCAACACTCAAGATATGACAGCACAACGTAGATCTGGTTATGAAATCACGCTCTTGGTGACAGAAAACTTAATCATTAAGCCTTCTTTTCAGCCGCATTCAGCTGTAGTAGCGCTGCGTGATCTGCTAGACTTTATTGACTTAGATGGTTTTAATGATGCACACGATTGCCTTAAACACATTGAACAAGAGACCTCTTGTAGGCCCGATCTTTTAGATACAGCCCTGGAAGAGGGGGATTGCCTATTTGTAGATAGATCATGTTCAAAACCCTCTGATGTGTATTTATGTGGATATGCAGTTGTAAGATTACCTGATGAAATAGTTGAAGCTTAATCATTACCATACACATCTGCACAAGCTGCAAAGTTGGTGGCACTTACAAGTGCATGTCAAATGTCTGAAGGTAATCCACCCTATATGCCACCTGTAGGAATTTTGAGATACCTTTTGGTTATATTTGACAGATTGAGTAAGTGGCCAGAATCATTTCCATGCGCGACAGAGAACGCTAAAACAGTTGTAAAAATATTAATGAAAGAGTTCATCTCTAAATTTTGGATTCCTAGTGTGATTGAAAGTGATAACAGCACACATTTTGCTCCTAAAGTGACACAACTTTTGGTTAAAAGCTTAGCAATTGATTGGCATTTTATTATTTCCTATCACCCACAGTCAGCTGGACTGGTGGAAAGAATGAACAGAACCATTAAGGAATGTGTTACTAAAGCCTGCATTGAAACAGGCCGAAATTGGACTGTTGTTCACCTGGCAGTATTTACAGAAATGAGAATGACCCCATCTTCAACTACTAAACTGTCACCTTTTGAAATTCGAATGGGCCAGGCTTTCCCGACTCCATGGGTCAGGGGACGCACTTGCATTTCTGTCTTAGGTAACCTGGAAGTGATTGTGGACGACTACGTTTCTGCACTGGTTGAAAAATGTAATTCTATTAGTGCTGAATATTCATATTCATTAACACAAATAAATAAATAAAAATGTTAAAAAGTGCAATCCGTGAACTAAAAACTTTTACATGACAAACCATGGGTTGACAAAAGTATGATTTTTTACATAACAAAATATGATGGTCAATTAAGAAAATATGAATTTTTATATTCAGAAGCATATGTTCATGGAAAACCTTTAAAAAAATTGCCATTAAGAAACAAAAAACTAAAAAGTGACCATACAAATCATATTTTGACAAATACGATGACATTTTCATTGAAAATGTGATAGTTATTGTAAAAATATGAATTTTCATATTTATAATCATCATTTAATGAAAAACCACAAAAAAAAGTACAATATGCAGGCAAAAGACTCACAATTAAAACCATGGTCTGAGAAAAATAAAACTTTTTAAAAAATAAAAATATGAAATTAATTGGTAAAATTCATGAAAAAAATGTAAAAAGTGCAAATAACAAATCAAGTTTTTACAAGTTATTGTGAAAATATAAATGGTTATATATTTATAAGCATTATTTCGCTAAAAATCTGTAAATGTGCAATAAGTGAACGAAAAAGATATCATGATAAACCATGTTTTGACATGAATATGACTTTTCTCATATAAATATGAAATTGATTGGTAAAATATTAATTTTCATATTGAAAGGCATTATTCATGAAAAACTGTAAAAAGAAATGGTAAAAATTCAATGAAAAACTTTTCATTTTCATAAGCAACATTTAACTAAAAACCGTTGAAAGTGCAAAAATTCAAGACACAATGGTTTGAAAAAAATGACTTTTTTTAAATAATTATTTTAATTAAAATATTACATTTTATATTCATAACCATAATTTCATTAAAGAAATTGTTAACTTTTCCATAAAATTATGAATTATAGTAAAAATATGAATTTTTATATTCATAGCATCATTTAACTAAAATTCGTTAAAAGTGCAAAAAAATCTGCGCAAAACATGATGACAAACAATGGTTTGAAAAAATGTAAATTTTTATAAAAAATTTGTTGCGAGAAAAGCGAGATACTTTCCAGCAATATCCGAAGGTAAAACACGCATCAAGGTAAGTTTTAGGATACTTGCTTGCTTGCAGGGATTGTCCCATTTGCCAGCCAATAGGGCTGCATTTGTGTTCGTTTCCTGGTTATGCATTAATTGTTTAATTAATGATAACAATTTCAACCCAGCCATTATGGATGCACAAGCCAGTGCACTCTTAGTCCCAAGCCCGAGTAAATGGGGAGGGTTGCGTTAGGAAGGGCATCCACTGTAAAACATGTGCCAAATCAAATATGCGGATCACAAATGAGAATTTCATACCGGATCGGTCGAGGCCCGGGTTACCAACGACCGCCACAGGTATCGTTAGCCGACAGGGTACCAGTGGAAATTGGGCTACTGTTGGCCGAAGGAGGAGGAAGACGTCTACAGAGGCGACAGGGAAAGGAGCAGTGTAGGAAAGTGAAGGTTCGGGTTGGTACTTTAAATGTTGGTACTATGACTGGTAAAGGGAGAGAGATAGCTGATATGATGGAGAGGAGAAAGGTAGATATGTTGTATGTTCAGGAGACCAAGTGGAAAGGGAGTAAGGTCAGGAAAATTGGAGGAAAAGGCATATGAGGAGCTGTATGAGAGGTTGGAAACTAAGGAAGGAGAAAAGGATTTATACTGATTGGCCAGGCAGAGCGACCGAGCTGGGAAGGATGTACTGCAAGTTAGAGCAATAAAGGATGAAGAGGGAAATGTGTTGACTAGTGAGGAGAGTGTGTTGAGAAGGTGGAGGGAGTATTTTGAGCAGCTGATGAATGAGGAAAATCAGAGAGAGAGAAGGTTGGATGATGTGGAGTTGGTGAAGCAGGATGTAGATAGGATTAGTAAGGAGGAAGTAAGAGAAGCGATTAAGAGGATGAAGAGTGGAAAGTCGGTTGGACCAGATGACATACCTGTAGAAGCGTGGAGATGTTTAGGAGAGATGGCAGTGGAGTTTTTAACCAGATTGTTTAACAGGATTTTGGAAGGTGAAAAGATGCCTGAGGAATGGAGAAGAAGTGTGCTGGTACCGATCTTTAAGCATAAAGGAGATGTGCAGATCTGCAGTAACTACAGGGGAATTAAGTTGATCAGTCACACCATGATGTTATGGGAAAGAGTAGTGGAAGCCAGGCTGAGAGAAGAGGTGACCATCTGTGGGCAACAGTATGGTTTCATGCCGAGAAAAAGCACCACAGATGCCTTATTTGCTTTGAGAATGTTGATTTAGAAGTATAGAGAAGGACAAAAGGAGTTGCATTGTGTGTTTGTGGATTTAGAGAAAGCGTACGACAGAGTGCCAAGAGAGGAGTTGTGGTATTGTATGAGGAAGTCAGGTGTGTCAGAGAAGTATGTGAGGGTGGTGCAGGACAGTGTGACGGCAGTGAAGTGTGCAGTAGATACGACAGACTGGTTCAGGGTAAAGGTTGGACTGCATCAAGGATCGGCCCTGAGCCCTGTTTCCTGTTTGCAGTGGTGATGGACAGGTTGACGGACGAGGTCAGACAGGAGTCTCCATGGTCTATGATGTTTGCGGATGATATTGTGATTTGTGGTGAGAGTAGGGAGCAGGTCGAGAAGAGCCTGGAGAGGTGGAGGTATGCGCTGGAGAGTAGGGGAATGAAAGTCAGTAGGAGTAAGACAGAGTACATGTGTGTGAATGAGAGGGAGGGCATGCGGTTGCAGGGAGAAGAGGTGGAGAAGGTGGAGGAGTTCATGTACCTGGGGTCAACAGTGCAAAGTAATGGAGAGTGTGTTAGAGAAGTAAAGAAAAGAGTGAAGGCAGCGTGGAGTGGGTGGAGAAGAGTGGCAGGAGTGATTTGTGATAGTAGGGTATCTGCAAGAATGAAAGGTAAAGTTTATAGGTCTGTGGTGAGACCTGCGATGTTGTATGGATTAGAGACAGTGGCATTGAGTAAAAGACAGGAGGTGGAGCTGAAGGTAGCAGAGCTGAAGATGTTAAGGTTTTTGTTGGGAGTGACGACGATGGACAAGATTAGAAATGAGTTTATTAGAGGGACAGCGCATGTAGGATGTTTTGATGATGGAGGCGAGATTGAGATGGTTTGAACATGTGCAGAGGAGGGACATGAATTATATTGGTAGAAGAATGCTGAGGATGGAGCCACCAGGTAGGAGGAAAAGAGAAAGGCCAAGGAGGAGGTTCATGGATGTGGTGAGGGAAGACATGCAGGTAGTTGGTGTGAAAGAGGCAGATGTAGAGGACAGGGTGGTATGGAGACGGATGATCTGCTGTGGGGACCCCTAATGGGAGCAGCCAAAAGAAGAAGAAGAAGAAGAATGATAACAATTTCCTTTGGTGGGATGAATCCGTCACGACAATGTGTTCTTAGACATTAAGATGCAAGATTAGAAGACGTTTCTTTATGGTCTGGCTTAAATAGGTGATTTTGTCTGAAGTATCTGAAAGAATCCACGATAATTTTTATATGCCCGAAAAAAATAGATAAATAAATAAATTATACAATAATAAAAAATTAAAATTTTTATCATAGCTTCACAATCATTCCAAACTCGTCTTTGAACCTTTCAGGAAAAGATACGATGCATAAAATGGGAATGGTGGTTCTGTTTTATTTTAAACCAATGTTTCACTTTCTTTTCCTTCTGTCCTCATGCTCTCAACTATCCGAAATATTTCTTCCGTAGTACATGTAGTACAGACATCCTGCCTGATGAGCCAAATTTGGGTGAAGTTAACCCTAAATTATGGGCCTCTCACAAAGACGGGGCAGGTTTAATCCAGGTAAAGCCGTATGTATCATGCACTCATAAAAACACACCATCCATTCATTCATTCATTCATTCAGAAGAAGGGGGAGTGGTGGCTCCAGCGGTTAAGGCGCTGGGTTGCCGATCGGAAGGTCTGGGGTTCAAGCCCCGGTATCGCCAAGCTGCCACTCTTGGGCCCTTGAGCAAGGCCCTTAACCCTCTATTCTCCGGGGGTGCCTTACGAAGGAAATATCAAGGTCCGTGACGTGGGGCCGCCTTCCCGTGGGCTCACCACCTGCAGGAGGGCCCGTAAGGGACGGTGCTGTGAGGATTGGGCAGCAGTCGAAGGCGGGGGCCTGCTTAGACTGCTGCCCCCACGACCCGAAATACGGATAAGCGGGAGAAAATGAATGAATGAATGAATAAGAGAAGAATGTTGGCATTTTTCCAGTTATTGACAATTTATTGTCACAAAGTGTTTTGATAGAGACACATTCACCTTATAACACACCGATTAATCCAGATTTGAATGCGGATAAAAAATGCTGGAGGCTAACTCAAGATTTACAAGAGATTAATTAAATAGTTATTCCGTTAGCTCCATTGGTGCCCGATATAGCTACCATTGTTAACTCTATATCAGCAACTCACAGATTTTTTACTGTGATTGAACTTTGTTCTGCCATTTTCAGTGTCCTTTTGGCCTCAGAAACGCAGCCGCTTTTTGCGTTTACCTATAGGGGACGTCAATTCACCTGGACCCGTCTTCCTCTGGGTTTTGTTGACTCGCTAGCCATATTTTCCGCTGTAGTGCACAGAACTTTGGCTGATATACACCTTCCAGAAACAACCTGCATCCTTCAATACGCAAATGACATCCTCAACACACAAGATATGACAGCACAACGTAGATCTGGTTCTGAAATCACGCTCTTGGTGACAGAAAACTTAATCATTAAGCCTTCTTTTCAGCCGCATTCAGCTGTAGTAGCGCTGCGTGATCTGCTAGACTTTATTGACTTAGATGGTTTTAATGATGCACACGATTGCCTTAAACACATTGAACAAGAGACCTCTTGTAGGCCCGATCTTTTAGATACAGCCCTGGAAGAGGGGGATTGCCTATTTGTAGATAGATCATGTTCAAAACCCTCTGATGTGTATTTATGTGGATATGCAGTTGTAAGATTACCTGATGAAATAGTTGAAGCTTAATCATTACCATACACATCTGCACAAGCTGCAAAGTTGGTGGCACTTACAAGTGCATGTCAAATGTCTGAAGGTAATCCACCCTATATGCCACCTGTAGGAAATTTGAGATACCTGTTGGTTATATTTGACAGATTGAGTAAGTGGCCAGAATTATTTCCATTCGCGACAGAGAACGCTAAAACAGTTGTAAAAATATTAATGAAAGAGTTCATCTCTAAATTTTGGATTCCTAGTGTGATTGAAAGTGATAACAGCACACATTTTGCTCCTAAAGTGACACAACTTTTGGTTAAAAGCTTAGCAATTGATTGGCATTTTAATATTTCCTATCACCCACAGTCAGCTGGACTGGTGGAAAGAATGAACAGAACCATTAAGGAATGTGTTACTAAAGCCTGCATTGAAACAGGCCGAAATTGGACTGTTGTTCACCTGGCAGTATTTACAGAAATGAGAATGACCCCATCTTCAACTACTAAACTGTCACCTTTTGAAATTTGAATGGGCCAGGCTTTCCCGACTCCATGGGTCAGGGGACGCACTTGCATTTCTGTCTTAGGTAACCTGGAAGTGATTGTGGACGACTACGTTTCTGCACTGGTTGAAAAATGTAATTCTATTAGTGCTGAATATTCATATTCATTAACACAAATAAATAAATAAAAATGTTAAAAAGTGCAATCCGTGAACTAAAAACTTTTACATGACAAACCATGGGTTGACAAAAGTATGATTTTTTACATAACAAAATATGATGGTCAATTAAGAAAATATGAATTTTTATATTCAGAAGCATATGTTCATGGAAAACCTTTAAAAAAAATTGCCATTAAGAAACAAAAAACTAAAAAGTGACCATACAAATCATATTTTGACAAATACAATGACATTTTCATTGAAAATGGGATAGTTATTGTAAAAATATGAATTTTCATATTTATAATCATCATTTAATGAAAAACCACAAAAAAAAGTACAATATGCAGGCAAAAGACTCACAATTAAAACCATGGTCTGAGAAAAATAAAACTTTTAAAAAAATAAAAATATGAAATTAATTGGTAAAATTCATGAAAAAAATGTAAAAAGTGCAAATAACAAATCAAGTTTTTACAAGTTATTGTGAAAATATAAATGGTCATATTCATAAGCATTATTTTGCAAAAAATCTGTAAATGTGCAATAAGTGAACGAAAAAGATATCATGATAAACCATGTTTTGACATTAATATGACTTTTCTCATATAAATATGAAATTGATTGGTAAAATATTAATTTTCATATTGAAAGGCATTATTCATGAAAAACTGTAAAAAGAAATGGTAAAAATTCAATGAAAAACTTTTCATTTTCATAAGCAACATTTAACTGAAAACCGTTGAAAGAGCAAAAATTCAAGACACAATGGTTTGAAAAAAATTACTTTTTTTTAATAATTATATTTAATTTAAATATTACATTTTATATTCATAACCATAATTTCATTAAAGAAATTGTTAACTTTTCCATAAAATTATGAATTATAGTAAAAATATGAATTTTTATATTCATAGCATCATTTAACTAAAATTCGTTAAAAGTGCAAAAAAATCTGCGCAAAACATGATGACAAACAATGGTTTGAAAAAATTTAAATTTTTATAAAAAATTTGTTGCGAGAAAAGCGAGATACTTTCCAGCAATATCCGAAGGTAAAACACGCATCAAGGTAAGTTTTAGGATACTTGCTTGCTTGCGGGGATTGTCCCATTTGCCAGCCAATAGGGCTGCATTTGTGTTCGTTTCCTGGTTATGCATTAATTGTTTAATTAATGATAACAATTTCAACCCAGCCATTATGGATGCACAAGCCAGTGCACTCTTAGTCCCAAGCCCGAGTAAATGGGGAGGGTTGCGTGAGGAAGGGCATCCAGTGTAAAACATGTGCCAAATCAAATATGCGGATCACAAATGAGAATTTCATACCGGATCGGTCGAGGCCCGGGTTACCAACGACCGCCACAGGTATCGTTAGCCGACAGGGTACCGGTGGAAATTGGGCTACTGTTGGCCGAAGGAGGAGGAAGACGTCTACAGAGGCGACAGGGAAAGGAGCAGTGTAGGAAAGTGAAGGTTCGGGTTGGTACTTTAAATGTTGGTACTATGACTGGTAAAGGGAGAGAGATAGCTGATATGATGGAGAGTAGAAAGGTAGATATGTTGTATGTTCAGGAGACCAAGTGGAAAGGGAGTAAGGTCAGGAAAATTGGAGGAAAAGGCATATGAGGAGCTGTATGAGAGGTTGGAAACTAAGGAAGGAGAAAAGGATTTATACCGATTGGCCAGGCAGAGGGACCGAGCTGGGAAGGATGTACTGCAAGTTAGAGCAATAAAGGATGAAGAGGGAAATGTGTTGACTAGTGAGGAGAGTGTGTTGAGAAGGTGGAGGGAGTATTTTGAGCAGCTGATGAATGAGGAAAATCAGAGAGAGAGAAGGTTGGATGATGTGGAGTTGGTGAAGCAGGATGTAGATAGGATTAGTAAGGAGGAAGTAAGAGAAGCGATTAAGAGGATGAAGAGTGGAAAGTCGGTTGGACCAGATGACATACCTGTAGAAGCGTGGAGATGTTTAGGAGAGATGGCAGTGGAGTTTTTAACCAGATTGTTTAACAGGATTTTGGAAGGTGAAAAGATGCCTGAGGAATGGAGAAGAAGTGTGCTGGTACCGATCATGTAAAATGATCACGGAGAAATGCTTGCTGTTTGTGTACATACGCTTGGTTCGAAAAACCGCTTTCTCTTCGTCCAGGAAGTCTGAGACTTGCGGAATCGCATTTTTAGTCAGTTAGAAGCTCATTCTTGACAAGACATGAAAGGATTTGCCAAATATGTGGTGTTGTATCGTTTTTAACCAATTATGACGTTCTAACCTATTTTCATTCTCTTTTTGCAGTTTTCAACAGTTTTAATGAAATATGAATATGAATATGAATATGAAAAATTTATATTTTTGAAATAACAATTATTTCTATAAAAAATGTCATATTTTGTTTAGAAAATGTTCTGTAATATAATATTTTATCATTAAAATGTAAAATAATCATGCGCAAGTGCATGATGTTTGTGCAAATACGCTTGGTTCGAAAAACCGCTTTCTCTAAGTCTTAGAAGCCTGAGACTTGCGAAATCGCATTTACAGCCAGTGAGAAGCTCATTCTTGACAGTACATTAAAGGCTTTGCAAAATACGTGGTGTTGTATCGTTTTTCATTAATTACGACGTTCTAACCCATTTTCATTTGTTTTTTGCAGTTTTTATGGAATTATGATTATGAATATAAAAATTATAAATTTTTAAATAACTAATATTTATATGAAAAATTTCATATTTTGGTCAGAAAATGTTTTGTATTATCATATCTCATCATAAACATGTAAAATAATTATAGGGAAATGCATGCTGTTTGTGCATAAACCCTTGGTTCGAAAAACCGCTTTCTCTCCGAACTAGAAACCTGAGACATGCGGAATCGCATTTACGAGAATAAGAAGCTCATTCTTTACAGCAAATGAAATGCTTTGCCAAATATGTGTTGTATCGATTTTTTATTCATTCTGAGTTTCTAAGACTTTTTTTTATTTTCGTTTTTTGCAGTTTTTAACAGTATTTATGAAACTATGATAATGAAATATAATACTTTTTAAAAACCAATATTTATATGAAAAATGTCCTATTTTTAACAAAAAATGTTTTGTAATATCATATCCTATCCTAAACATGTAAAATAATCACGGGGAAATGCTTGCTGTTTGTGTACATACGCTTGGTTCGAAAAACCGCTTTCTCTTCGTCCTAGAAGCCTGACACTTGCGGAATCGCATTTTCAGCCAGTTAGAAGCTCATTCTTGACAAGACATGAAAGGATTTGCCAAATATGTGTTGTTATATTGTTTTTCATTAATTATGATTTCTAACCCATTTTCATTCGTTTTTTGAGGTTTTCATGAAATTATCAATATGAATATGAAAATTAATACTTTTTAAATAACTATAATATTTAAATGAATAATGTCAAATTTTGGTCAGAAAATGTTTTGTAATATCATATCTCATCATAAACATGTAAAATAATTATAGGGAAATGCATGCTGTTTTTGCAATACGCTTGGTTCGAAAAACCGCTTTCTCTTCGTCCTAGAAGCCTGAGACTTGCTGAATCGCATTTTCAGCCAGTTAGAAGCTCATTCTTGACAAGACATGAAAGGATTTGCCAAATATGTGTTGTTGTATCGATTTTCATTTATTATGACTTTCTAACCAACTTTTTTCGTTTTTTGCAGTTTTCAATTGTATTTATGAAACTATTATAATAAAAATTAATAATTTTTAAATAACAATATTTATTATGAAAAATGCCATATTGGTAACAAAAAATGTTTTGTAATATATCTCATCCTAAACATGTAAAATAATCATGGGGAAATGCATGCTTGTTTGTGCAATACGCGTTCTTCGAAAAACCGCTTTCTCTTCGTCCTAGAAGCCTGAGACTTGCGGAATCGCATTTTCAGCCAGTTAGAAGCTCATTCTTGACAAGACATGAAAGGATTTGCCAAATAGTTGTTGTATCGATTTTTATTTATTATGACTTTCTAACCAACTTTTTTCGGTTTTTGCAGTTTTTAACTGTATTTATGAAACTATTATCATAAAAATTAATAATTTTTAAATAACAATATTTATTAGGAAAAATGTCATATTGGTAACAAAAAATGTTTTGTAATATATCTCATTCTAAACATGTAAAATAATCATGGGGAAATGCATGCTTGTTTGTGCATATACGCTTGATTCGAAAAACCGCTTCCTCTTCGTCCTAGAAGCCTGAGGCTTGCGGAATCGCATTTTTAGCCAGTTAGAAGCTTATTCTTAACAGCACATAAAAGGCTTTGCCAAATATGTGGTGTTGTATCGTTTTTAACCAATTATGACGTTCTAACCTATTTTCATTCTCTTTTTGCAGTTTTCAACAGTTTTAATGAAATTATGAATATGAATATGAAAAATTTATATTTTTGAAATAACTAAATTATTTCTATAAAAAATGTCATATTTTGTTTAGAAAATGTTCTGTAATATAATATTTTATCAATCAAATGTAAAATAATCATGCGCAAGTGCATGATGTTTGTGCAAATACGCTTGGTTCGAAAAACCGCTTTCTCTACGTCCTAGAAGCCTGAGACTTGCGGAATCGCATTTACAGCCAGTGAGAAGCTCATTCTTGACAGTACATAAAAGGCTTTGCAAAATACGTGGTGTTGTATCGTTTTTCATTAATTACGACTTTCTAACCTATTTTCATTCGTTTTTTGCAGTTTTTATGGAATTATGATTATAAATATAAAAATTATTAATTTTTAACTCACTATAATATTTATATGAAAAATTTCATTTTTTGGTCAGAAAATGTTTTGTAATATCATATCTCATCAAAAACATGTAAAATAATTATAGGGAAATGCATGCTGTTTGTGCATATACCCTTGGTTCGAAAAACTGCTTTCTCTTCGTACTAGAAACCTGAGACATGCGGAATCGCATTTTCAGCCAGTTAGAAGCTCATTTTTTTACAGCACATGAAGGCTTTTATATTGTTTTTCATTAATTATGATTTCTATCCCATTTTCATTCGTTTTTTGAGGTTTTTACGAAATTATGAATATGAATATGAAAATTAATACTTTTTTAAATAACTATAATATTTAAATGAAAAATGTCATATTTTGGTCAGAAAATGTTTTGTAATATCATATCAAAAACATGTACATTTATCATGGGCAAGTGCATTATGTTTGTGCAAATACGCTTGGTTCGAAAAACCGCTTTCTATTCGTTCTAGAAGCCTGAGACTTGCGGAATCGCATTTACAGCCAGTGAGAAGCTCATTCTTGACAGTACATAAAAGGTTTTGCAAAATATATGGTGTTGCATCGTTTTTAATCAATTATGACAATCAACTATTACCAACTATTATCAACTATTTTCATTCGTTTTTTGCAGTTTTTATGGAATTATGATTCTGAAAAGAAAATGATATATTTTGATAAAAACAATCCATTTAAAAAAAATTAAAAATTATTTTCAAACCATAAATTTTGCACTTTTAATGGTTTTTAGTTAAATGATGCTAATGAATTTTAAAAGTCATATTTTTCACAATACATTTTAAAAACTTGATTTATCATATCATATCATATCATATTCTTTATTAAATTATTTCACTTTTTTTTAACAGTTTTTCATTAAATTATTATATATATAATATATATATAATATATATATATATATATATATATATATATATATATATATATATATATATATATATATATATATATATATATATATATATATATATATATATATATAATATATATCATAACTCCCGTTTTTTTATACATTTATTTCATATTCATATGAAAAAAATGTCATTTTTGCCAAAGATGTTTATCATGAATTCTTTTCCGTTCACTTACTGCACTTTTTCAACTGTTTTTCATGAAAATATGCTTATGTATATGAAAATTTAAATTTTACAAATTAATTGCATATTTATATAAAATGTCATAATTTTGTCAAACCATGGTTTGTCATGTGAAAGTTTTTAGTTCATGTATTGCACTTTTGAATGGTTTTTAATAAAATTATGCTTATAAATATAAAAATTCATATTTTTTGAAAAAGTAAATTTTTTTATGAACTTATGGTTTTGAATATAAAGTAATATTTTAATTAAAAAAATTTTTTTATAAAAGAAAGTCAGATTTGTTTCAATCTATTGTTTGTCATAACAGTTGTTGCGATGAACATTTGCACTTTTGTTAGATTTTTATCATGCCCAAACGAAACTTAATTCTTACCTAAAGCTCTTTCCTGTTTGGATAAGAAGACATACTAGCCGGAGATGTGTGAGCCCAGATAAAGACTCCCTGTATACCTTACGTACTTACATCGTAAATATTCTATCGACACTGAACAGACAAAGGACACTTCATCATTACCACTTCATGCCTTTATGGCCTGTCTTACCTTCGTCATCAAACATAACAACATACAAAGTACAATTCCAACAATCAATACAAGAATCAATCCTTAAACAAAGTAGTGTTTAACACTCGTAAATAAATTCCTAAAATTCTAAAAAATTTGGAGTGTAATTACAACTATGCCCATATTGTTATAGAATTTAGACCTAGAGCAGGTATCAGGGTAAGCCAAACATAACAGTCGCGTGAGTCAGATCTTTACCCCAGAGGTGGCCCCGTTTCTATTTAAAGAAAGGATCTTTTTATGGGCTCTCACTTATTTCAGTCCTGAATACTCACTTAGATAGGCTACGTAGGCCAACAGACCAATTAGTGCACAGTGTTTTGATCCTGCTTGCGTGTATCCACTGTGGGTAATAATCAGACAGATAATTACAGCTAGAACAGTTTCTGTGGGCAGAGGAAGAGTTAGTGAGACATCAGCACTAATAGAATTCAAATTTTTTCAACCAGGGCAGAAACGTAGTCATCCACAATCACGCCCATTAGAATTTCAAAAGGTGACAGTTTAATAGTTGAAGATATGGTCATTCTCATTTTTGTGAGTACTGCCAGGAGAACAACAGTCAAATTTTGGCCTGTTTCAATGCAGGCTTCACCAACACTATTAAAGCTAGTTTAGGCAGAGCAATTTTTACATCTACATCTCTAATGATACCAGCAGAATCACATTGTCACATTTTTTACTTTATGTCCTTTTCAGTAGGCTGACTCTGAAGAATTATTTAGGTCAATATCTGGTATATTGGAGATATGTGTCATCATTGGGATCTCAGGATTTGTATGTTCTCTGTCCAAATCTACTGGTTGTTTTGCTGCTTCCTTAGCTACTTTATCCGCTAACAAATTTCCTCTGAATCACCTTCACGTCCTTTACCACTTTGGCCACTTTGGTAGGGAGTTAAGCAGCATTTAAGAGGTCGCCGATGACAGCTTGTGCAGATGTGTATGGTAATGATTTAGCTTTAACTATTTCATCAGGTAATCTTACAACCGTATATCCACAAAAATACACTTCAGAGGGTTTTGAACATGATCTGTCTACATATAGGAAATCCCCCTCTTCCAGGGCCG
>NC_139592.1:15932586-16276586 GCF_946808225.1 Silurus aristotelis | reverse complement strand
TATCTAAAAGATCAGGCCTACAAGAGGTCTCTTGTTTAATGTGTTTAAGGGAACCGTGTGCGTCGTCAAAACCATCTATGGCAATAAAGTATAGCAGATCACGCAGCGCTACTACAGCTGAATGCGGCTGAGAAGAAGGCTTAATGGTTAAGTTTTCTGTCCCCAAGAGCGTGATTTTGTATCCAGGTCTACGTCGTGCTGTCATATCTTGTGTGTTGAGGTTATGTAAAATAGCTGTTACCTGATGTGATGTGTACAGTATCAAAGGATGTGACAGCACCATTTTCTCAGCATCCCAGTCAGGTGTATCTTACGCAGCCACTGCACTGTAAGCATGAGGTCAACCCTTGTGCTATGTTGTCTAAAGACTTTAAAAGATACACAACAGGGCGATAGCTGTCACCATAGTCCTTTCTCTTTTATAGTTGTCATTATGCAGGGCTCTAGGAGGCTTTCCTTTACAGTGGTTACAGAAAAGACGATGACGGCAGTCTCTCACACTGTGGCCGGGTTTCAGGCAACCATAACAGAGTTTCTTCTCCTTTATATAGTTGCGTCACTCAACTAACACCATCTCAGTGAACTTGTAGCATGCGTGTAGTTGGTGTCTATTATCTTGACATGAAACCTTAACTTTCCCCTGTTCTGACTTGTGTTTTTCATTTTTAGTGACTATTTGAGTGGTAAACACACTTGCTTTGGTTTTCTTCACATCTCTGAGGTTTCTCTTCTCAGTGATAGAATCTGACAAATGAAGGGCATGAAAGGACGTAATTGGATTACAAGCAATCTCGGCTTCATCTGACGTGAATCGAGCAAACTCTTTGAAACTTGGAAATTCTTGATTCTCATTTAGGCTTTGCGTGACTTGTCGGTTCCAGCGTAAAGCTGCCCAGTCTGGTAGTTTGTGAACGAGCTTCCTATTTTCTTCCCAGTCGTTTGTGGAGACCCTTGACATGAGGCATGGCATCTTAACAAGCATTCAGAAAATCTGAGAAGCGTCTCAGTCCTTCAGCATCCTTCGATGGAATTCTCGGCCAGTAGGTGAGCTTTAAAGACTGCCGTGCTGGGCCACCAACGTACTTTTTTAGGTAGTATAGTTTTTCGGCTGGCGTGATTGCCCTTTGGTCTATGAGTGAAGTGAATGCTGCCTTCCATTCAATGAATTGTATGGGATCGCCATTGAAGACAAATGGCTCAGGAACAGGAAGCCTATTTAAGGCTATGTTGTCTTGAAAGAGCTGAGTGAGAGAGGGAATGTCTGTATGATGGGGCGTTGCAACTTGAGAGAGGGGCACTGTAGTTACAGGTGTATTCTTTGCTTCCATGTTCCTTTCCTTCTTGAGATAAATAGCATCCTTGTGATCCGTCTCCCTTTCGTAGATCTTCAACTTGGCTTGAGCGGCCCTTATCTCTTTCGCTGCCTGTAATCGCTCCAACTTACGCCTTTGTGCCTTTAGAGCTTTGCGTTGTTGTACCTCTAGCTATCTAATAGATTCCTTTTGCTTTTCTTCTTACAGCAGCATCTGATAATATACTTCCTTTACTGCTAGTTCAGCTGCTGCATCCACGCGTTTTACTATCATGGATGAAGTTATGGAGTAGTGATCGGACTGGCTGTGACTTGTCCAAGAAGCTGCAGATCCATAGACAGACGGGGCGTAGCAGTTAGTCGGGGCGGAGCAGTTCGTGTAGGCGGTGTCTTTCCTGCGGCTCATCAAACCCGCTTTTCTCATTTATAGCTCTGCTGTATGCAATGTTGATGATTTCTGCGGTCACAGCTTCACACGTATCAACTCTTCTTCTTATGTCGGTGGAGGGTGAGGTGAGATTTCGAATTTCATAATAAATGTTCATCATGTCTTCTTTACTTTCCTTAAGCTTGTCAATGAGAGGCCAGAGCTGACTCTCTGACATATAAGTCTTTAGCTGATCTCTTGCCTTCCTTGCGTGGAGCTTCCACTGTTCGTACATGGCAAACAGCCTTTTCTCTTTTCTCTTGGCCTCTTCATATTGATGCGCGAGCATCTTCTCTGTAGGATGGCGTGTGCGTTCAGAGCGTCTTGGACCTTCAAGAGCATTATCATCCTTATTAAATTTGCCTTGGAGATCAGTTAGACATTGTTGTTTAACTTCATTTGTTTCCTTCAGACACGATCGCTCTGATTGGTCTACCATTATGTGGGTTTCACCCTGTAAATCTTCATGCTGGTAACCAGCCATCTGCTCCTCCACCTCTATCTCATTTCCTGACTGTGACATTATCACTTTAAATTTTTAACTCTAATGGCGAAAGAAGACCCCCTTTAACAGATATGGAAAAGCCCTGAATATGAACTGTATAAACATAAAATATCAGAACATAAATTTAAGCAGCTGACACATATGCATGTACATATAGACACTAGAATTATTGTAAATGTCAGTGTAAATACCGCAATGAACAAGATATCAACAATAATAAATTCAAATGAGGGAAATGTGAATGTTAAATCCTCAATAAACACTGTTAACTAGGTGGATAAATGCAAAATCCAAAAAACAAAACTCTATGTCCTTAATTAGACAAAGTCCATGTGGATGCCTGCAGGCATGGGCACAAATATAATCACAGTTTATCTTGAGCCGGTGAGAATTGAATGTTCAGTCCGAGAAGCCGTTCATCCGTTGCTCGCCGTATTGTCGTACTATAGTAGATTAATACTCACGATCTTGCATCAAGGTCCGTATGTGTGGCTGTACTTGACCATTGCACCGAATCTGTGAGACCGCTGTCCAAAATATAGGTCAGGCGCGAGGAAGCAGCTTGATGAGTCCACGCTGATGCCTTGTGACGGTGATGTAGCAGAAGATGCGCTTTGATGACCCTCCGTGGCCCGTTGTAGACAACAGTTATTGAAATCGATGCAGGGTCGAACTCGTACTGTAGCAAACCCCCAGCCAGGTCTCTGGCCTTTGTGTTAGAGGATATAGTTCTGCAGTTCAAGTCGATCTTCCGGTCACCTATACAAAGAACTGCATACCTGTCGACCGCTCTCACATTCCCACTTGTGAGACGGCTAAAAAATGGAGTCATCTGGCAAAAATAGTGGATGAAATACAACCACTGAAGGACTATGTAGTAGGTCTTTTTGATCACCTTCAATGGTGAAGCGTACTGATGTTTCAAAAAGCCTTTATTTTGTGTTCAGCCGTCAGCCTTTTCTTCGGGAAACACAAAATTTAACTTTCCTTGATGAAAAACCTTTTCTTAGTGAAACACCGTAAGAGCTACAGAACAGATAAATAACAAATAATACAATCAGCTCAGAGCATTTCAGAGCATTTTAGCGACATGACTTTCCTTTTCAATGTGTGCATCACACTAACTACTGGGGGCGGAGTTAAAGGACAATACTGTATGGGGTGGGGTTAAAGGACTATACCATATTGGGGCGGAGTTAAAGGACTATATCGTATGGGGGGGGGAGAGACCAAACAAAATGGAGCTCAAAAGGATTACCTTATTTACTCTTTTCTTAGAATTAGTTACACCGGTCCCAAGCTCGGATAAATGGGGAAGTTGCGTTAGGAAGGGCATCCAGCGTAAAATATGTGCCAAATCGAATATGCGGGTCACGATTAAGAATTTCATACCGGATCGGTCGAGGCCCGGGTTAACAACGACCGCTACAGGCATCGTTTGCCAAAAGGGTACCAGTGGAAATTGGGCTACTGTTAGTCGAAGGAGGAGGAAGATGTCTACAGAGATGGCAGGAAAAGGAGAACTGTAGGAGAGTGGAGGTTCGGGTTGGTACTTTAAATGTTGGTTCTATGACTGGTATAGGGAGAGAGGTAGCTGATATGATGGAGAGGAGAAAGGTAGATATGTTGTGTGTTCAGGAGACCAAGTGGAAAGGGAGTAAGGCCAGGAACATTGGAGTTGGGTTTAAACTGTTCTATTATGGCGTGGATGGAAAGAGAAATGGTGTAGTGGTGTTTTTGAAGGAAGAGTACAGTAAGAGTGTAGTGGAGGTGAAGTAAGTTTCTGATAGGGTGATGAATGTGAAGCTGGAAGTTGAAGGGATGATGATAAATGTCATCAGTGCCTATGCTCCACAAGTCAGCTGTGAGATGGAGGAGAAGGAATGATTCTGGAGTGAACTAGATGAAGTGGTAGATGGTGTACCTAGAAATGAACGATTGGTGATTGGGGCAGACTTTAATGGACATGTAGGTGAAGGGAACAGAGGTGATGAGGAGGTGATGGGTAGGTATGGTTTTAAGGAGAGGAATGTGGAAGGGCAGATGGTGGTAGATTTTGCTAAAATAACGGAAATGGCAGGAGGAAGGAGGATCATAGGGTGACCTATAAGAGTGGAGGAAGGTGCACACAGGTGGATTATGTTCTATGTAGGAGATGCAACCTGAAGAAGATTGGAGACTGTAAGGTGTTGGCAGGGGACAGTGTAGCTAGACAGCATCGGATGGTGGTCTGTAGGATGGTTTTGGAGGCGAAGAAGAAGAGGAGGCAAGTAGGGACTGAAAGACGAATAAGATGGTGGAAAATGAAGGAGGAAGAGTGTAGTGTGAGGTTCAGGGAAGAGTTTAGACAGAGGCTCGGTGGCGGTGAAGAGGTGCTGGATGATTTGGAAACTACCGCAGGAGTGATAAGGGATGCTAGAAACGTACTTGGTGTGACATCTGGAAATAGAAAGGAAGACAAAGAGACGTGGTGGTGGAATGAGGAAGTGCAGGAGATCATAAGGGGAAAGAGGTTAACAAAACAGAAGTGGGATCGACAGAATGATGAGAAAAGTAGGCAGGAGTACAAGGAGATGCAGCAGCAGGTGAAGAGGGATGTGGCGAAAGCCAAGGAAGAGGCATACAAGGAGTTGTATGAGAGGTTGAACACTGAGGAAGGAGAAAAGGATTTGTACCGAATGGCCAGGCAGAGGGACCGAGCTGGGAAGGATGTGTTGCAAGTAAGAGCAATAAAGGATGGAAATGTGTTGACTAGTGAGGAAAGTGTGTTGAGAAGGTTGAGGGAGTATTTTAAACAGCAGATGAACGAGGAAAATGAGAGAGAGAGAGAGAGAGAGAGAGAGAGAGAGAGAGAGAGAGAGAGAGAGAGAAGAGAGAGAGAGAGAGAGAGAGAGAGAGAGAGAGAGAGAGAGAGAGAGAGAGAGAGAGAGAGAGAGAGAGAGGAGGTTGGATGATGTGGAATTAGTGAAGCAGGAAGTGGATAGGATTCGTAGAGAGGAAGTGAGAGCAGCATTTAAGAGGATTAAGATCTTTGAGCAACAGTATGGTTTCATGCCGAGAAAGAGCACCACAGACACATTATTTGCTATGAGAATGTTGATGGAGAAGTATAACGAAGGACAGAAGGAATAGCATTGTGTATTTGTGGATTTAGAGAAAGCGTACGACAGGGTGCCAAGAGAGGAGTTGTGGTATTCTATGAGGAAGTCAGGTGTGTCAGAGAAGTATGTGAGGGTAGTGCAGGACATGTATGAGGACAGTGTGACAGCAGTGCAGTGTGCAGTAGGAACGACAGACTGGTAAAAGGTGAAGGTTGGACTGCATCAAGGATCGGCCCTGAGCCCTTTTCTGTTTGCAGTGGTGATGGACAGGTTGACGGACGAGGTCAGACAGGAGTCTCCCTGGACTATAATGTTTGCGCATTATATTGCGATTTGTGGTGAGAGTAGTGAGCAGGTCAAGAAGAGCCTGGAGAGGTGGAGGTACATGCTGGAAAGAAGGGGAATGAAAGTCAGTAGGAGTAAGACAGAGTACATGTGCGTAAATGAAAACGAGGGCAGTGGAGTGGTGCGGTTGCAGGGAGAAGAGGTGGAGAAGGTGGTGGAGTTCAGGTACCTGGGAACAACAGTGCATAGTAATGGAGAGTGTTTTAATAGTTATTGTAAAAACCTGAATATTCATATTCAATAAGCACAAATAAATAAATAAAAATGTTAAAAAGTGCAATCCGTGAACTAAAAACTTTTACATGACAAACCATGGGTTGACAAAAGTATGATTTTTTACATAACAAAATATGATGGTCAATTAAGAAAATATGAATTTTTATATTCAGAAGCATATGTTCATGGAAAACCTTTAAAAAAAATTGCCATTAAGAAACAAAAAACTAAAAAGTGACCATACAAATTGAAAGGCATTATTCATGAAAAACTGTAAAAAGAAATGGTAAAAATTCAATGAAAAACTTTTCATTTTCATAAGCAACATTTAACTAAAAACCGTTGAAAGTGCAAAAATTCAAGACACAATGGTTTGAAAAAAATGACTTTTTTAAAATAATTTTTTTAATTAAAATATTACATTTTATATTCATAACCATAATTTCATTAAAGAAATTGTTAACTTTTCCATAAAATTATGAATTATAGTAAAAATATGAATTTTTATATTCATAGCATCATTTAACTAAAATTCGTTAAAAGTGCAAAAAAATCTGCGCAAAACATGATGACAAACAATGGTTTGAAAAAATAATGTAAATTTTTATAAAAAATTTGTTGCGAGAAAAGCGAGATACTTTCCAGCAATATCCGAAGGTAAAACACGCATCAAGGTAAGTTTTAGGATACTTGCTTGCTTGCGGGGATTGTCCCATTTGCCAGCCAATAGGGCTGCATTTGTGTTCGTTTCCTGGTTATGCATTAATTGTTTAATTAATGATAACAATTTCAACCCAGCCATTATGGATGCACAAGCCAGTGCACTCTTTGTCCCAAGCCCGAGTAAATGGGGAGGGTTGCGTTAGGAAGGGCATCCAGTGTAAAACATGTGCCAAATCAAATATGCGGATCACAAATGAGAATTTCATACCGGATCGGTCGAGGCCCGGGTTACCAACGACCGCCACAGGTATTGTTAGCCGACAGGGTACCGGTGGAAATTGGGCTACTGTTGGCCGAAAGAGGAGGAAGACGTCTACAAAGGCGACAGGGAAAGGAGCAGTGTAGGAAAGTGAAGGTTCGGGTTGGTACTTTAAATGTTGGTACTATGACTGGTAAAGGGAGAGAGATAGCTGATATGATGGAGAGGAGAAAGGTAGATATGTTGTATGTTCCGGAGACCAAGTGGAAAGGGAGTAAGGTCAGGAAAATTGGAGGAAAAGGCATATGAGGAGCTGTATGAGAGGTTGAAAACTAAGGAAGGAGAAAAGGATTTATACCGATTGGCCAGGCAGAAGGACCGAGCTGGAAAGGATGTACTGCAAGTTAGAGCAATAAAGGATGAAGAGGGAAATGTGTTGACTAGTGAGGAGAGTGTGTTGAGAAGGTGGAGGGAGTATTTTGAGCAGCTGATGAATGAGGAAAATCAGAGAGAGAGAAGGTTGGATGATGTGGAGTTGGTGAAGCAGGATGTAGATAGGATTAGTAAGGAGGAAGTAAGAGAAGCGATTAAGAGGATGAAGAGTGGAAAGTCGGTTGGACCAGATGACATACCTGTAGAAGCGTGGAGATGTTTAGGAGAGATGGCAGTGGAGTTTTTAACCAGATTGTTTAACAGGATTTTGGAAGGTGAAAAGATGCCTGAGGAATGGAGAAGAAGTGTGCTGGTACCGATCTTTAAGCATAAAGGAGATGTGCAGATCTGCAGTAACTACAGGGGAATTAAGTTGATCAGTCACACCATGATGTTATGGGAAAGAGTAGTGGAAGCCAGGCTGAGAGAAGAGGTGACCATCTGTGGGCAACAGTATGGTTTCATGCCGAGGAAAAGCACCACAGATGCCTTATTTGCTTTGAGAATGTTGATTTAGAAGTATAGAGAAGGACAAAAGGAGTTGCATTGTGTGTTTGTGGATTTAGAGAAAGCGTACGACAGAGTGCCAAGAGAGGAGTTGTGGTATTGTATGAGGAAGTCAGGTGTGTCAGAGATGTGAGGGTGGTGCAGGACAGTGTGACGGCAGTGAAGTGTGCAGTAGATACGACAGACTGGTTCAGGGTAAAGGTTGGACTGCATCAAGGATCGGCCCTGAGCCCTGTTTCCTGTTTGCAGTGGTGATGGACAGGTTGACGGACGAGGTCAGACAGGAGTCTCCATGGTCTATGATGTTTGCGGATGATATTGTGATTTGTGGTGAGAGTAGGGAGCAGGTCGAGAAGAGCCTGGAGAGGTGGAGGTATGCGCTGGAGAGTAGGGGAATGAAAGTCAGTAGGAGTAAGACAGAGTACATGTGTGTGAATGAGAGGGAGGGCAGTGGAGTGATGCGGTTGCAGGGAGTAGAGGTGGAGAAGGTGGAGGAGTTCATGTACCTGGGGTCAACAGTGCAAAGTAATGGAGAGTGTGTTAGAGAAGTAAAGAAAAGAGTGCAGGCAGGGTGGAGTGGGTGGAGAAGAGTGGCAGGAGTGATTTGTGATAGTAGGGTATCTGCAAGAATGAAAGGGAAAGTTTATAGGTCTGTGGTGAGACCTGCGATGTTGTATGGATTAGAGACAGTGGCATTGAGTAAAAGACAGGAGGTGGAGCTGGAGGTAGCAGAGCTGAAGATGTTAAGGTTTTCGTTGGGAGTGACGACGATGGACAAGATTAGAAATGAGTTTATTAGAGGGACAGCGCATGTAGGATGTTTTGATGACAAGGTGAGGGAGGCGAGATTGAGATGGTTTGAACATGTGCAGAGAAGGGACATGAATTATATTGGTAGAAGAATGCTGAGGATGGAGCCACCAGGTAGGAGGAAAAGAGAAAGGCCAAGGAGGAGGTTCATGGATGTGGTGAGGGAAGACATGCAGGTAGTTGGTGTGAAAGAGGCAGATGTAGAGGACAGGGTGGTATGGAGACGGATGATCTGCTGTGGGGACCCCTAATGGGAGCAGCCGAAAGAAGAAGAAGAAGAAGAACGATTTCCTTTGGTGGGATGAATCCGTCACGACAATGTGTTCTTAGACATTAAGATGCAAGATTAGAAGACGTTTCTTTATGGTCTGGCTTAAATAGGTGGTTTTGTCTGAAGTATCTGAAAGAATCCACGATAATTTTTATATGCCCGGAAAAAATAGATAAATAAATAAATTATACAATAATAAAAAATTAAAATTTTTATCATAGCTTCACTATCATTCCAAACTCGTCTTTGAACCTTTCAGGAAAAGATACGATGCATAAAATGGGAATGGTGGTTCTGTTTTATTTTAAACCAATGTTTCACTTTCTTTTCCTTCTGTCCTCATGCTCTCAACTATCCGAAATATTTCTTCCGTAGTACATGTAGTACAGACATCCTGCCTGATGAGCCAAATTTAGGTGAAGTTAACCCTAAATTATGGGCCTCTCACAAAGACGGGGCGGTTTAATCCAGGTAAAGCCGTATGTATCATGCACTCATGAAAACACACCATCCAGTTTTTGGTAAACAATATCCATTGTTATAAGAGAAGAATGTTGGCATTTTTCCAGTTATTGACAATTTATTGTCACAAAGTGTTTTGATAGAGACACATTCACCTTATAACACACCGATTAGTCCAGATTTGAATGCGGATAAAAAATGCTGGAGGCTAACTCAAGATTTACAAGAGATTAATTAAATAGTTATTCCGTTAGCTCCATTGGTGCCCGATATAGCTACCATTGTTAACTCTATATCAGCAACTCACAGATTTTTTACTGTGATTGAACTTTGTTCTGCCATTTTCAGTGTCCTTTTGGCCTCAGAAACGCAGCCGCTGCTAGACTTTATTGACTTAGATGGTTTTAATGATGCACACGATTGCCTTAAACACATTGAACAAGAGACCTCTTGTAGGCCCGATCTTTTAGATACAGCCCTGGAAGAGGGGGATTGCCTATTTGTAGATAGATCATGTTCAAAACCCTCTGATGTGTATTTATGTGGATATGCAGTTGTAAGATTACCTGATGAAATAGTTGAAGCTAAATCATTACCATACACATCTGCACAAGCTGCAAAGTTGGTGGCACTTACAAGTGCATGTCAAATGTCTGAAGGTAATCCACCCTATATGCCACCTGTAGGAAATTTGAGATACCTGTCGGTTATATTTGACAGATTGAGTAAGTGGCCAGAATCATTTCCATGCGCGACAGAGAACGCTAAAACAGTTGTAAAAATATTAATGAAAGAGTTCATCTCTAAATTTTGGATTCCTAGTGTGATTGAAAGTGATAACAGCACACATTTTGCTCCTAAAGTGACACAACTTTTGGTTAAAAGCTTAGCAATTGATTGGCATTTTAATATTTCCTATCACCCACAGTCAGCTGGACTGGTGGAAAGAATGAACAGAACCATTAGGGAATGTGTTACTAAAGCCTGCATTGAAACAGGCCGAAATTGGACTGTTGTTCACCTGGCAGTATTTACAGAAATGAGAATGATCCCATCTTCAACTACTAAACTGTCACCTTTTGAAATTCGAATGGGCCAGGCTTTCCCGACTCCATGGGTCAGGGGACGCACTTGCATTTCTGTCTTAGGTAACCTGGAAGTGATTGTGGACGACTACGTTTCTGCACTGGTTGAAAAATGTAATTCTATTAGTGCTGATTAACTCTTAGAGTCTCACTAACTCTTCCTCTGCCCACAGAAACTGTTCTAGCTGTAATGATCTGACTGATTATCACCCACAGTGGATACAAAACAGATCAAAACAGCACCCCCTTCATCTGTGCACTAAGTGGCCTATTGGCCTAATAACCCTACCCAAGTGAGTATTTAGGACAGAAATAGTTGAGAGCCCATGAAAAGATCCTTTCTTTAAAGTAGAAAGGGGGCCACCTTTTCATTTGCAGCTTATATCACCGATCCTGTTCCCAAAAAAGAACATCCTATTTTATTGGTGTTTGATGCTAAATCAGAAATGATTTAAAGTCGCCATTGTTAGTGTTAACATCTTAGGTTCTCACACTGGTTCACACACATTTCTTTGTCTGTTCAGTGTCTATAGAATATTTACGATGTTAGTACGTAAGGTATACAGGGAGTCTTTATCTGGGCTCACACATCTCCGGCTAGTATGTCTTCTTATCCAAACAGGAAACAGCTTTAGGTAAGAATTACGTTTTGTTTGGGCATGAGAAAAATAATAACAAAAGTGCAAATGTTATTAGCAAAAACTGTTATGACAAACAATGGTTTAAAACAAATCTGACTTTCTTTTAAAAAAAAAAAAAAAAAAATAGTGTTTATTAAAATGTTACATTTCATATTCAAAACCATAATTTCATAAAAAAAACTTCATTAAAAACCATTAAAAAGTGCAATACGTAAACTAAAAACTTTCACATGACAAACCATGGTTTGACAAAATTGACATTTTACATAAATATGCAATTATTAAATCAAATCAAATTTTATTTGTCACATACACATACATACAAGGTACGACATGCAGTAAAATCCTTTTTACGACGGTCCTGCATGAGGGAATAGGAGGGGGAGAAAAATAAAACAAAGAAAATTAAGACAGATAAATAAAGTATAAAAACTATATAAAATATAGGAATAAAGATATATGTGAGATATATATGAGAAAAAAGATGTATATACAAAATATACTTATGGCAGTACACTAAAAAAAATAGCACTTGGGTTGAACATGATTCAATCGTGGACAGTGGTTCCACACGATTACACCACATTATCTTAACAAAACTGGATGATGTTAAACAAGCTCAACACATTGGTGTTCATTTAACATAAACAGATGATGTTGATTAAACATGATTTAAATATTTATATTTACCTTGAATTAATGGTTTTTGTTGAACGTCAATTAATCATGATATCTTAAATTTAATCATTGATGTTAAGCCTATATGTTAACATCACTTTTGGATCCAATTTAGTCAAGTTAGTACTGCTAAATGTTATCAGCCCTGTTTTTCCTTTCCTTGCTTCAATGAGCTTTAAAAGATGACTACAAAGGCAGCAAATATATAATAAATCCTTTACTAGGGAACAGTTTACAGCAGGTGCCATACTTTAACAATTTTTGTTTTTACAAAACACTTAAACTAATGCATTTGTAAGCTACAGTTTTCTGACATAACACAAATGTGTACAGAAACTTTCTTTTACACAGCAACTAGTGAACTTGCTGCTTCCTATTTGTCCATGACCACGTGCATATTACTGCATGTGCTTTTAGGAAAAACAATGTTTAAAAAATATATTTTTTTAAACTAAGAACAAAAACTCAATACATTCAAAGCAGTGTAGCATGAGCGTAACATGAAACAACTCCTAAATGAAACAAACATGTTCACATTCCTACATGTACAACAAATGCAGGGTAACCAATTAATAACTAGCATAGTGTTTGCTTTTAATATTTTTCTATGAGATTGCTACACACATTTCACAAAAAAACTGAATAATTAAGAGTATTTCTGTGAACAATAAAATTAAGCTCTCAAATTTTCTTCCAGCAAAGTTTTTGGCCATTTGACAATAACAATTAGTTATTGTTATAGTTTCAAGGTAAAAATCAGTCTGTTCATCAGTCCTTTAATGTGGTGTAAAAAGCTTGTTCTTGAGTGCTTGAACTTTGGTTGAGAGTTTGTGTCATCAAGCTTTAGGAACACTTTTTTTGCAGGAGTTCAAAGGTATATCAAAGCTCCTTAGGATAACTTAGGTTTAAGCATATACAGTATTAGGCCAATTAGTCAAGCAACACCATTAGCTACATTACCAAGATCTTCTAGTGCTATAACCCTAGAATTAGTCCAACATCTGCAAGTTCATCATCAACTTCAAATCCTCCACATCTGATGACAAAAACGCTGATCACCATTTCTTTGAGTGCAGCTTGAGCATTGGAAAAATCTGCATCCTATAAACAGAACAAATTACATTGTAACATAAAATACATTGTTATACACAAAGTCTCTGTCTCAATATTGAGGCAAATATACCATGTACTCCTTGATTAGATTGTCAGGATCCTCATTTAGGTAGACAAACAGGGCTTTGAAGACACACTCTCTCCTAACAATAATGCAGACACATTAAGGAAAATAAAGAAAATTAGCAACACGTACCTATAAACTACTACATTTTTAAGTTAACACAAGTCATAAGTGAGAAACAACTGATTGATACATCTATTAAAACAATTTTCATGGCTATCATACCTGTGTAAGTGGCAGGAGAAGTTTCCTTATCCATTGCCCCTGAGCTTCACCTCTCTTGGCAAAGATCCTCAAAAGATTTGGAGTGTGTTCATCCAGCTTTAAGAAGAATTTTGAAATTAAGGCTACAATTGTTATGCAAGCGAATTCAGCACGAACCTAAAACAGAGAAAAACGTCACAATTTAAGTATCCAAAAAATTCCAGTTGCTGTTCCACTAAACTGCTGAGTAATATGTGTAAAACCTATGGTTAAATAATGTATTATCATTAATACAACGTACACTACTGCATTTTATGTACAAATCGATAGTGCATTGTCTATGGACAAATGGATGGACAAGTGAACAGTTCACTTAACGTTAACGTTACCTGTTAGTTTGCCACTTACTTCAGTCATCTCTTTTAGGATTAAAATTGTGCATTCTGTCATAAACACATTAGTCTCAACCGACATAATAAAACAGTGGGCTACTAAGACTGATGAAAATGGATGGACACGTACCTGTTCTTTTGAGGTTTATTAGAGCATGGCGCGCGATCTCTTTCGGACACGCTCTAACGCATTTTGTGAATGTTGCCCCCAGGATATTGCGTCACGGCAAATTTCCGCTTCCTTTAAGAGTGTTGTTTATTTTCGAGATGATGATGATTTTCAGTGTGATTGACTTTTAAAACATTATTTGTATCAGTGCGATTGATTAGGTGTGTAATGTCAGAAGACAGCATCCAATTATAAACGTGCGTCTAGTTTTTTCTTTCAAAATATAAGTAATTAAAATTAGAAGCTACAGTCCGTGTGAATTTGTATAGTTTACGTGCATTCTTTTTTAAAATTTAGAAAGTAAATGTCATTTTTTTCTTCAATTTATTACATTTTTCATGTAGCGTTGCACTTTACAGCAATAAATGCTAATTACTTATATATAACAGTTTGACTGAGCAACTTGACTGAAACATGTACTTTTAAAATGAAAACTTCAAGTTAAGCAAAAGAGTAACAATTTCATAACATAATGCCATCGTGTTAAGAAGAGAAATAGCTGCAATGACATTAATTCAACATGAATTGTTTATGTAAAGTGAACAGAACTGAAAAATCTTTTTTTTGAGTGTAAGCTGTAAAACAGTAAACAATTTGAGATGGTTTATGTAATTGTCCATAAAGTGTCCATGTGCGGTATAGTGTGGTATAAAGTGCACTGTGCTGTGCGAGTCCAGAGTTTCTCGGTGTTCGCTTTCAGGGAGCCGAAGCATTTCCCTTACGCGACAACGAAAAGAGTCCATTGTTGGGATGGCTGAGGTCCTTTACAATCTTCCTGACTCTGGTCCTGCACCGCGTGCTGTAGATGTCCTGCAGGTTAGGGAGCTCGGTGTGGATGGTACGTTCAGCTGAACGCACAACCCTCTGGAGGGTTAGCCTGTCCTGCATGGTGCTGTTCCCGAACCAGGAAGTGATGCTACCCGTCAGAACGCTCTCAATGGTGCATGTGTAGAAAGTCTTTAGCACTTGAGAGGGTAGTTTAAAGTCCCTTAAGCGTCTCAGATGGTTTAAACGCTGCCAGGCCTTCTTCACCAGGGCCAGGCCTTCTTCACCAATTAATTACTCAATTATGAATTTTCATATACAGAAAGATATTTTCCTGAAAAAATTTTGAAAAAAGTGCAATAAGTGAACGAAAAAGGTTTCATGATAATCACGTTTGGCAAAAATGTGACTCTTTTTCTTTTTTTAATATGAATATGAAATAAATTGATAAAATATGAATTTTTTATATACAAAGGAATAATTTAATGAAAAACTGTTAAAAAAAAGTGAAATAATTTAATAAAGAAATGTGATATGATAAAATCAAGTTTTAAAAATTTTGAAAAATTTAACTTTTTATATTCATTAGCATAATTAAACTAAAAACCATTAAGAGTGAAAAGATTCTACACAAAATGTGATGACAAACAATGGTTTAAAAATATTTTTTTTTTATAAAAGATGGATTGTTTTTATGTTAACCTTTACCATAAAAATATGAGTAATTGTGAAAATATACATCATATTATAATGTAAACCCTTTTAAAAAGGGCCATAAGTGAATCACAAACAAAAAAGTGACTATGCAAATCATGTTTTTGACAAAAAGATGACATTTTCATAAAAAATTTGATAGTTAATATGAGAATATTAATTTTCATATTCATAAGCATCATTTAATTGAAAACAGTAAAAAAGTGCAATTTGTAAGCAAAAACTTAAAAACCATGGTTTGATCAAAAAATATTTTATTTTTAAATAAAAAGATTAAATTAATTGGTAAAAATATAAATTCTCATATTCATCAGAATAATTTCATTAAAAGAAACTGTTAAAAAGTGCAAAAATTCAATGAAAAACGTGAAATGACCAATCAAGTTTTTACAAGTTATTGTAAAAATATGAATGTTCAAATTCACATTCATAATTTTACAAAAAAAATCTTTAAAAGTACAAGTGAACGAAAAAGAATGTTATGGTAAAACGTTTTAACATAAATATGACTTTTCTTTTATAAATATGAAATTAATTGGTAAAATTTAAATTTTCATATTGAAAGGAATAATTTCAGGAAAAAAAAAATGTGCAAAAGTTAATTAAAAAATGTGTATGACAAAGTTTTTACAAGATAATGTGAAATTATGACTTTTCATATTCATAGGCATCATTTAACTAAAAACCATTGAAAGTGCAAAAAATCAACGCAAAACATGATAATGGTTTGAAAAAAAATATGACTTTCTTTTATAAAATATTTATTGTTTTTATTAAAATATAAAATTTCATATTCAAAATCATAATTGCATTGAAATATCAATTCATCCTCCATCAAAATATCCTCCATCATAAAAATATGAGTTACATCATATATTCATGAAAAACCTTTTGCCATAAGTGAACACAAAACAATAAAGTGGCTATACAAATCAAGTGTGACTTGTATGTGACAAATGTGATAGTTAATGTGAAGATTATAAATGTTCATATTTATAAGCATCATTTAATGAAGAAAGTTAAAAAAGTGCAATATGTAAGCAAAAAACTTACATTAAAACCATGGGCTGAGAAAAATATAACTTTTTTAAAAATAAAAATATGAAATTAATTGCTAAAATTTACATTTTTATATTCATCCAAAATTAAGTGTAGGATGTTGGTTCTTTGACTGGTAAAGGTAGAGAGGTGGCTGATATGATGGAGAGAAGAACTGTAGATATGTTGTGTGTTATTTATATATATATAAATATAAATAAATATTTATTTATATATATATATATATATATATATATATATATATATATATATATATATATATATATATATATATATATATATATATATATATATATATATTTATATATATATAATATAAAATAAAAAAATATATATAAAATAAACATTATATATATAAATAAGAATAAGAATTGTAACAATTTGTTATGAAATAATGTTTCTGCATATGAAATTTCAAATTTTAACAATAACTTTCAGACTTTTATGTAAAAGTCATATTTTTGCCAAAACACGATTTTTCCATATCAAAATTTTTGTTTAATTATTGATATTTTCATCGGTTTTACATGAAATTATGCTTTTGCATATGAAAATGTACTTATTCAACATAACTAATATTTTTTTTATGAAAATAAGTAATTTTTGTGATTTGTGATGTCACGTTTTTGTTTTTGGGCACATTTTAACAAATATTTTTATGAACTAGTCATATTTTTGTCAAAACATGATTTGTCATGTCAAGATTTCAGAACATGGGTGACAGTTTTGTTTTTCGTTCACAATGAGTTTTTGTTTTAATAAAAATTAATATTTTCATTCATCAAATTTTTTATGATAAAGTGGCATATATGGCATGTCACCTTTCCTTCACTTATTGCACTTTTTAAAGGTTGGTTTTGATATTATGATTATTGTATTTAAATTCATATTTTCATATGAACAATCATATTTATTTACAAATAATTCATATTGTTTGTTAAACCATGTCATGTGACCTGTTCGTTCACTTTTTCCACTTTTTAATGCATTTATGTTTCATATAAAAACCATATTTTCACAATAAAATTTTTTATGAAAAAGTTAACGATTTTTGATGAAATTATGGTTATCAATTTGAAATCTAATATTTTACTAAAACTTTTTTTTTTATCAAAGATTTTGTTTCAATCTATTGTAGTATTTTACCAATTAATTTAATATTTATACAAAAATATAAAAAAAAAAGTCATATTCATGTCAAAAAAAAAGAAACAGTTTTCATGAAATTATATGGATATATAATTAGCTTATTTTTAACAGCACTTTGAAGGCTTTGCCAAATATGTTTTGGTTTGATTTTAATTCATTTTGACTTTCTAACCCACTTATCAACTATTTTTATGAAATTATGATTATGAAAATTTATATTTTTTAAAAATAACAAATATTTATTTGAAAGATGTCATATTTTGGTCAGAAAATGTTTTGTTATATTAAATCTAATTATAAACATGCAAATGTATCATTGGTAAGCGCATGCTGTTTGTGCAAATACGCTTGGATCGAAAAACCGTTTTTTCTCATTTTTTGTGCTGTTGTTTCGATGTATGAGTTTCTAACTAATTTTCATTTTGTTTGGAGTTTTCAACAGCTTTTATGAAATTATGATTATGAATAGGACGTTCTAAACAATTTTCATTCTGTTTTTTGCATTTTTCACCAGTTTTTATGAAATTATAATTATGAATAGGAAAATTGATATTTTTGAAATTAACTATATTATCGGTATGAAAAATATATTTTGGTCAGAAAATGTTTTGTAATATCATATCAAAAACGTAAATTTATCATGGGCAAGTGCTTGCTGTTTGTGCATATACGCTTGGTTCGAAAAACCGCTTTCTCTTCGTCCTAGAAGTCTGAAACTAGCGGAATCGCATTTTCACCCAGTTAGAAGCTCATTTTGACAGCACATGAAGTCTTTGCCAAATATGTGGTGTTGTATTTTTTTATTATTAATTATGATTTCTAACCCATGTTCATTCGCTTTTTGAGGTTTTTATGAAATGATCGTTATAAATATGAAAATTAATGCTTTTTAAATAACTATAAAATTTATATGAAAAATGTCATGATATTACAAAAAAAATTTTGACCAAAATATCTTATCAGAAACATGTAAGTTTATCATGGGCAATTGAATGATTCATTCATTCATTCATTTTCTCCCGCTTATCCGTAATTCGGGTCGCGGGGGCAGCAGTCTAAGTAGGCCCCCGCCTTCGACTGCTGCCCAATCCTCACAGCACCGTCCCTTACGGTCCCTCCTGCAGGTGGTGAGCCCACTGGAAGCAATTGAATGATGTTTGTGCAAATACGCTTGGTTCGAAAAACCGCTTTCTCTTCGTCCTAGAAGCCTGAGACTTGCGGAATCGCATTTACAGACAGTGAAAAGCTCATTCTTGACAGTACATAAAAGGCTTTGCAAAATATGTGGTGTTGTATCGTTTTTCATTATTTATGACTTTAAATAATGTCATTATTTAATTTGTCATTTTAATTCGTTTTTTGCAGTTGTCAACAGTTTTTATAGAATTATGATTATGAATATAAAAATTATTAATTTTTAAATAACTATAATATTTATATGAAAAATGTCATATTTTTGGTCAGAAAATGTTTTGTAATATCATATCTCATTATAAACATGTAAAATAATTATAGGGAAATGCATGCTGTTTGTGCATATACCCTTGGTTCGAAAAAGCGCTTTCTCTTCGTACTAGAAACCTGAGACATGCGGAATCGCATTTACGAGAATTAGAAGCTCATTCTTGACAGTGCATGAAATGCTTTGGCAAATATGTGGTGTTGTATCGATTTTCATTCATTCTGAGTTTCTAACCCTTTTTTTCTTCGTTTTTAACAGTATTTATGAAACTACGATAATGAAATATAATACTTTTTAAATAACTATATTTATATGATAAATGTCATATGTTTAACAAAAAATGTTTTGTAATATCATATCCTATCATAAACATGTAAAATAATCATGGTGATATGCATGATGTTTGTGCAATACGCTTGGTTCGAAAAACCGCTTTCTCTTCGTCCTAGAAGCCTGAGACTTGCGGAATCGCATTTACAGCCAGTAAGAAGCTCATTCTTGACAAGACATGAAAGGATTTGCCAAATATGTGTTGTTGTATCGATTTTCATTTATTATGACTTTCTAACCAACTCTTTTCGTTTTTTGCAGTTTTCAACAGTATTTATGAAACTATGATAATAAAAATTAATAATTTTTAAATAACAATATTTATTATGAAAAATGTCATATTGGTAACAAAAAATGTTTTGTAATATATCTCATCATGAACATGTAAAATAATCATGGGGAAATGCATGCTTGTTTGTGCATATACGCTTGATTCGAAAAACCGCTTTCTCTTCGTCCTAGAAGCCTGAGGCTTGCGGAATCGCATTTTCAGCCAGTTAGAAGTTTATTCTTAACAGCACATAAAAGGCTTTGCCAAATATGTGGTGTTGTAACGTTTTTAACCAATTATGACGTTCTAACCTATTTTCATTCTCTTTTTGCAGTTTTTATGGAATTATGATTATGAATATAAAAATTATTAATTTTTAAATAACTAATATTTATATGAAAAATTTCATATTTTGGTCAGAAAATGTTTTGTATTATCATATCTCATCATAAACATGTAAAATAATTATAGGGAAATGCATGCTGTTTGTGCATAAACCCTTGGTTCGAAAAACCGCTTTCTCTCCGAACTAGAAACCTGAGACATGCGGAATCGCATTTACGAGAATAAGAAGCTCATTCGTTACAGCAAATGAAATGCTTTGCCAAATATGTGTTGTTGTATCGATTTTCATTCATTCTGAGTTTCTAACTCTTTTTTTATTTTCGTTTTTTGCAGTATTTGTGAAACTATGATAATGAAATATAATACTTTTTAAATAACAATATTTATATAAAAAATATATTTTTAACAAAAAATGTTTTGTAATATTATATCCTATCATAAACATGTAAAATAATCACGGGGAAATGCTTGCTGTTTGTGTACATACGCTTGGTTCGAAAAACCGCTTTCTCTTCGTCCTAGAAGCCTGAGACTTACGGAATCGCATTTTCAGCCAGTTAGAAGCTCATTCTTGACAAGACATGAAAGGATTTGCCAAATATGTGTTGTTATATTGTTTTTCATTAATTATGATTTCTAACCAATTTTCATTCGTTTTTTGAGGTTTTTATGAAATTATCAATATGAATATGAAAATTAATACTTTTTAAATAACTATAATATTTAAATGAAAAATGTCAAATTTTGGTCAGAAAATATTTTGTAATATCATATCTTATCAAAAACATGTAAATTTATCATGGGAAAGTGCATGATGTTTGTGCAATACGCTTGGTTCGAAAATCCGCTTTCTCTTCGTCCTAGAAGCCTGAGACTTGCGGAATCGCATTTACAGCCAGTTAGAAGCTCATTCTTGACAAGACATGAAAGGATTTGCCAAATATGTGTTGTATCGATTTTCATTTATTATGACTTTCTTACCAACTTTTTTCGTTTTTTGCATTTTTCAACTGTATTTATGAAACTATGATCATAAAAATTAATACTTTTTAAATAACAATATTTATTATGAAAAATGTCATATTGGTAACAAAAAATATTTTGTAATATATCTCATCCTAAACATGTAAAATAATCATGGGGAAATGCATGATTGTTTGTGCAATACGCGTTCTTCGAAAAACCGCTTCCTCTTCGTCCTAGAAGCCTGAGGCTTGCGGAATCGCATTTTCAGCCAGTTAGAAGCTTATTCTTAACAGCACATAAAAGGCTTTGCCAAATATGTGTTGTTGTCTCGTTTTTAACCAATTATGACGTTCTAACCTATTTTCATTCTCTTTTTGCAGTTTTCAACAGTTTTAATGAAATTATGAATATGAATATGAAAAATGTATATTTTTGAAATAACAATTATTTCTATAAAAAATGTCATATTTTGTTTAGAAAATGTTCTGTAATATAATATTTTATCATTAAAATGTAAAATAATGATGCGCAAGTGCATGATGTTTGTGCAAATACGCTTTCTTCGAAAAACCGCTTTCTCTACGTCCTAGAAGCCTGAGACTTGCGGAATCGCATTTACAGCCAGTGAGAAGTTCATTCTTGACAGTACATAAAAGGCTTTGCAAAATACGTGGTGTTGTATCGTTTTTCATTAGTTACGACTTTCTAACCCATTTTCATTTGTTTTTTGCTGTTTTTATGGAATTATGATTATGAATATAAAAATTAATACTTTTTAAATAACTATAATATTTAAATGAAAAATGTCAAATTTTGGTCAGAAAATATTTTGTAATATCATATCTTATCAAAAACATGTAAATTTATCATGGGAAAGTGCATGATGTTTTTGCAATACGCTTGTTTCGAAAATCCGCTTTCTCTTCGTCCTAGAAGCCTGAGACTTGCGGAATCGCATTTTCAGCCAGTGAGAAGCTCATTCTTAACAGCACATAAAAGGCTTTCCAAAATATGTGGTGTTGTATCGTTTTTCATTAATTACGACTTTCTAACCCATTTTCATTCGTTTTTTGCAGTTTTGATAGAATAATGATTATGAATATAAAAATTATTAATTTTTAAATAACTAATATTTATATGAAAAATTTCATATTTTGGTCAGAAAATGTTTTGTATTATCATATCTCATCATAAACATGTAAAATAATTATAGGGAAATGCATGCTGTTTGTGAATAAACCCTTGGTTCGAAAAACCGCTTTCTCTCCGAACTAGAAACCTGAGACATGCGGAATCGCATTTACGAGAATAAGAAGCTCATTCTTTACAGCAAATGAAATGCTTTGCCAAATATGTGTTGTTGTATCGATTTTTTATTCATTCTGAGTTTCTAACACTTTTTTTTATTTTCGTTTTTTGCAGTTTTTAACAGTATTTATGAAACTATGATAATGAAATATAATACTTTTTAAAAACCAATATTTATATGAAAAATGTCATATTTTTAACAAAAAATGTTTTGTAATATCATATCCTATCATAAACATGTAAAATAATCACGGGGAAATGCTTGCTGTTTGTGTACATACGCTTGGTTTGAAAAACCGCTTTCTCTTCGTCCTAGAAGCCTGAGACTTGCGGAATCGCATTTTCAGTCATTTAGAAGCTCATTCTTGACAAGACATGAAAGGATTTGCCAAATATGTGTTGTTATATTGTTTTTCATTAATTATGATTTCTAACCAATTTTCATTCGTTTTTTGAGGTTTTTATGAAATTATCAATATGAATATGAAAATTAATACTTTTTAAATAACTATAATATTTAAATGAAAAATGTCAAATTTTGGTCAGAAAATATTTTGTAATATCATATCTTTTAAAAAACATGTAAATTTATCATGGGAAAGTGCATGATGTTTTTGCAATACGCTTAGTTCGAAATTCCGCTTTCTCTTCGTCCTAGAAGCCTGAGACTTGCGGAATCGCATTTACAGCCAGTTAAAAGCTCATTCTTGACAAGACATGAAAGGATTTGCCAAATATGTGTTGTATCGATTTTTATTTATTATGACTTTCTTACCAACTTTTTTCGTTTTTTGCATTTTTCAACTGTATTTATGAAACTATGATCATAAAAATTAATACTTTTTAAATAACAATATTTATTATGAAAAATGTCATATTGGTAACAAAAAATATTTTGTAATATATCTCATCCTAAACATGTAAAATAATCATGGGGAAATGCATGATTGTTTGTGCAATACGCGTTCTTCGAAAAACCGCTTCCTCTTCGTCCTAGAAGCCTGAGGCTTGCGGAATCGCATTTTCAGCCAGTTAGAAGCTTATTCTTAACAGCACATAAAAGGCTTTGCCAAATATGTGTTGTTGTCTCGTTTTTAACCAATTATGACGTTCTAACCTATTTTCATTCTCTTTTTGCAGTTTTCAACAGTTTTAATGAAATTATGAATATGAATATGAAAAATGTATATTTTTGAAATAACTAAATTATTTCTATAAAAAATGTCATATTTTGTTTAGAAAATGTTCTGTAATATAATATTTTATCATTAAAATAATCATGCGCAAGTGCATGATGTTTGTGCAAATACGCTTTCTTCGAAAAACCGCTTTCTCTACGTCCTAGAAGCCTGAGACTTGCGGAATCGCATTTACAGCCAGTGAGAAGTTCATTCTTGACAGTACATAAAAGGCTTTGCAAAATACGTGGTGTTGTATCGTTTTTCATTAGTTACGACTTTCTAACCCATTTTCATTTGTTTTTTGCAGTTTTTATGGAATTATGATTATGAATATAAAAATTAATACTTTTTAAATAACTATAATATTTAAATGAAAAATGTCAAATTTTTGGTCAGAAAATATTTTGTAATATCATATCTTATCAAAAACGTAAATTTATCATGGGAAAGTGCATGATGTTTGTGCAATACGCTTGTTTCGAAAATCCGCTTTCTCTTTGTCCTAGAAGCCTGAGACTTGCGGAATCGCATTTACAGCCAGTTAGAAGCTCATTCTTGACAAGACATGAATGGATTTGCCAAATATGTGTTGTTGTATCGATTTTCATTTATTATGACTTTCTAACCAACTTTTTTCGTTTTTTGCAGTTTTCAACTGTATTTATGAAACTATGATCATAAAAATTCATAATTTTTAAATAACAATATTTATTATGAAAAATGTCATAATGGTAACAAAAAATGTTTTGTAATATATCTCATCCTAAACATGTAAAATAATCATGGGGAAATGCATGCTTGTTTGTGCAATACGCGTTCTTCGAAAAACCGCTTCCTCTTTGTCCTAGAAGCCTGAGGCTTGCGGAATCGCATTTTCAGCCAGTGAGAAGCTCATTCTTAACAGCACATGAAAGGCTTTCCAAAATATGTGGTGTTGTATCGTTTTTCATTAATTACGACTTTCTAACCCATTTTCATTCGTTTTTTGCAGTTTTGATAGAATAATGATTATGAATATAAAAATTATAAATTTTTAAATAACTAATATTTATATGAAAAATTTCATATTTTGGTCAGAAAATGTTTTGTATTATCATATATCATCATAAACATGTAAAATAATTATAGGGAAATGCATGCTGTTTGTGAATAAACCCTTGGTTCGAAAAACCGCTTTCTCTCCGAACTAGAAACCTGAGACATGCGGAATCGCATTTACGAGAATAAGAAGCTCATTCTTTACAGCAAATGAAATGCTTTGCCAAATATGTGTTGTTGTATCGATTTTTTATTCATTCTGAGTTTCTAACACTTTTTTTTATTTTCGTTTTTTGCAGTTTTTAACAGTATTTATGAAACTATGATAATGAAATATAATACTTTTTAAAAACCAATATTTATATGAAAAATGTCATATTTTTAACAAAAAATGTTTTGTAATATCATATCCTATCATAAACATGTAAAATAATCACGGGGAAATGCTTGCTGTTTGTGTACATACGCTTGGTTCGAAAAACCGCTTTCTCTTCGTCCTAGAAGCCTGAGACTTGCGGAATCGCATTTTTAGTCAGTTAGAAGCTCATTCTTGACAAGACATGAAAGAATTTGCCAAATATGTGTTGTTATATTGTTTTTCATTAATTATGATTTCTAACCAATTTTCATTCGTTTTTTGAGGTTTTTATGAAATTATCAATATGAATATGAAAATTAATACTTTTTAAATAACTATAATATTTAAATGAAAAATGTCAAATTTTGGTCAGAAAATATTTTGTAATATCATATCTTTTAAAAAACATGTAAATTTATCATGGGAAAGTGCATGATGTTTTTGCAATACGCTTAGTTCGAAATTCCGCTTTCTCTTCGTCCTAGAAGCCTGAGACTTGCGGAATCGCATTTACAGCCAGTTAGAAGCTCATTCTTGACAAGACATGAAAGGATTTGCCAAATATGTGTTGTATCGATTTTCATTTATTATGACTTTCTAACCAACTTTTTTCGTTTTTTGCATTTTTCAACTGTATTTATGAAACTATGATCATAAAAATTAATACTTTTTAAATAACAATATTTATTATGAAAAATGTCATGTTGGTAACAAAAAATGTTTTGTAATATATCTCATCCTAAACATGTAAAATAATCATGGGGAAATGCATGCTTGTTTGTGCAATACGCGTTCTTCGAAAAACCGCTTCCTCTTCGTCCTAGAAGCCTGAGGCTTGCGGAATCGCATTTTCAGCCAGTTAGAAGCTTATTCTTAACAGCACATAAAAGGCTTTGCCAAATATGTGGTGTTGTATCGTTTTTAACCAATTATGACGTTCTAACCTATTTTCATTCTCTTTTTGCAGTTTTCAACAGTTTTAATGAAATTATGAATATGAATATGAAAAATGTATATTTTTGAAATAACTAAATTATTTCTATAAAAAATGTCATATTTTGTTTAGAAAATGTTCTGTAATATAATATTATATCATTAAAATGTAAAATAATCATGCGCAAGTGCATGATGTTTGTGCAAATACGCTTTCTTCGAAAAACCGCTTTCTCTACGTCCTAGAAGCCTGAGACTTGCGGAATCGCATTTACAGCCAGTGAGAAGTTCATTCTTGACAGTACATAAAAGGCTTTGCAAAATACGTGGTGTTGTATCGTTATTCATTAGTTACGACTTTCTAACCCATTTTCATTTGTTTTTTGCAGTTTTTATGGAATTATGATTATGAATATAAAAATTAATACTTTTTAAATAACTATAATATTTAAATGAAAAATGTCAAATTTTTGGTCAGAAAATATTTTGTAATATCATATCTTATCAAAAACGTAAATTTATCATGGGAAAGTGCATGATGTTTGTGCAATACGCTTGTTTCGAAAATCCGCTTTCTCTTTGTCCTAGAAGCCTGAGACTTGCGGAATCGCATTTACAGCCAGTTAGAAGCTCATTCTTGACAAGACATGAAAGGATTTGCCAAATATGTGTTGTTGTATCGATTTTCATTTATTATGACTTTCTAACCAACTTTTTTCGTTTTTTGCAGTTTTCAACTGTATTTATGAAACTATGATCATAAAAATTCATAATTTTTAAATAACAATATTTATTATGAAAAATGTCATATTGGTAACAAAAAATGTTTTGTAATATATCTCATCCTAAACATGTAAAATAATCATGGGGAAATGCATGCTTGTTTGTGCAATACGCGTTCTTCGAAAAACCGCTTCCTCTTTGTCCTAGAAGCCTGAGGCTTGCGGAATCGCATTTTCAGCCAGTGAGAAGCTCATTCTTAACAGCACATAAAAGGCTTTCCAAAATATGTGGTGTTGTATCGTTTTTCATTAATTACGACTTTTTAACGCATTTTCATTCGTTTTTTGCAGTTTTGATAGAATAATGATTATGAATATAAAAATTATAAATTTTTAAATAACTAATATTTATATGAAAAATTTCATATTTTGGTCAGAAAATGTTTTGTATTATCATATATCATCATAAACATGTAAAATAATTATAGGGAAATGCATGCTGTTTGTGAATAAACCCTTGGTTCGAAAAACCGCTTTCTCTCCGAACTAGAAACCTGAGACATGCGGAATCGCATTTACGAGAATAAGAAGCTCATTCTTTACAGCAAATGAAATGCTTTGCCAAATATGTGTTGTTGTATCGATTTTTTATTCATTCTGAGTTTCTAACACTTTTTTTTATTTTCGTTTTTTGCAGTTTTTAACAGTATTTATGAAACTATGATAATGAAATATAATACTTTTTAAAAACCAATATTTATATGAAAAATGTCATATTTTTAACAAAAAATGTTTTGTAATATCATATCCTATCATAAACATGTAAAATAATCACGGGGAAATGCTTGCTGTTTGTGTACATACGCTTGGTTCGAAAAACCGCTTTCTCTTCGTCCTAGAAGCCTGAGACTTGCGGGATCGCATTTACAGCCAGTCAGAAGCTCATTCTTGACAAGACATGAAAGGATTTGCCAAATATGTGTTGTATCGATTTTCATTTATTATGACGTTCTAACCAACTTTTTTCGTTTTTTGCATTTTTCAACTGTATTTATGAAACTATGATCATAAAAATTAATACTTTTTAAATAACTATAATTTTAAAATGAAAAATGTCATATTGGTAACAAAAAATGTTTTGTAATATATCTCATCCTAAACATGTAAAATAATCATGGGGAAATGCATGCTTGTTTGTGCATATACGCTTGATTCGAAAAACCGCTTCCTCTACGTCCTAGAAGCCTGAGGCTTGCGGAATCGCATTTTCAGCCAGTTAGAAGCTTATTCTTAACAGCACATAAAAGGCTTTGCCAAATATGTGATGTTGTCTCGTTTTTAACCAATTATGACGTTCTAACCTATTTTCATTCTCTTTTTGCAGTTTTCAACAGTTTTAATGAAATTATGAATATGAATATGAAAAATTTATATTTTTGAAATAACTAAATTATTTCTTTAAAAAATGTCATATTTTGTTTAGAAAATGTTCTGTAATATAATATTTTCTCATTAAAATGTAAAATAATCATGCGCAAGTGCATGATGTTTGTGCAAATACGCTTTCTTCGAAAAACCGCTTTCTCTACGTCCTAGAAGCCTGAGACTTGCGGAATCGCATTTACAGCCAGTGAGACGTTCATTCTTGACAGTACATAAAAGGCTTTGCAAAATACGTGGTGTTGTATCGTTTTTCATTAATTACGACTTTCTAACCCATTTTCATTTGTTTTTTGCAGTTTTTATGGAATTATGATTATGAATATAAAAATTAATACTTTTTAAATAACTATAATATTTAAATGAAAAATGTCACATTTTTGGTCAGAAAATATTTTGTAATATCATATCTTATCAAAAACGTAAATTTATCATGGGAAAGTGCATGATGTTTGTGCAATACGCTTGTTTCGAAAATCCGCTTTCTCTTCGTCCTAGAAGCCTGAGACTTGCGGAATCGCATTTACAGCCAGTTAGAAGCTCATTCTTGACAAGACATGAAAGGATTTGCCAAATATGTGTTGTTGTATCGATTTTCATTTATTATGACTTTCTAACCAACTTTTTTCGTTTTTTGCAGTTTTCAACTGTATTTATGAAACTATGATCATAAAAATTAATAATTTTAAATAACAATATTTATTATGAAAAATGTCATATTGGTAACAAAAAATGTTTTGTAATATATCTCATCCTAAACATGTAAAATAATCATGGGGAAATGCATGCTTGTTTGTGCAATACGCGTTCTTCGAAAAACCGCTTCCTCTTCGTCCTAGAAGCCTGAGGATTGCGGAATCGCATTTTCAGCCAGTGAGAAGCTCATTCTTAACAGCACATAAAAGGCTTTCCAAAATATGTGGTGTTGTATCGTTTTTCATTAATTACGACTTTCTAACCCATTTTCATTCGTTTTTTGCAGTTTTGATAGAATAATGATTATGAATATAAAAATTATTAATTTTTAAATAACTAATATTTATATGAAAAATTTCATATTTTGGTCAGAAAATGTTTTGTATTATCATATATCATCATAAACATGTAAAATAATTATAGGGAAATGCATGCTGTTTGTGAATAAACCCTTGGTTCGAAAAACCGCTTTCTCTCCGAACTAGAAACCTGAGACATGCGGAATCGCATTTACGAGAATAAGAAGCTCATTCTTTACAGCAAATGAAATGCTTTGCCAAATATGTGTTGTTGTATCGATTTTTTATTCATTCTGAGTTTCTAACACTTTTTTTTATTTTCGTTTTTTGCAGTTTTTAACAGTATTTATGAAACTATGATAATGAAATATAATACTTTTTAAAAACCAATATTTATATGAAAAATGTCATATTTTTAACAAAAAATGTTTTGTAATATCATATCCTATCATAAACATGTAAAATAATCACGGGGAAATGCTTGCTGTTTGTGTACATACGCTTGGTTTGAAAAACCGCTTTCTCTTCGTCCTAGAAGCCTGAGACTTGCGGAATCGCATTTTCAGTCATTTAGAAGCTCATTCTTGACAAGACATGAAAGGATTTGCCAAATATGTGTTGTTATATTGTTTTTCATTAATTATGATTTCTAACTAATTTTCATTCGTTTTTTGAGGTTTTTATGAAATTATCAATATGAATATGAAATTTAATACTTTTTAAAAAACTATAATATTTAAATGAAAAATGTCAAATTTTGGTCAGAAAATATTTTGTAATATCATATCTTTTCAAAAACATGTAAATTTATCATGGGAAAGTGCATGATGTTTTTGCAATACGCTAAGTTCGAAATTCCGCTTTCTCTTCGTCCTAGAAGCCTGAGACTTGCGGAATCGCATTTACAGCCAGTTAGAAGCTCATTCTTGACAAGACATGAAAGGATTTGCCAAATATGTGTTGTATCGATTTTTATTTATTATGACTTTCTTACCAACTTTTTTCGTTTTTTGCATTTTTCAACTGTATTTATGAAACTATGATCATAAAAATTAATACTTTTTAAATAACAATATTTATTTTGAAAAATGTCATATTGGTAACAAAAAATGTTTTGTAATATATCTCATCCTAAACATGTAAAATAATCATGGGGAAATGCATGCTTGTTTGTGCAATACGCGTTCTTCGAAAAACCGCTTCCTCTTCGTCCTAGAAGCCTGAGGCTTGCGGAATCGCATTTTCAGCCAGTTAGAAGCTTATTCTTAACAGCACATAAAAGGCTTTGCCAAATATGTGGTGTTGTCTCGTTTTTAACCAATTATGACGTTCTAACCTATTTTCATTCTCTTTTTGCAGTTTTCAACAGTTTTAATGAAATTATGAATATGAATATGAAAAATGTATATTTTTGAAATAACTAAATTATTTCTATAAAAAATGTCATATTTTGTTTAGAAAATGTTCTGTAATATAATATTTTATCATTAAAATGTAAAATAATCATGCGCAAGTGCATGATGTTTGTGCAAATACGCTTTCTTCGAAAAACCGCTTTCTCTACGTCCTAGAAGCCTGAGACTTGCGGAATCGCATTTACAGCCAGTGAGAAGTTCATTCTTGACAGTACATAAAAGGCTTTGCAAAATACGTGGTGTTGTATCGTTTTTCATTAGTTACGACTTTCTAACCCATTTTCATTTGTTTTTTGCAGTTTTTATGGAATTATGATTATGAATATAAAAATTAATACTTTTTAAATAACTATAATATTTAAATGAAAAATGTCAAATTTTTGGTCAGAAAATATTTTGTAATATCATATCTTATCAAAAACGTAAATTTATCATGGGAAAGTGCATGATGTTTGTGCAATACGCTTGTTTCGAAAATCCGCTTTCTCTTCGTCCTAGAAGCCTGAGACTTGCGGAATCGCATTTACAGCCAGTTAGAAGCTCATTCTTGACAAGACATGAAAGGATTTGCCAAATATGTGTTGTTGTATCGATTTTCATTTATTATGACTTTCTAACCAACTTTTTTCGTTTTTTGCAGTTTTCAACTGTATTTATGAAACTATGATCATAAAAATTAATAATTTTAAATAACAATATTTATTATGAAAAATGTCATATTGGTAACAAAAAATGTTTTGTAATATATCTCATCCTAAACATGTAAAATAATCATGGGGAAATGCATGCTTGTTTGTGCAATACGCGTTCTTCGAAAAACCGCTTCCTCTTCGTCCTAGAAGCCTGAGGCTTGCGGAATCGCATTTTCAGCCAGTGAGAAGCTCATTCTTAACAGCACATAAAAGGCTTTCCAAAATATGTGGTGTTGTATCGTTTTTCATTAATTACGACTTTCTAACCCATTTTCATTCGTTTTTTGCAGTTTTGATAGAATAATGATTATGAATATAAAAATTATTAATTTTTAAATAACTAATATTTATATGAAAAATTTCATATTTTGGTCAGAAAATGTTTTGTATTATCATATATCATCATAAACATGTAAAATAATTATAGGGAAATGCATGCTGTTTGTGAATACACCCTTGGTTCGAAAAACCGCTTTCTCTCCGAACTAGAAACCTGAGACATGCGGAATCGCATTTACGAGAATAAGAAGCTCATTCTTTACAGCAAATGAAATGCTTTGCCAAATATGTGTTGTTGTATCGATTTTTTATTCATTCTGAGTTTCTAACACTTTTTTTTATTTTCGTTTTTTGCAGTTTTTAACAGTATTTATGAAACTATGATAATGAAATATAATACTTTTTAAAAACCAATATTTATATGAAAAATGTCATATTTTTAACAAAAAATGTTTTGTAATATCATATCCTATCATAAACATGTAAAATAATCACGGGGAAATGCTTGCTGTTTGTGTACATACGCTTGGTTTGAAAAACCGCTTTCTCTTCGTCCTAGAAGCCTGAGACTTGCGGAATCGCATTTTCAGTCATTTAGAAGCTCATTCTTGACAAGACATGAAAGGATTTGCCAAATATGTGTTGTTATATTGTTTTTCATTAATTATGATTTCTAACTAATTTTCATTCGTTTTTTGAGGTTTTTATGAAATTATCAATATGAATATGAAATTTAATACTTTTTAAAAAACTATAATATTTAAATGAAAAATGTCAAATTTTGGTCAGAAAATATTTTGTAATATCATATCTTTTCAAAAACATGTAAATTTATCATGGGAAAGTGCATGATGTTTTTGCAATACGCTAAGTTCGAAATTCCGCTTTCTCTTCGTCCTAGAAGCCTGAGACTTGCGGAATCGCATTTACAGCCAGTTAGAAGCTCATTCTTGACAAGACATGAAAGGATTTGCCAAATATGTGTTGTATCGATTTTTATTTATTATGACTTTCTTACCAACTTTTTTCGTTTTTTGCATTTTTCAACTGTATTTATGAAACTATGATCATAAAAATTAATACTTTTTAAATAACAATATTTATTTTGAAAAATGTCATATTGGTAACAAAAAATGTTTTGTAATATATCTCATCCTAAACATGTAAAATAATCATGGGGAAATGCATGCTTGTTTGTGCAATACGCGTTCTTCGAAAAACCGCTTCCTCTTCGTCCTAGAAGCCTGAGGCTTGCGGAATCGCATTTTCAGCCAGTTAGAAGCTTATTCTTAACAGCACATAAAAGGCTTTGCCAAATATGTGGTGTTGTCTCGTTTTTAACCAATTATGACGTTCTAACCTATTTTCATTCTCTTTTTGCAGTTTTCAACAGTTTTAATGAAATTATGAATATGAATATGAAAAATGTATATTTTTGAAATAACTAAATTATTTCTATAAAAAATGTCATATTTTGTTTAGAAAATGTTCTGTAATATAATATTTTATCATTAAAATGTAAAATAATCATGCGCAAGTGCATGATGTTTGTGCAAATACGCTTTCTTCGAAAAACCGCTTTCTCTACGTCCTAGAAGCCTGAGACTTGCGGAATCGCATTTACAGCCAGTGAGAAGTTCATTCTTGACAGTACATAAAAGGCTTTGCAAAATACGTGGTGTTGTATCGTTTTTCATTAGTTACGACTTTCTAACCCATTTTCATTTGTTTTTTGCAGTTTTTATGGAATTATGATTATGAATATAAAAATTAATACTTTTTAAATAACTATAATATTTAAATGAAAAATGTCAAATTTTTGGTCAGAAAATATTTTGTAATATCATATCTTATCAAAAACGTAAATTTATCATGGGAAAGTGCATGATGTTTGTGCAATACGCTTGTTTCGAAAATCCGCTTTCTCTTCGTCCTAGAAGCCTGAGACTTGCGGAATCGCATTTACAGCCAGTTAGAAGCTCATTCTTGACAAGACATGAAAGGATTTGCCAAATATGTGTTGTTGTATCGATTTTCATTTATTATGACTTTCTAACCAACTTTTTTCGTTTTTTGCAGTTTTCAACTGTATTTATGAAACTATGATCATAAAAATTAATAATTTTAAATAACAATATTTATTATGAAAAATGTCATATTGGTAACAAAAAATGTTTTGTAATATATCTCATCCTAAACATGTAAAATAATCATGGGGAAATGCATGCTTGTTTGTGCAATACGCGTTCTTCGAAAAACCGCTTCCTCTTCGTCCTAGAAGCCTGAGGCTTGCGGAATCGCATTTTCAGCCAGTGAGAAGCTCATTCTTAACAGCACATAAAAGGCTTTCCAAAATATGTGGTGTTGTATCGTTTTTCATTAATTACGACTTTCTAACCCATTTTCATTCGTTTTTTGCAGTTTTGATAGAATAATGATTATGAATATAAAAATTATTAATTTTTAAATAACTAATATTTATATGAAAAATTTCATATTTTGGTCAGAAAATGTTTTGTATTATCATATATCATCATAAACATGTAAAATAATTATAGGGAAATGCATGCTGTTTGTGAATACACCCTTGGTTCGAAAAACCGCTTTCTCTCCGAACTAGAAACCTGAGACATGCGGAATCGCATTTACGAGAATAAGAAGCTCATTCTTTACAGCAAATGAAATGCTTTGCCAAATATGTGTTGTTGTATCGATTTTTTATTCATTCTGAGTTTCTAACACTTTTTTTTATTTTCGTTTTTTGCAGTTTTTAACAGTATTTATGAAACTATGATAATGAAATATAATACTTTTTAAAAACCAATATTTATATGAAAAATGTCATATTTTTAACAAAAAATGTTTTGTAATATCATATCCTATCATAAACATGTAAAATAATCACGGGGAAATGCTTGCTGTTTGTGTACATACGCTTGGTTCGAAAAACCGCTTTCTCTTCGTCCTAGAAGCCTGAGACTTGCGGGATCGCATTTACAGCCAGTTAGAAGCTCATTCTTGACAAGACATGAAAGGATTTGCCAAATATGTGTTGTATCGATTTTCATTTATTATGACGTTCTAACCAACTTTTTTCGTTTTTTGCATTTTTCAACTGTATTTATGAAACTATGATCATAAAAATTAATACTTTTTAAATAACTATAATTTTTAAATGAAAAATGTCATATTGGTAACAAAAAATGTTTTGTAATATATCTCATCCTAAACATGTAAAATAATCATGGGGAAATGCATGCTTGTTTGTGCATATACGCTTGATTCGAAAAACCGCTTCCTCTACGTCCTAGAAGCCTGAGGCTTGCGGAATCGCATTTTCAGCCAGTTAGAAGCTTATTCTTAACAGCACATAAAAGGCTTTGCCAAATATGTGGTGTTGTCTCGTTTTTAACCAATTATGACGTTCTAACCTATTTTCATTCTCTTTTTGCAGTTTTCAACAGTTTTAATGAAATTATGAATATGAATATGAAAAATTTATATTTTTGAAATAACTAAATTATTTCTTTAAAAAATGTCATATTTTGTTTAGAAAATGTTCTGTAATATAATATTTTCTCATTAAAATGTAAAATAATCATGCGCAAGTGCATGATGTTTGTGCAAATACGCTTTCTTCGAAAAACCGCTTTCTCTACGTCCTAGAAGCCTGAGACTTGCGGAATCGCATTTACAGCCAGTGAGACGTTCATTCTTGACAGTACATAAAAGGCTTTGCAAAATACGTGGTGTTGTATCGATTTTCATTAATTACGACTTTCTAACCCATTTTCATTTGTTTTTTGCAGTTTTTATGGAATTATGATTATGAATATAAAAATTAATACTTTTTAAATAACTATAATATTTAAATGAAAAATGTCACATTTTTGGTCAGAAAATATTTTGTAATATCATATCTTATCAAAAACGTAAATTTATCATGGGAAAGTGCATGATGTTTGTGCAATACGCTTGTTTCGAAAATCCGCTTTCTCTTCGTCCTAGAAGCCTGAGACTTGCGGAATCGCATTTACAGCCAGTTAGAAGCTCATTCTTGACAAGACATGAAAGGATTTGCCAAATATGTGTTGTTGTATCGATTTTCATTTATTATGACTTTCTAACCAACTTTTTTCGTTTTTTGCAGTTTTCAACTGTATTTATGAAACTATGATCATAAAAATTAATAATTTTAAATAACAATATTTATTATGAAAAATGTCATATTGGTAACAAAAAATGTTTTGTAATATATCTCATCCTAAACATGTAAAATAATCATGGGGAAATGCATGCTTGTTTGTGCAATACGCGTTCTTCGAAAAACCGCTTCCTCTTCGTCCTAGAAGCCTGAGGATTGCGGAATCGCATTTTCAGCCAGTGAGAAGCTCATTCTTAACAGCACATAAAAGGCTTTCCAAAATATGTGGTGTTGTATCGTTTTTCATTAATTACGACTTTCTAACCCATTTTCATTCGTTTTTTGCAGTTTTGATAGAATAATGATTATGAATATAAAAATTATTAATTTTTAAATAACTAATATTTATATGAAAAATTTCATATTTTGGTCAGAAAATGTTTTGTATTATCATATATCATCATAAACATGTAAAATAATTATAGGGAAATGCATGCTGTTTGTGAATAAACCCTTGGTTCGAAAAACCGCTTTCTCTCCGAACTAGAAACCTGAGACATGCGGAATCGCATTTACGAGAATAAGAAGCTCATTCTTTACAGCAAATGAAATGCTTTGCCAAATATGTGTTGTTGTATCGATTTTTTATTCATTCTGAGTTTCTAACACTTTTTTTTATTTTCGTTTTTTGCAGTTTTTAACAGTATTTATGAAACTATGATAATGAAATATAATACTTTTTAAAAACCAATATTTATATGAAAAATGTCATATTTTTAACAAAAAATGTTTTGTAATATCATATCCTATCATAAACATGTAAAATAATCACGGGGAAATGCTTGCTGTTTGTGTACATACGCTTGGTTTGAAAAACCGCTTTCTCTTCGTCCTAGAAGCCTGAGACTTGCGGAATCGCATTTTCAGTCATTTAGAAGCTCATTCTTGACAAGACATGAAAGGATTTGCCAAATATGTGTTGTTATATTGTTTTTCATTAATTATGATTTCTAACTAATTTTCATTCGTTTTTTGAGGTTTTTATGAAATTATCAATATGAATATGAAAATTAATACTTTTTAAAAAACTATAATATTTAAATGAAAAATGTCAAATTTTGGTCAGAAAATATTTTGTAATATCATATCTTTTAAAAAACATGTAAATTTATCATGGGAAAGTGCATGATGTTTTTGCAATACGCTAAGTTCGAAATTCCGCTTTCTCTTCGTCCTAGAAGCCTGAGACTTGCGGAATCGCATTTACAGCCAGTTAGAAGCTCATTCTTGACAAGACATGAAAGGATTTGCCAAATATGTGTTGTATCGATTTTTATTTATTATGACTTTCTTACCAACTTTTTTCGTTTTTTGCATTTTTCAACTGTATTTATGAAACTATGATCATAAAAATTAATACTTTTTAAATAACAATATTTATTTTGAAAAATGTCATATTGGTAACAAAAAATGTTTTGTAATATATCTCATCCTAAACATGTAAAATAATCATGGGGAAATGCATGCTTGTTTGTGCAATACGCGTTCTTCGAAAAACCGCTTCCTCTTCGTCCTAGAAGCCTGAGGCTTGCGGAATCGCATTTTCAGCCAGTTAGAAGCTTATTCTTAACAGCACATAAAAGGCTTTGCCAAATATGTGGTGTTGTCTCGTTTTTAACCAATTATGACGTTCTAACCTATTTTCATTCTCTTTTTGCAGTTTTCAACAGTTTTAATGAAATTATGAATATGAATATGAAAAATGTATATTTTTGAAATAACTAAATTATTTCTATAAAAAATGTCATATTTTGTTTAGAAAATGTTCTGTAATATAATATTTTATCATTAAAATGTAAAATAATCATGCGCAAGTGCATGATGTTTGTGCAAATACGCTTTCTTCGAAAAACCGCTTTCTCTACGTCCTAGAAGCCTGAGACTTGCGGAATCGCATTTACAGCCAGTGAGAAGTTCATTCTTGACAGTACATAAAAGGCTTTGCAAAATACGTGGTGTTGTATCGTTTTTCATTAGTTACGACTTTCTAACCCATTTTCATTTGTTTTTTGCAGTTTTTATGGAATTATGATTATGAATATAAAAATTAATACTTTTTAAATAACTATAATATTTAAATGAAAAATGTCAAATTTTTGGTCAGAAAATATTTTGTAATATCATATCTTATCAAAAACGTAAATTTATCATGGGAAAGTGCATGATGTTTGTGCAATACGCTTGTTTCGAAAATCCGCTTTCTCTTCGTCCTAGAAGCCTGAGACTTGCGGAATCGCATTTACAGCCAGTTAGAAGCTCATTCTTGACAAGACATGAAAGGATTTGCCAAATATGTGTTGTTGTATCGATTTTCATTTATTATGACTTTCTAACCAACTTTTTTCGTTTTTTGCAGTTTTCAACTGTATTTATGAAACTATGATCATAAAAATTAATAATTTTAAATAACAATATTTATTATGAAAAATGTCATATTGGTAACAAAAAATGTTTTGTAATATATCTCATCCTAAACATGTAAAATAATCATGGGGAAATGCATGCTTGTTTGTGCAATACGCGTTCTTCGAAAAACCGCTTCCTCTTCGTCCTAGAAGCCTGAGGCTTGCGGAATCGCATTTTCAGCCAGTGAGAAGCTCATTCTTAACAGCACATAAAAGGCTTTCCAAAATATGTGGTGTTGTATCGTTTTTCATTAATTACGACTTTCTAACCCATTTTCATTCGTTTTTTGCAGTTTTGATAGAATAATGATTATGAATATAAAAATTATTAATTTTTAAATAACTAATATTTATATGAAAAATTTCATATTTTGGTCAGAAAATGTTTTGTATTATCATATATCATCATAAACATGTAAAATAATTATAGGGAAATGCATGCTGTTTGTGAATACACCCTTGGTTCGAAAAACCGCTTTCTCTCCGAACTAGAAACCTGAGACATGCGGAATCGCATTTACGAGAATAAGAAGCTCATTCTTTACAGCAAATGAAATGCTTTGCCAAATATGTGTTGTTGTATCGATTTTTTATTCATTCTGAGTTTCTAACACTTTTTTTTATTTTTGTTTTTTGCAGTTTTTAACAGTATTTATGAAACTATGATAATGAAATATAATACTTTTTAAAAACCAATATTTATATGAAAAATGTCATATTTTTAACAAAAAATGTTTTGTAATATCATATCCTATCATAAACATGTAAAATAATCACGGGGAAATGCTTGCTGTTTGTGTACATACGCTTGGTTCGAAAAACCGCTTTCTCTTCGTCCTAGAAGCCTGAGACTTGCGGGATCGCATTTACAGCCAGTTAGAAGCTCATTCTTGACAAGACATGAAAGGATTTGCCAAATATGTGTTGTATCGATTTTCATTTATTATGACGTTCTAACCAACTTTTTTCGTTTTTTGCATTTTTCAACTGTATTTATGAAACTATGATCATAAAAATTAATACTTTTTAAATAACTATAATTTTTAAATGAAAAATGTCATATTGGTAACAAAAAATGTTTTGTAATATATCTCATCCTAAACATGTAAAATAATCATGGGGAAATGCATGCTTGTTTGTGCATATACGCTTGATTCGAAAAACCGCTTCCTCTACGTCCTAGAAGCCTGAGGCTTGCGGAATCGCATTTTCAGCCAGTTAGAAGCTTATTCTTAACAGCACATAAAAGGCTTTGCCAAATATGTGGTGTTGTCTCGTTTTTAACCAATTATGACGTTCTAACCTATTTTCATTCTCTTTTTGCAGTTTTCAACAGTTTTAATGAAATTATGAATATGAATATGAAAAATTTATATTTTTGAAATAACTAAATTATTTCTTTAAAAAATGTCATATTTTGTTTAGAAAATGTTCTGTAATATAATATTTTCTCATTAAAATGTAAAATAATCATGCGCAAGTGCATGATGTTTGTGCAAATACGCTTTCTTCGAAAAACCGCTTTCTCTACGTCCTAGAAGCCTGAGACTTGCGGAATCGCATTTACAGCCAGTGAGACGTTCATTCTTGACAGTACATAAAAGGCTTTGCAAAATACGTGGTGTTGTATCGTTTTTCATTAATTACGACTTTCTAACCCATTTTCATTTGTTTTTTGCAGTTTTTATGGAATTATGATTATGAATATAAAAATTAATACTTTTTAAATAACTATAATATTTAAATGAAAAATGTCAAATTTTTGGTCAGAAAATATTTTGTAATATCATATCTTATCAAAAACATGTAAATTTATCATGGGAAAGTGCATGATGTTTGTGCAATACGCTTGTTTCGAAAATCCGCTTTCTCTTCGTCCTAGAAGCCTGAGACTTGCGGAATCGCATTTACAGCCAGTTAGAAGCTCATTCTTGACAAGACATGAAAGGATTTGCCAAATATGTGTTGTTGTATCGATTTTCATTTAATATGACTTTCTAACCAACTTTTTTCGTTTTTTGCAGTTTTCAACTGTATTTATGAAACTATAATCATAAAAATGAATAATTTTTAAATAACAATATTTATTATGAAAAATGTCATATTGGTAACAAAAAATGTTTTGTAATATATCTCATCCTAAACATGTAAAATGATCATGGGGAAATGCATGCTTGTTTGTGCATATACGCTTGATTCGAAAAACCGCTTCCTCTTCGTCCTAGAAGCCTGAGGCTTGCGGAATCGCATTTTCAGCCAATTAGAAGCTTATTCTTAACAGCACATAAAAGGCTTTGCCAAATATGTGGTGTTGTATCGTTTTTAACCAATTATGACGTTCTAACCTATTTTCATTCTCTTTTTGCAGTTTTCAACAGTTTTAATGAAATTATGAATATGAATATGAAAAATGTATATTTTTGAAATAACTAAATTATTTCTATAAAAAATGTCATATTTTGTTTAGAAAATGTTCTGTAATATAATATTTTATCATTAAAATGTAAAATAATCATGCGCAAGTGCATGATGTTTGTGCAAATACGCTTTCTTCGAAAAACCGCTTTCTCTACGTCCTAGAAGCCTGAGACTTGCGGAATCGCATTTACAGCCAGTGAGAAGTTCATTCTTGACAGTACATAAAAGGCTTTGCAAAATACGTGGTGTTGTATCGTTTTTCATTAATTACGACTTTCTAACCCATTTTCATTTGTTTTTTGCAGTTTTTATGGAATTATGATTATGAATATAAAAATTAATACTTTTTAAATAACTATAATATTTAAATGAAAAATGTCATATTTTTGGTCAGAAAATATTTTGTAATATCATATTTTATCAAAAACATGTAAATTTATCATGGGAAAGTGCATGATGTTTGTGCAATACGCTTGTTTCGAAAATCCGCTTTCTCTTCGTCCTAGAAGCCTGAGACTTGCGGAATCGCATTTACAGCCAGTTAGAAGCTCATTCTTGACAAGACATGAAAGGATTTGCCAAATATGTGTTGTTGTATCGATTTTCATTTAATATGACTTTCTAACCAACTTTTTTCGTTTTTTGCAGTTTTCAACTGTATTTATGAAACTATGATCATAAAAATGAATAATTTTTAAATAACAATATTTATTATGAAAAATGTCATATTGGTAACAAAAAATGTTTTGTAATATATCTCATCCTAAACATGTAAAATAATCATGGGGAAATGCATGCTTGTTTGTGCAATACGCGTTCTTCAAAAAACCGCTTCCTCTTCGTCCTAGAAGCCTGAGGCTTGCGGAATCGCATTTTCAGCCAGTGAGAAGCTCATTCTTAACAGCACATAAAAGGCTTTCCGAAATATGTGGTGTTGTATCGTTTTTCATTAATTACGACTTTCTAACCCATTTTCTTTTTTTTTTTTGCAGTTTTTATGGAATTATGATTATGAATATAAAAATTATTAATTTTTATATAACTAATATTTATATGAAAAATGTCATATTTTGGTCAGAATATGTTTTGTAGTATCATATCTCATCATAAACATGTAAAATAATTATAGGGAAATGCATGCTGTTTGTGCATAAACCCTTGGTTCGAAAAACCGCTTTCTCTCCAAACTAGAAACCTGAGACATGCAGAATCGCATTTACGAGAATAAGAAGCTCAGTCTTTACAGCAAATGAAATGCTTTGCCAAATATGTGTTGTTGTATCGATTTTTTATTCATTCTGAGTTTCTAACACTTTTTTTTATTTTCGTTTTTTGCAGTTTTTAACAGTATTTATGAAACTATGATAATGAAATATAATACTTTTTAAAAACCAATATTTATATGAAAAATGTCATATTTTTAACAAAAAATGTTTTGTAATATCATATCCTATCATAAACATGTAAAATAATCACGGGGAAATGCTTGCTGTTTGTGTACATACGCTTGGTTCGAAAAACCGCTTTCTCTTCGTCCTAGAAGCCTGAGACTTGCGGAATCGCATTTTCAGTCAGTTAGAAGCTCATTCTTGACAAGACATGAAAGGATTTGCCAATATGTGTTGTTATATTGTTTTTCATTAATTATGATTTCTAACCAATTTTCATTCGTTTTTTGAGGTTTTTATGAAATTATCAATATGAATATGAAAATTAATACTTTTTAAATAACTATAATATTTAAATGAAAAATGTCAAATTTTGGTCAGAAAATATTTTGTAATATCATATCTTATCAAAAACATGTAAATTTATCATGGGAAAGTGCATGATGTTTGTGCAATACGCTTGGTTCGAAAATCCGCTTTCTCTTCGTCCTAGAAGCCTGAGACTTGCGGAATCGCATTTACAGCCAGTTAGAAGCTCATTCTTGATAAGACATGAAAGGATTTGCCAAATATGTGGTGTTGTATCGATTTTCATTTATTATGACTTTCTAACCAACTTTTTTCGTTTTTTGCAGTTTTCAACTGTATTTATGAAACTATGATCATAAAAATTCATAATTTTTAAATAACAATATTTATTATGAAAAATGTCATATTGGTAACAAAAAATGTTTTGTAATATATCTCATTCTAAACATGTAAAATAATCATGGAGAAATGCATGCTTGTTTGTGCATATTCGCTTGATTCGAAAAACCGCTTTCTCTTCGTCCTAGAAGCCTGAGGCTTGCGGAATCGCATTTTCAGCCAGTTAGAAGCTTATTCTTAACAGCGCATAAAAGGCTTTGCGAAATATGTGGTGTTGTATCGTTTTTAACCAATTATGACGTTCTAACCTATTTTCTTTCTCTTTTTGCAGTTTTCAACAGTTTTAATGAAATTATGAATATGAATATGAAAAATTTATATTTTTGAAATAACTAAATTATTTCTATAAAAAATGTCATATTTTGTTTAGAAAATGTTCTGTAATATAATATTTTATCATTAAAATGTAAAATAATCATGCGCAAGTGCATGATGTTTGTGCAAATACGCTTGGTTCGAAAAACCGCTTTCGATTCGTTCTAGAAGCCTGAGACTTGCGGAATCGCATTTACAGCCAGTGAGAAGCTCATTCTTGACAGTTCATAAAAGGTTTTGCAAAATATGTGGTGTTGCATCGTTTTTAATCAATTATGACAATCAACTATTACCAACTATTATCAACTATTATCAACTATTTTCATTCGTTTTTTGCAGTTTTTATGGAATTATGATTCTGAAAAGAAAATGATATATTTTGATAAAAACAATCCATTTAAAAAAAATTTAAAATTATTTTCAAACCATAAATTTTGCACTTTTAATGGTTTTTAGTTAAATGATGCTAATGAATATTAAAAGTCATATTTTTCACAATACATTTTAAAAACTTGATTTATCAAGTTTATCATATCATATTCTTTATTAAATTATTTCACTTTTTTTTTAACAGTTTTTCATTAAATTATTATATATATAATATATATCATAACTTCCTTTTTTTTTTTTTTTTTATTTCATATTCATATGAAACAAATGTCATTTTTGCCAAACATGTTTATCATGAATTCTTTTCCGTTCACTTACTGCACTTTTTCAACTGTTTTTCATGAAAATATGCTTATGTATATGAAAATTAAAATTTTACAAATTAATTGCATATTTATGTAAAATGTCATAATTTTGTCAAACCATGGTTTGTCATGTGAAAGTTTTTAGTTCATGTATTGCACTTTTGAATGGTTTTTAATAAAATTATGCTTATGAATATAAAAATTCATATTTTTTGAAAAAGTAAATTTTTTTATGAACTTATGGTTTTGAATATGAAGTAATATTTTAATAAAAAAAATTTTTTTTATAAAAGAAAGTCAGATTTGTTTCAATCTATTGTTTGTCATAACAGTTGTTGCGATGAACATTTGCACTTTTGTTAGATTTTTATCATGCCCAAACGAAACTTAATTCTTACCTAAAGCTCTTTCCTGTTTGGATAAGAAGACATACTAGCCAGAGATGTGTGAGCCCAGATAAAGACTCCCTGTATACCTTACGTACTTACATCGTAAATATTCTATCGACACTGAACAGACAAAGGACACTTCATCATTACCACTTCATGCCTTTATGGCCTGTCTTACCTTCGTCATCAAACATGGCAACATACAAAGTACAATTCCAACAATCAATACAAGAATCAATCCTTAAACAAAGTAGTGTTTAACACTCGTAAATAAATTCCTAAAATTCTCAAAAATTCTGAGTGTAATTACAACTATGCCCATATTGTTATAGAATTTAGACCTAGAGCAGGTATCAGGGTAAGCCAAACATAACAGTCGCATGAGTCAGATCTTTACTCTGAAGAATTATTTAGGTCAATATCTGGTATATTGGAGATATGTGTCATCATTGGGATCTCAGGATTTGTATGTTCTCTGTCCAAATCTACTGGTTGTTTTGCTGCTTCCTTAGCTACTTTATCCGCTAACAAATTTCCTCTGAATCACCTTCACGTCCTTTACCACTTTGGCCACTTTGGTAGGGAGTTAAGCAGCATTTAAGAGGTCGCCGATGACAGCTTGTGCAGATGTGTATGGTAATGATTTAGCTTCAACTATTTCATCAGGTAATCTTACAACCGTATATCCACAAAAATACACTTCAGAGGGTTTTGAACATGATCTGTCTACATATAGGAAATCCCCCTCTTCCAGGGCCGTATCTAAAAGATCAGGCCTACAAGAGGTCTCTTGTTTAATGTGTTTAAGGGAACCGTGTGCGTCGTCAAAACCATCTATGGCAATAAAGTATAGCAGATCACGCAGCGCTACTACAGCTGAATGCGGCTGAGAAGAAGGCTTAATGGTTAAGTTTTCTGTCGCCAAGAGCGTGATTTTGTATCCAGGTCTACGTCTTGCTGTCATATCTTGTGTGTTGAGGTTATGTAAAAAGCTGTTACCTGGTGTGATGTGTACAGTATCAAAGGATGTGACAGCACCATTTTCTCAGCATCCCAGTCAGGTGTATCAGAGCCGCAGCAGCCACTGCACTGTAAGCATGAGGTCAACCCTTGTGCTATGTTGTCTAAAGACTTGAAAAGATACACAACAGGGCGATAGCTGTCACCATAGTCCTTTCTCTTTTATAGTTGTCATTATGCAGGGCTCTAGGAGGCTTTCCTTTACAGTGGTTACAGAAAAGACGATGACGGCAGTCTCTCACGCTGTGGCCGGGTTTCAGGCAACCATAACAGAGTTTCTTCTCCTTTATATAGTTGCGTCACTCAACTAACACCATCTCAGTGAACTTGTAGCATGCGTGTAGTTGGTGTCTATTATCTTGACATGAAACCTTAACTTTCCCCTGTTCTGACTTGTGTTTTTCATTTTTAGTGACTATTTGAGTGGTAAACACACTTGCTTTGGTTTTCTTCACATCTCTGAGGTTTCTCTTCTCAGTGATAGAATCTGACAAATGAAGGGCATGAAAGGACGTAATTGGATTACAAGCAATCTCGGCTTCATCTGACGTGAATCGAGCAAACTCTTTGAAACTTGGAAATTCTTGATTCTCATTTAGGCTTTGCATGACTTGTCGGTTCCAGCGTAAAGCTGCCCAGTCTGGTAGTTTGTGAACGAGCTTCCGATTTTCTTCCCAGTCGTTTAATATGTGGAGACCCTTGACATGAGGCATGGCATCTTAACAAGCATTCAGAAAATCTGAGAAGCGTCTCAGTCCTTCAGCATCCTTCGATGGAATTCTCGGCCAGTAAAAGACTGCCGTGCTGGGCCACCAACGTACTTTTTTAGGTAGTATAGTTTTTCGGCTGGCGTGATTGCCCTTTGGTCTATGAGTGAAGTGAATGCTGCCTTCCATTCAATGAATTGTATGGGATCGCCATTGAAGACAAATGGCTCAGGAACAGGAAGCCTATTTAAGGCTATGTTGTCTTGAAAGAGCTAAATGAGAGAGGGAATGTCTGTATGATGGGGCGTTGCAACTTGAGAAAGGGGCACTGTAGTTACAGGTGTATTCTTTGCTTCCATGTTCCTTTCCTTCTTGAGATAAATAGCATCCTTGTGATCCGTCTCCCTTTCGTAGATCTTCAACTTGGCTTGAGCGGCCCTTATCTCTTTCGCTGCCTGTAATCGCTCCAACTTACGCCTTTGTGCCTTTAGAGCTTTGCGTTGTTGTTCCTCTAGCTCTCTTATAGATTCCTTTTGCTTTTCTTCTTCCAGCAGCATCTGATAATATATTTCCTTTACTGCTAGTTCAGCTGCTGCATCCACGCGTTTTACTATCATGGATGAAGTTATGGAGTAGTGATCGGACTGGCTGTGACTTGTCCAAGAAGCTGCAGATCCATAGACAGACTTTGCATAGTCGGGGCGGAGCAGTTCGTGAAGGCGGTGTCTTTCCTGCGGCTCATCAAACCCGCTTTTCTCATTTATAGCTCTGCTGTATGCAATGTTGATGATTTCTGCGGTCACAGCTTCACACGTATCAACTCTTCTTCTTATGTCAGTGGAGGGTGAGGTGAGATTTCGAATTTCATAATAAATGTTCATCATGTCTTCTTTACTTTTCTTAAGCTTGTCAGAGCTGACTCTCTGACATATAAGTCTTTAGCTGATCTCTTGCCTTCCTTGCGTGGAGCTTCCACTGTCTGTACATGGCAAACAGCCTTTTCTCTTTTCTCTTGGCCTCTTCATATTGATGCGCGAGCATCTTCTCTGTAGGATGGCGTGTGCGTTCAGAGCGTCTTGGACCTTCAAGAGCATTATCATCCTTATTAAATTTGCCTTGGAGATCAGTTAGACATTGTTGTTTAACTTCATTTGTTTCCTTCAGACACGATTGCTCTGATTGGTCTACCATTATGTGGGTTTCACCCTGTAAATCTTCATGCTGGTAACCAGCCATCTGCTCCTCCACCTCTATCTCATTTCCTGACTGTGACATTATCACTTTAAATTTTTAACTCTAATGGCGAAAGAAGACCCCCTTAACAGATATGGAAAAGCCCTGAATATGAACTGTATAAACATAAAATATCAGAACATAAATTTAAGCAGCTGACACATATGCATGTACATATAGACACTAGAATTATTGTAAATGTCAGTGTAAATACCGCAATGAACAAGGTATCAACAATAATAAATTCAAATGAGGGAAATGTGAATGTTAAATCCTCAATAAACACTGTTAACTAGGTGGATAAATGCAAAATCCAAAAAACAAAACTCTATGTCCTTAATTAGACAAAGTCCATGTGGATGCCTGCAGGCATGGGCACAAATATAATCACAGTTTATCTTGAGCCGGTGAGAATTGAATGTTCAGTCCGAGAAGCCGTTCATCCGTTGCTCGCCGTATTGTCGTACTATAGTAGATTAATACTCACGATCTTGCATCAATGTCCGTATGTGTGGCTGTACTTGACCATTGCACCGAATCTGTGAGACCGCTGTCCAAAATATAGGTCAGGCGCGAGGAAGCAGCTTGATGAGTCCACGCTGATGCCTTGTGACGGTGATGTAGCAGAAGATGCGCTTTGATGACCCTCCGTGGCCCGTTGTAGACAACAGTTATTGAAATCGATGCAGGGTCGAACTCTTACTGTAGCAAACCCACAGCCAGGTCTCTGGGCTTTGTGTTAGAGGATATAGTTCTGCAGTTCAAGTCGATCTTCCGGTCACCTATACAAAGAACTGCATACCTGTCGACCGCTCTCACATTCCCACTTGTGAGACGGCTAAAAAATGGAGTCATCTGGCAAAAATAGTGGATGAAATACAACCACTGAAGGACTATGTAGTAGGTCTTTTTGATCACCTTCAATGGTGAAGCGTACTGATGTTTCAAAAAGCCTTTATTTTGTGTTCAGCCGTCAGCCTTTTCTTTGGGAAACACAAAATCTAACTTTCCTTGATGAAAAACCTTTTCTTAGTGAAACACCGTAAGAGCTACAGAACAGATAAATAACAAATAATACAATCAGCTCTTACAAACATAAACATGAATAGCCATTTATAAGAAACCCTTTTGTGATGTCACACAATGATGTCACAGATGTGACAGTGATAACAACACATTAAAACACTTCTTCACAGTTAAATAGATTAACCCACATATTAATGCATATACACATTAAACAAATAAAACATAGTACCTTGTTCCCGTTCCAGCTAGGTGCTTAATTATCCTTTACTTTCCTTAAGAACCTTGTACGAATTTCAGAGCATTTTAGCGACATGACTTTCCTTTTCAATGTGTGCATCACACTAACTACTGGGGGCGGAGTTAAAGGACAATACTGTATGGGGCGGGGTTAAAGGACTATACCATATTGGGGCACAGTTAAAGGACTATATCGTATGGGGGGGGTATGCGTTTCACCAAACAAAATGGAGCTCAAAAGGATTACCTTATTTACTCTTTTCTTAGAGTTAGTTACACCGGTCCCAAGCTCGGATAAATGGGGAAGTTGCGTTAGGAAGGGCATCCAGCGTAAAATATGTGCCAAATCGAATATGCGGGTCAAGATTAAGAATTTCATACCGGATCGGTCGAGGCCCGGGTTAACAACGACCGCTACAGGCATCGTTTGCCAACAGGGTACCAGTGGAAATTGGGCTACTGTTAGTCGAAGGAGGAAGAAGCAGAGGAGGAAGATGTCTACAGAGATGGCAGGAAAAGGAGAAGTGTAGGAGAGTGGAGGTTCGGGTTGGTACTTTAAATGTTGGTTCTATGACTGGTATAGGGAGAGAGGTAGCTGATATGATGGAGAGGAGAAAGGTAGATATGTTGTGTGTTCAGGAGACCAAGTGGAAAGGGAGTAAGGCCAGGAACATTGGAGTTGGGTTTAAACTGTTCTATTATGGCGTGGATGGAAAGAGAAATGGTGTACTGGTGTTTTTGAAGGAAGAGTACAGTAAGAGTGTAGTGGAGGTGAAGTAAGTTTCTGATAGGGTGATGAATGTGAAGCTGGAAGTTGAAGGGATGATGATAAATGTCATCAGTGCCTATGCTCCATAAGTCAGCTGTGAGATGGAGGAGAAGGAATGATTCTGGAGTGAACTAGATGAAGTGGTAGATGGTGTACCTAGAAATGAACGATTGGTGATTGGGGCAGACTTTAATGGACATGTAGGTGAAGGGAACAGAGGTGATGAGGAGGTGATGGGTAGGTATGGTTTTAAGGAGAGGAATGTGGAAGGGCAGATGGTGGTAGATTTTGCTAAAATAACGGAAATGGCAGGAGGAAGGAGGATCATAGGGTGACCTATAAGAGTGGAGGAAGGTGCACACAGGTGGATTATGTTCTATGTAGGAGATGCAACCTGAAGAAGATTGGAGACTGTAAGGTGTTGGCAGGGGACAGTGTAGCTAGACAGCATCGGATGGTGGTCTGTAGGATGGTTTTGGAGGCGAAGAAGAAGAGGAGGCAAGTAGGGACTGAAAGACGAATAAGATGGTGGAAAATGAAGGAGGAAGAGTGTAGTGTGAGGTTCAGGGAAGAGGTTAGACAGAGGCTCGGTGGCGGTGAAGAGGTGCTGGATGATTTGGAAACTACCGCAGGAGTGATAAGGGATGCTAGAAACGTACTTGGTGTGACATCTGGAAATAGAAAGGAAGACAAAGAGACGTGGTGGTGGAATGAGGAAGTGCAGGAGATCATAAGGGGAAAAAGGTTAACAAAACAGAAGTGGGATCGACAGAATGATGAGAAAAGTAGGCAGGAGTACAAGGAGATGCAGCAGCAGGTGAAGAGGGATGTGGCGAAAGCCAAGGAAAAGGCATACAAGGAGCTGTATGAGAGGTTGAACACTGAGGAAGGAGAAAAGGATTTGTACCGATTGGCCAGGCAGAGGGACCGAGCTGGGAAGGATGTGTTGCAAGTAAGAGCAATAAAGGATGGAAATGTGTTGACTAGTGAGGAAAGTGTGTTGAGAAGGTTGAGGGAGTATTTTAAACAGCTGATGAACGAGGAAAATGAGAGAGAGAGAGAGAGAGAGAGAGAGAGAGAGAGAGAGAGAGAGAGAGAGAGAGAGAGAGAGAGAGAGAGAGAGAGAGAGAGAGAGAGGAGGTTGGATGATGTCGAATTAGTGAAGCAGGAAGTGGATAGGATTCGTAGAGAGGAAGTGAGAGCAGCATTTAAGAGGATTAAGATCTTTGAGCAACAGTATGGTTTCATGCCGAGAAAGAGCACCACAGACACATTATTTGCTATGAGAATGTTGATGGAGAAGTATAACGAAGGACAGAAGGAATAGCATTGTGTATTTGTGGATTTAGAGAAAGCGTACGACAGGGTGCCAAGAGAGGAGTTGTGGTATTCTATGAGGAAGTCAGTTGTGTCAGAGAAGTATGTGAGGGTAGTGCAGGACATGTATGAGGACAGTGTGACAGCAGTGCAGTGTGCAGTAGGAACGACAGGCTGGTAAAAGGTGAAGGTTGGACTGCATCAAGGATCGGCCCTGAGCCCTTTTCTGTTTGCAGTGGTGATGGACAGGTTGACGGACGAGGTCAGACAGGAGTCTCCCTGGACTATAATGTTTGCGCATTATATTGCGATTTGTGGTGAGAGTAGTGAGCAGGTCAAGAAGAGCCTGGAGAGGTGGAGGTACATGCTGGAAAGAAGGGGAATGAAAGTCAGTAGGAGTAAGACAGAGTACATGTGCGTAAATGAAAACGAAGGCAGTGGAGTGGTGCGGTTGCAGGGAGAAGAGGTGGAGAAGGTGGTGGAGTTCAGGTACCTGGGATCAACAGTGCAAAGTAATGGAGAGTGTGTTAATAGTTATTGTAAAAACCTGAATATTCATATTCAATAAGCACAAATAAATAAATAAAAATGTTAAAAAGTGCAATCCGTGAACTAAAAACTTTTACATGACAAACCATGGGTTGACAAAAGTATGATTTTTTACATAACAAAATATGATGGTCAATTAAGAAAATATGAATTTTTATATTCAGAAGCATATGTTCATGGAAAACCTTTAAAAAAAATTGCCATTAAGAAACAAAAAACTAAAAAGTGACCATACAAATCATATTTTGACAAATACAATGACATTTTCATTGAAAATGGGATAGTTATTGTAAAAATATGAATTTTCATATTTATAATCATCAATTAATGAAAAACCACAAAAAAAGTACAATATGCAGGCAAAAGACTCACAATTAAAACCATGGTCTGAGAAAAATTAAACTTTTTAAAAAATAAAAATATGAAATTAATTGGTAAAATTCATGAAAAAAATGTAAAAAGTGCAAATAACAAATCAAGTTTTTACAAGTTATTGTGAAAATATAAATAGTCATATTCATAAGCATTATTTCGCTAAAAATCTGTAAATGTGCAATAAGTGAACAAAAAAAGATATCATGATAAACCATGTTTTGACATGAATATGACTTTTCTCATATAAATATGAAATTGATTGGTAAAATCCTCTCCTTGAACTGCCACCTTAACGTGGTGGAGGGGTTTGAGTACTCGAATGACCCTAGGAGCTATGTTGTCCGGGGCTATATGCCCCTGGTAGGGTCTCCCAAGGCAAACAGGTCCTGGGCGACGGGTCAGACTAAGAGCGGTTCAAAACCCCTTATGAGAGATATTACATCAGGGACCGTGACGTCGCCCGGTATGGCGCAGCCGGGGCCCCACCCTGGAGCCAGGCCCGGGGTTGGGGCTCGTATGCGAGCGCCTGGTGGCCGGGCCTTCCCCCACAGGGTCCGGCCAGGCTCAGCCCGAAGGAGCGACGTGGGGCCGCCTTCCAGTGGGCTCACCACCTGCAGGAGGGACCGTAAGGGGCCGGTGCTAAGAGGATCGGGCAGCAGTCGAAGGTGGAGGCCTCGACAACCCGATCCCTGGACACGGAAGCTAGCTCTAGGGACGTGGAATGTCACCTCGCTGGCGGGGAAGGAGCCTGAGATTGTGCGTGAGGTTGAGAGATTCCGACTAGAGATAGTCGGGATCACCTCTACGCACGGCCTGGGCTCTGGAACCACACTCCTCGAGAGAGGATGGACTCTTTACAACTCTGGAGCTGCCCATGGTGAAAGGCGTCGGGCTGGTGTGGGTTTGCTTATAGCCCCCCAGCTCAGCCGCCATGTGTTGGAGTTTACCCCGGTGAACGAGAGGGTCGTTTCCCTGCGCCTACGGGTCGGGGATAGGTCTCTCACTGTCGTGTGTGCCTACGGGCCAAACGGCAGTATAGAGTACCCGGCCTTCTTGGGGTCTCTGGGAGGGGTGCTGGACAGTGCTCCGACTGGGGACTCCGTCGTTCTACTAGGAGACTTCAATGCACACGTGGGCAGCGACAGTGACACCTGGAGGGGCGTGATTGGGAGGAACGGCCCCCCTGATCTGAACCCGAGCGGTGTTCAGTTATTGGACTTCTGTGCTAGTTACAGTTTGTCCATAACGAACACCATGTTCAAGCATAAGGGTGTCCATCAGTACACGTGGCACCAGGACACCCTAGGCCGCAGGTCGATGATCGACTTTGTGGTCGTTTCATCTGACCTGCGGCCGTATGTCTTGGACACTCGGGTAAAGAGAGGGGCGGAGCTGTCAACTGATCACCACCTGGTGGTGAGTTGGATCCGATGGCGGGGGAGGAAGCTGGACAGACTCGGCAGACCCAAGCGTACTGTGAGGGTCTGCTGGGAACGTTTGGCCGAGCCTCCTGTCAGAGAGATCTTCAACTCCCACCTCCGGCGGAGCTTTGACCAGATCCCGAGGGAGGCCGGAGATATTGAGTCCGAGTGGACCATGTTCTCCACCTCCATTGTCGAAGCGGCCGCTCGGAGCTGTGGCAGTAAGGTCTCCGGTGCCTGTCGAGGCGGCAATCCCTGAACCCGGTGGTGGAAACCGGAAGTAAGGGATGCCGTCAAGCTGAAGAAGGAGTCCTACCTGGCCTGGTTGGCTTGTGGGACTCCTGAGGCAGCTGACGGGTACCGGCAGGCCAAGCGAACTGCAGCCCGGGTGGTTATCGAGGCAAAAACTCGGGCCTGGGAGGAGCTCGGTGAGGCCATGGAGAAGGACTATCGGCTGGCCTCGAAGAGATTCTGGCAAACCGTCCGGCGCCTCAGGAGGGGAAAGCAGTGCCCCACCAATGCTGTTTACAGTAGAGGTGGGGAGCTGTTGACCTCAACTGGGGATGTCGTTGGACGGTGGAAGGAATACTTTGAGGATCTCCTCAATCCCGCCGTCACGTCTTCCATTGAGGAAGCAGAGGCTGAGGGCTCAGAGGCGGACTCGTCCATCACCCAAGCTGAAGTCACCGAGGTAGTAAAGAAACTCCTCGGTGGCAGGGCACCGGGGGTGGATGAGATCCGCCCTGAGTACCTCAAGTCTCTGGATGTTGTGGGGCTGTCTTGGCTGACACGCCTCTGCAGCATCGCGTGGCGGTCGGGGACAGTGCCTCTGGAATGGCAGACCGGGGTGGTGGTCCCTCTTTTTAAGAAGGGGGACCGGAGGGTGTGTTCCAACTATAGGGGGATCACACTTCTCAGCCTACCTGGGAAAGTCTATGCCAGGGTACTGGAGAGGAGAATACGGCCGATAGTAGAACCTCGGATTCAGGAGGAACAATGTGGTTTTCGTCCAGGCCGTGGAACACTGGACCAGCTCTATACCCTCTACAGGGTGCTGGAGGGTTCATGGGAGTTTGCCCAACCAGTCCACATGTGCTTTGTGGATTTGGAAAAGGCATTCGACTGTGTCCCTCGCGGCGGCATGTGGAGGGTGCTCCGGGAGTATGGGGTCGGGGGCCCTTTACTAAGGGCTGTCCGGTCCCTGTATGACCGAAGCAGGAGCTTGGTTCGCATTGCCGGCAGTAAGTCAGACTTGTTCCCGGTGCATGTTGGACTCCGGCAGGGCTGCCCTTTGTCACCGGTTCTGTTCATAATTTTTATGGACAGAATTTCTAGGCGCAGCCAGGGGTCGGAGGGTGTCCGGTTTGGTGACGACATGATTTCGTCTTTGCTCTTTGCAGATGATGTTGTCGTGTTGGCTTCATCAGACCAGGACCTTCAACATGCACTGGGACGGTTTGCAGCCGAGTGTGAAGCGGCTGGGATGAGAATCAGCACCTCCAAATCCGAGGCCATGGTCCTCAGTCGGAAAAGGGTGGCTTGCCCACTTCAGGTTGGTGGGGAGTTCCTGCCGCAAGTGGAGGAGTTTAAGTATCTTGGGGTTTTGTTCACGAGTGAGGGAAGGGTGGAACGGGAGATTGACAGACGGATCGGTGCAGCTTCTGCAGTAATGCGGTCGATGTACCGGTCTGTCGTGGTGAAGAAGGAGCTGAGCCGCAAGGCGAAACTTTCGATTTACCGGTCAATCTACGTTCCTACTCTCACCTATGGTCATGAGCTCTGGGTCATGACCGAAAGGACAAGATCCCGGATACAGGCGGCCGAAATGTGCTTCCTCCGCAGGGTGGCTGGGCGATCCCTTAGAGATAGGGTGAGAAGCTTAGTCACTCGGGAGGAGCTCGGAGTAGATCCGCTGCTCCTCCACATCGAGAGGGGTCAGCTGAGGTGGCTCGGGCATCTGTTCCGGATGCCTCCTGGACGCCTTCCTGGGAAGGTGTTCCGGGCGCGTCCCACTGGGAGGAGACCCCGGGGAAGACCTAGGACACGCTGGAGAGACTATGTCTCCCGGCTGGCCTGGGAACGCCTTGGTGTCCCCCCGGAAGAGCTGGAAGAAGTGTCTAGGGAGAGGGAAGTCTGGGCATCTTTGTTTAGACTGCTGCCCCCGCGACCCGGCATCGGATAAGCGGGAGAAGATGGATGGATGGATGGATTGGTAAAATATTAATTTTCATATTGAAAGGCATTATTCATGAAAAACTGTAAAAAGAAATGGTAAAAATTCAATGAAAAACTTTTCATTTTCATAAGCAACATTTAACTAAAAACCGTTGAAAGTGCAAAAATTCAAGACACAATAGTTTGAAAAAAATTACTTTTTTTTAATAATTTTTTTAATTAAAATATTACATTTTATATTCATAACCATAATTTCATTAAAGAAATTGTTAACTTTTCCATAAAATTATGAATTATAGTAAAAATATGAATTTTTATATTCATAGCATCATTTAACAAAAAATTCGTTAAAAGTGCAAAAAAATCTGCGCAAAACATGATGACAAACAATGGTTTGAAAAAATGTAAATTTTTTTTAAAAATTTGTTGCGAGAAAAGCGAGATACTTTCCAGCAATATCCGAAGGTAAAACACGCATCAAGGTAAGTTTTAGGATACTTGCTTGCTTGCGGGGATTGTCCCATTTGCCAGCCAATAGGGCTGCATTTGTGTTCGTTTCCTGGTTATGCATTAATTGTTTAATTAATGATGACAATTTCAACCCAGCCATTATGGATGCACAAGCCAGTGCACTCTTAGTCCCAAGCCCGAGTAAATGGGGAGGGTTGCGTTAGGAAGGGCATCCAGTGTAAAACATGTGCCAAATCAAATATGCGGATCACAAATGTGAATTTCATACCGGATCGGTCGAGGCCCGGGTTACCAACGACCGCCACAGGTATCGTTAGCCGACAGGGTACCGGTGGAAATTGGGCTACTGTTGGCCGAAGGAGGAGGAAGACGTCTACAGAGGCGACAGGGAAAGGAGCAGTGTAGGAAAGTGAAGGTTCGGGTTGGTACTTTAAATGTTGGTACTATGACTGGTAAAGGGATAGAGATAGCTGATATGATGGAGAGTAGAAAGGTAGATATGTTGTATGTTCAGGAGACCAAGTGGAAAGGGAGTAAGGTCAGGAAAATTGGAGGAAAAGGCATATGAGGAGCTGTATGAGAGGTTGGAAACTAAGGAAGGAGAAAAGGATTTATACCGATTGGCCAGGCAGAGGGACCGAGCTGTGAAGGATGTACTGCAAGTTAGAGCAATAAAGGATGAAGAGGGAAATGTGTTGACTAGTGAGGAGAGTGTGTTGAGAAGGTGGAGGGAGTATTTTGAGCAGCTGATGAATGAGGAAAATCAGAGAGAGAGAAGGTTGGATGATGTGGAGTTGGTGAAGCAGGATGTAGATAGGATTAGTAAGGAGGAAGTAAGGGAAGCGATTAAGAGGATGAAGAGTGGAAAGTCGGTTGGACCAGATGACATACCTGTAGAAGCGTGGAGATGTTTAGGAGAGATGGCAGTGGAGTTTTTAACCAGATTGTTTAACAGGATTTTGGAAGGTGAAAAGATGCCTGAGGAATGGAGAAGAAGTGTGCTGGTACCGATCTTTAAGCATAAAGGAGATGTGCAGATCTGCAGTAACTACAGGGGAATTAAGTTGATCAGTCACACCATGATGTTATGGGAAAGAGTAGTGGAAGCCAGGCTGAGAGAAGAGGTGACCATCTGTGGGCAACAGTATAGTTTCATGCCGAGGAAAAGCACCACAGATGCCTCATTTGCTTTGAGAATGTTGATTTAGAAGTATAGAGAAGGACAAAAGGAGATGCATTGTGTGTTTGTGGATTTAGAGAAAGCGTACGACAGAGTGCCAAGAGAGGAGTTGTGGTATTGTATGAGGAAGTCAGGTGTGTCAGAGAAGTATGTGAGGGTGGTGCAGGACAGTGTGACGGCAGTGAAGTGTGCAGTAGATACGACAGACTGGTTCAGGGTAAAGGTTGGACTGCATCAAGGATCGGCCCTGAGCCCTGTTTCCTGTTTGCAGTGGTGATGGACAGGTTGACGGACGAGGTCAGACAGGAGTCTCCATGGTCTATGATGTTTGCGGATGATATTGTGATTTGTGGTGAGAGTAGGGAGCAGGTCGAGAAGAGCCTGGAGAGGTGGAGGTATGCGCTGGAGAGTAGGGGAATGAAAGTCAGTAGGAGTAAGACAGAGTACATGTGTGTGAATGAGAGGGAGGGCAGTGGAGTGATGCGGTTGCAGGGAGAAGAGGTGGAGAAGGTGGAGGAGTTCATGTACCTGGGGTCAACAGTGCAAAGTAATGGAGAGTGTGTTAGAGAAGTAAAGAAAAGAGTGAAGGCAGGGTGGAGTGGGTGGAGAAGAGTGGCAGGAGTGATTTGTGATAGTAGGGTATCTGCAAGAATGAAAGGTAAAGTTTATAGGTCTGTGGTGAGACCTGCGATGTTGTATGGATTAGAGACAGTGGCATTGAGTAAAAGACAGGAGGTGGAGCTGGAGGTAGCAGAGCTGAAGATGTTAAGGTTTTCGTTGGGAGTGACGACGATGGACAAGATTAGAAATGAGTTTATTAGAGGGTTCAGGGCATGTAGGATGTTTTGATGATGGAGGCGAGATTAAGATGGTTTGAACATGTGCAGAGGAGGGACATGAATTATATTGGTAGAAGAATGCTGAGGATGGAGCCACCAGGTAGGAGGAAAAGAGAAAGGCCAAGGAGGAGGTTCATGGATGTGGTGAGGGAAGACATGCAGGTAGTTGGTGTGAAAGAGGCAGATGTAGAGGACAGGGTCTGGAGACGGATGATCTGCTGTGGGGACCCCTAATGGGAGCAGCCAAAAGAAGAAGAAGAAGAAGAATGATAACAATTTCCTTTGGTGGGATGAATCCGTCACGACAATGTGTTCTTAGACATTAAGATGCAAGATTAGAAGACGTTTCTTTATGGTCTGGCTTAAATAGGTGATTTTGTCTGAAGTATCTGAAAGAATCCACGATAATTTTTATATGCCCGAAAAAAATAGATAAATAAATAAATTATACAATAATAAAAAATAAATTTTTTTATCATAGCTTCACAATCATTCCAAACTCGTCTTTGAACCTTTCAGGAAAAGATACGATGCATAAAATGGGAATGGTGGTTCTGTTTTATTTTAAACCAATGTTTCACTTTCTTTTCCTTCTGTCCTCATGCTCTCAACTATCCGAAATATTTCTTCCGTAGTACATGTAGTACAGACATCCTGCCTGATGAGCCAAATTTAGGTGAAGTTAACCCTAAATTATGGGCCTCTCACAAAGACGGGGCAGGTTTAATCCAGGTAAAGCCGTATGTATCATGCACTCATGAAAACACACCATCCAGTTTTTGGTAAACAATATCCATTGTTATAAGAGAAGAATGTTGGCATTTTTCCAGTTATTGACAATTTATTGTCACATAGTGTTTTGATAGAGACACATTCACCTTATAACACACCGATTAATCCAGATTTGAATGCGGATAAAAAATGCTGGAGGCTAACTCAAGATTTTCAAGAGATTAATTAAATAGTTATTCCGTTAGCTCCATTGGTGCCCGATATAGCTACCATTGTTAACTCTATATCAGCAACTCACAGATTTTTTACTGTGATTGAACTTTGTTCTGCCATTTTCAGTGTCCTTTTGGCCTCAGAAACGCAGTCGCTTTTTGCGTTTACCTATAGGGGACGTCAATTCACCTGGACCCGTCTTCCTCGGGGTTTTGTTGACTCGCTAGCCGTATTTTCCGCTGTAGTGCACAGAACTTTGGCTGATATACACCTTCCAGAAACAACCTGCATCCTTCAATACGCAAATGACATCCTCAACACACAAGATATGACAGCACAACGTAGATCTGGTTATGAAATCACGCTCTTGGTGACAGAAAACTTAATCATTAAGCCTTCTTTTCAGCCGCATTCAGCTGTAGTAGCGCTGCGTGATCTGCTAGACTTTATTGACTTAGATGGTTTTAATGATGCACACGATTGCCTTAAACGCATTGAACAAGAGACCTCTTGTAGGCCCGATCTTTTAGATACAGCCCTGGAAGAGGGGGATTGCCTATTTGTAGATAGATCATGTTCAAAACCCTCTGATGTGTATTTATGTGGATATGCAGTTGTAAGATTACCTGATGAAATAGTTGAAGCTAAATCATTACCATACACATCTGCACAAGCTGCAAAGTTGGTGGCACTTACAAGTGCATGTCAAATGTCTGAAGGTAATCCACCCTATATGCCACCTGTAGGAAATTTGAGATACCTGTTGGTTATATTTGACAGATTGAGTAAGTGGCCAGAATCATTTCCATGCGCGACAGAGAACGCTAAAACAGTTGTAAAAATATTAATGAAAGAGTTCATCTCTAAATTTTGGATTCCTAGTGTGATTGAAAGTGATAACAGCACACATTTTGCTCCTAAAGTGACACAACTTTTGGTTAAAAGCTTAGCAATTGATTGGCATTTTAATATTTCCTATCACCCACAGTCAGCTGGACTGGTGGAAAGAATGAACAGAACCATTAAGGAATGTGTTACTAAAGCCTGCATTGAAACAGGCCGAAATTGGACTGTTGTTCACCTGGCAGTATTTACAGAAATGAGAATGACCCCATCTTCAACTACTAAACTGTCACCTTTTGAAATTCGAATGGGCCAGGCTTTCCCAACTCCATGGGTCGGGGGACGCACTTGCATTTCTGTCTTAGGTAACCTGGAAGTGATTGTGGACGACTACGTTTCTGCACTGGTTGAAAAATGTAATTCTATTAGTGCTGAATATTCATATTCATTAACACAAATAAATAAATAAAAATGTTAAAAAGTGCAATCCGTGAACTAAAAACTTTTACATGACAAACCATGGGTTGACAAAAGTATGATTTTTTACATAACAAAATATGATGGTCAATTAAGAAAATATGAATTTTTATATTCAGAAGCATATGTTCATGGAAAACCTTTAAAAAAAATTGCCATTAAGAAACAAAAAACTAAAAAGTGACCATACAAATCATATTTTGACAAATACAATGACATTTTCATTGAAAATGGGATAGTTATTGTAAAAATATGAATTTTTATATTTATAATCATCATTTAATGAAAAACCACAAAAAAAAGTACAATATGCAGGCAAAAGACTCACAATTAAAACCATGGTCTGAGAAAAATAAAACTTTTAAAAAAATAAAAATATGAAATTAATTGGTAAAATTCATGAAAAAAATGTAAAAAGTGCAAATAACAAATCAAGTTTTTACAAGTTATTGTGAAAATATAAATGGTCATATTCATAAGCATTATTTCGCAAAAAATCTGTAAATGTGCAATAAGTGAACGAAAAAGATATCATGATAAACCATGTTTTGACATGAATATGACTTTTCTCATATAAATATGAAATTGATTGGTAAAATATTAATTTTCATATTGAAAGGCATTATTCTTGAAAAACTGTAAAAAGAAATGGTAAAAATTCAATGAAAAACTTTTCATTTTCATAAGCAACATTTAACTAAAAACCGTTGAAAGTGCAAAAATTCAAGACACAATGGTTTGAAAAAAATGACTTTTTTTTAATAATTTTTTTAATTAAAATATTACATTTTATATTCATAACCATAATTTCATTAAAGAAATTGTTAACTTTTCCATAAAATTATGAATTATAGTAAAAATATGAATTTTTATATTCATAGCATCATTTAACAAAAAATTCGTTAAAAGTGCAAAAAAATCTGCGCAAAACATGATGACAAACAATGGTTTGAAAAAATGTAAATTTTTATAAAAAATTTGTTGCGAGAAAAGCGAGATACTTTCCAGCAATATCCGAAGGTAAAACACGCATCAAGGTAAGTTTTAGGATACTTGCTTGCTTGCGGGGATTGTCCCATTTGCCAGCCAATAGGGCTGCATTTGTGTTCGTTTCCTGGTTATGCATTAATTGTTTAATTAATGATAACAATTTCAACCCAGCCATTATGGATGCACAAGCCAGTGCACTCTTAGTCCCAAGCCCGAGTAAATGGGGAGGGTTGCGTTAGGAAGGGCATCCAGTGTAAAACATGTGCCAAATCAAATATGCGGATCACAAATGTGAATTTCATACCGGATCGGTCGAGGCCCGGGTTACCAACGACCGCCACAGGTATCGTTAGCCGACAGGGTACCGGTGGAAATTGGGCTACTGTTGGCCAAAGGAGGAGGAAGACGTCTACAGAGGCGACAGGGAAAGGAGCAGTGTAGGAAAGTGAAGGTTCGGGTTGGTACTTTAAATGTTGGTACTATGACTGGTAAAGGGATAGAGATAGCTGATATGATGGAGAGTAGAAAGGTAGATATGTTGTATGTTCAGGAGACCAAGTGGAAAGGGAGTAAGGTCAGGAAAATTGGAGGAAAAGGCATATGAGGAGCTGTATGAGAGGTTGGAAACTAAGGAAGGAGAAAAGGATTTATACCGATTGGCCAGGCAGAGGGACCGAGCTGTGAAGGATGTACTGCAAGTTAGAGCAATAAAGGATGAAGAGGGAAATGTGTTGACTAGTGAGGAGAGTGTGTTGAGAAGGTGGAGGGAGTATTTTGAGCAGCTGATGAATGAGGAAAATCAGAGAGAGAGAAGGTTGGATGATGTGGAGTTGGTGAAGCAGGATGTAGATAGGATTAGTAAGGAGGAAGTAAGGGAAGCGATTAAGAGGATGAAGAGTGGAAAGTCGGTTGGACCAGATGACATACCTGTAGAAGCGTGGAGATGTTTAGGAGAGATGGCAGTGGAGTTTTTAACCAGATTGTTTAACAGGATTTTGGAAGGTGAAAAGATGCCTGAGGAATGGAGAAGAAGTGTGCTGGTACCGATCTTTAAGCATAAAGGAGATGTGCAGATCTGCAGTAACTACAGGGGAATTAAGTTGATCAGTCACACCATGATGTTATGGGAAAGAGTAGTGGAAGCCAGGCTGAGAGAAGAGGTGACCATCTGTGGGCAACAGTATAGTTTCATGCCGAGGAAAAGCACCACAGATGCCTCATTTGCTTTGAGAATGTTGATTTAGAAGTATAGAGAAGGACAAAAGGAGATGCATTGTGTGTTTGTGGATTTAGAGAAAGCGTACGACAGAGTGCCAAGAGAGGAGTTGTGGTATTGTATGAGGAAGTCAGGTGTGTCAGAGAAGTATGTGAGGGTGGTGCAGGACAGTGTGACGGCAGTGAAGTGTGCAGTAGATACGACAGACTGGTTCAGGGTAAAGGTTGGACTGCATCAAGGATCGGCCCTGAGCCCTGTTTCCTGTTTGCAGTGGTGATGGACAGGTTGACGGACGAGGTCAGACAGGAGTCTCCATGGTCTATGATGTTTGCGGATGATATTGTGATTTGTGGTGAGAGTAGGGAGCAGGTCGAGAAGAGCCTGGAGAGGTGGAGGTATGCGCTGGAGAGTAGGGGAATGAAAGTCAGTAGGAGTAAGACAGAGTACATGTGTGTGAATGAGAGGGAGGGCAGTGGAGTGATGCGGTTGCAGGGAGAAGAGGTGGAGAAGGTGGAGGAGTTCATGTACCTGGGGTCAACAGTGCAAAGTAATGGAGAGTGTGTTAGAGAAGTAAAGAAAAGAGTGAAGGCAGGGTGGAGTGGGTGGAGAAGAGTGGCAGGAGTGATTTGTGATAGTAGGGTATCTGCAAGAATGAAAGGTAAAGTTTATAGGTCTGTGGTGAGACCTGCGATGTTGTATGGATTAGAGACAGTGGCATTGAGTAAAAGACAGGAGGTGGAGCTGGAGGTAGCAGAGCTGAAGATGTTAAGGTTTTCGTTGGGAGTGACGACGATGGACAAGATTAGAAATGAGTTTATTAGAGGGTTCAGGGCATGTAGGATGTTTTGATGATGGAGGCGAGATTAAGATGGTTTGAACATGTGCAGAGGAGGGACATGAATTATATTGGTAGAAGAATGCTGAGGATGGAGCCACCAGGTAGGAGGAAAAGAGAAAGGCCAAGGAGGAGGTTCATGGATGTGGTGAGGGAAGACATGCAGGTAGTTGGTGTGAAAGAGGCAGATGTAGAGGACAGGGTGGTATGGAGACGGATGATCTGCTGTGGGGACCCCTAATGGGAGCAGCCAAAAGAAGAAGAAGAAGAAGAATGATAACAATTTCCTTTGGTGGGATGAATCCGTCACGACAATGTGTTCTTAGACATTAAGATGCAAGATTAGAAGACGTTTCTTTATGGTCTGGCTTAAATAGGTGATTTTGTCTGAAGTATCTGAAAGAATCCACGATAATTTTTATATGCCCGAAAAAAATAGATAAATAAATAAATTATACAATAATAAAAAATAAATTTTTTTATCATAGCTTCACAATCATTCCAAACTCGTCTTTGAACCTTTCAGGAAAAGATACGATGCATAAAATGGGAATGGTGGTTCTGTTTTATTTTAAACCAATGTTTCACTTTCTTTTCCTTCTGTCCTCATGCTCTCAACTATCCGAAATATTTCTTCCGTAGTACATGTAGTACAGACATCCTGCCTGATGAGCCAAATTTAGGTGAAGTTAACCCTAAATTATGGGCCTCTCACAAAGACGGGGCAGGTTTAATCCAGGTAAAGCCGTATGTATCATGCACTCATGAAAACACACCATCCAGTTTTTGGTAAACAATATCCATTGTTATAAGAGAAGAATGTTGGCATTTTTCCAGTTATTGACAATTTATTGTCACATAGTGTTTTGATAGAGACACATTCACCTTATAACACACCGATTAATCCAGATTTGAATGCGGATAAAAAATGCTGGAGGCTAACTCAAGATTTTCAAGAGATTAATTAAATAGTTATTCCGTTAGCTCCATTGGTGCCCGATATAGCTACCATTGTTAACTCTATATCAGCAACTCACAGATTTTTTACTGTGATTGAACTTTGTTCTGCCATTTTCAGTGTCCTTTTGGCCTCAGAAACGCAGTCGCTTTTTGCGTTTACCTATAGGGGACGTCAATTCACCTGGACCCGTCTTCCTCGGGGTTTTGTTGACTCGCTAGCCGTATTTTCCGCTGTAGTGCACAGAACTTTGGCTGATATACACCTTCCAGAAACAACCTGCATCCTTCAATACGCAAATGACATCCTCAACACACAAGATATGACAGCACAACGTAGATCTGGTTATGAAATCACGCTCTTGGTGACAGAAAACTTAATCATTAAGCCTTCTTTTCAGCCGCATTCAGCTGTAGTAGCGCTGCGTGATCTGCTAGACTTTATTGACTTAGATGGTTTTAATGATGCACACGATTGCCTTAAACGCATTGAACAAGAGACCTCTTGTAGGCCCGATCTTTTAGATACAGCCCTGGAAGAGGGGGATTGCCTATTTGTAGATAGATCATGTTCAAAACCCTCTGATGTGTATTTATGTGGATATGCAGTTGTAAGATTACCTGATGAAATAGTTGAAGCTAAATCATTACCATACACATCTGCACAAGCTGCAAAGTTGGTGGCACTTACAAGTGCATGTCAAATGTCTGAAGGTAATCCACCCTATATGCCACCTGTAGGAAATTTGAGATACCTGTTGGTTATATTTGACAGATTGAGTAAGTGGCCAGAATCATTTCCATGCGCGACAGAGAACGCTAAAACAGTTGTAAAAATATTAATGAAAGAGTTCATCTCTAAATTTTGGATTCCTAGTGTGATTGAAAGTGATAACAGCACACATTTTGCTCCTAAAGTGACACAACTTTTGGTTAAAAGCTTAGCAATTGATTGGCATTTTAATATTTCCTATCACCCACAGTCAGCTGGACTGGTGGAAAGAATGAACAGAACCATTAAGGAATGTGTTACTAAAGCCTGCATTGAAACAGGCCGAAATTGGACTGTTGTTCACCTGGCAGTATTTACAGAAATGAGAATGACCCCATCTTCAACTACTAAACTGTCACCTTTTGAAATTCGAATGGGCCAGGCTTTCCCGACTCCATGGGTCGGGGGATGCACTTGCATTTCTGTCTTAGGTAACCTGGAAGTGATTGTGGACGACTACGTTTCTGCACTGGTTGAAAAATGTAATTCTATTAGTGCTGAATATTCATATTCATTAACACAAATAAATAAATAAAAATGTTAAAAAGTGCAATCCGTGAACTAAAAACTTTTACATGACAAACCATGGGTTGACAAAAGTATGATTTTTTACATAACAAAATATGATGGTCAATTAAGAAAATATGAATTTTTATATTCAGAAGCATATGTTCATGGAAAACCTTTAAAAAAAATTGCCATTAAGAAACAAAAAACTAAAAAGTGACCATACAAATCATATTTTGACAAATACAATGACATTTTCATTGAAAATGGGATAGTTATTGTAAAAATATGAATTTTTATATTTATAATCATCATTTAATGAAAAACCACAAAAAAAAGTACAATATGCAGGCAAAAGACTCACAATTAAAACCATGGTCTGAGAAAAATAAAACTTTTAAAAAAATAAAAATATGAAATTAATTGGTAAAATTCATGAAAAAAATGTAAAAAGTGCAAATAACAAATCAAGTTTTTACAAGTTATTGTGAAAATATAAATGGTCATATTCATAAGCATTATTTCGCAAAAAATCTGTAAATGTGCAATAAGTGAACGAAAAAGATATCATGATAAACCATGTTTTGACATGAATATGACTTTTCTCATATAAATATGAAATTGATTGGTAAAATATTAATTTTCATATTGAAAGGCATTATTCTTGAAAAACTGTAAAAAGAAATGGTAAAAATTCAATGAAAAACTTTTCATTTTCATAAGCAACATTTAACTAAAAACCGTTGAAAGTGCAAAAATTCAAGACACAATGGTTTGAAAAAAATGACTTTTTTTTAATAATTTTTTTAATTAAAATATTACATTTTATATTCATAACCATAATTTCATTAAAGAAATTGTTAACTTTTCCATAAAATTATGAATTATAGTAAAAATATGAATTTTTATATTCATAGCATCATTTAACAAAAAATTCGTTAAAAGTGCAAAAACATCTGCGCAAAACATGATGACAAACAATGGTTTGAAAAAATGTAAATTTTTATAAAAAATTTGTTGCGAGAAAAGCGAGATACTTTCCAGCAATATCCGAAGGTAAAACACGCATCAAGGTAAGTTTTAGGATACTTGCTTGCTTGCGGGGATTGTCCCATTTGCCAGCCAATAGGGCTGCATTTGTGTTCGTTTCCTGGTTATGCATTAATTGTTTAATTAATGATAACAATTTCAACCCAGCCATTATGGATGCACAAGCCAGTGCACTCTTAGTCCCAAGCCCGAGTAAATGGGGAGGGTTGCGTTAGGAAGGGCATCCAGTGTAAAACGTGCCAAATCAAATATGCGGATCACAAATGAGAATTTCATACCGGATCCGTCGAGGCCCGGGTTACCAACGACCGCCACAGGTATCGTTAGCCGACAGGGTACCGGTGGAAATTGGGCTACTGTTGGCCGAAGGAGGAGGAAGACGTCTACAGAGGCGACAGGGAAAGGAGCAGTGTAGGAAAGTGAAGGTTCGGGTTGGTACTTTAAATGTTGGTACTATGACTGGTAAAGGGAGAGAGATAGCTGATATGATGGAGAGGAGAAAGGTAGATATGTTGTATGTTCAGGAGACCAAGTGGAAAGGGAGTAAGGTCAGGAAAATTGGAGGAAAAGGCATATGAGGAGCTGTATGAGAGGTTGGAAACTAAGGAAGGAGAAAAGGATTTATACCGATTGGCCAGGCAGAGGGACCGAGCTGTGAAGGATGTACTGCAAGTTAGAGCAATAAAGGATGAAGAGGGAAATGTGTTGACTAGTGAGGAGAGTGTGTTGAGAAGGTGGAGGGAGTATTTTGAGCAGCTGATGAATGAGGAAAATCAGAGAGAGAGAAGGTTGGATGATGTGGAGTTGGTGAAGCAGGATGTAGATAGGATTAGTAAGGAGGAAGTAAGGGAAGCGATTAAGAGGATGAAGAGTGGAAAGTCGGTTGGACCAGATGACATACCTGTAGAAGCGTGGAGATGTTTAGGAGAGATGGCAGTGGAGTTTTTAACCAGATTGTTTAACAGGATTTTGGAAGGTGAAAAGATGCCTGAGGAATGGAGAAGAAGTGTGCTGGTACCGATCATGTAAAATAATCACGGGGAAATGCTTGCTGTTTGTGTACATACGCTTGGTTCGAAAAACCGCTTTCTCTTCGTCCTGGAAGTCTGAGACTTGCGGAATCGCATTTTCAGCCAGTTAGAAGCTCATTCTTGACAAGACATGAAAGGATTTGCCAAATATGTGTTGTTATATTGTTTTTCATTAATTATGATTTCTAACCAATTTTCATTCGTTTTTTGAGGTTTTTATGAAATTATCAATATGAATATGAAAATTAATACTTTTTAAATAACTATAATATTTAAATGAAAAATGTCAAATTTTGGTCAGAAAATATTTTGTAATATCATATCTTTTAAAAAACATGTAAATTTATCATGGGAAAGTGCATGATGTTTGTGCAATACGCTTGGTTCGAAAATCCGCTTTCTCTTCGTCCTAGAAGCCTGAGACTTGCGGAATCGCATTTACAGCCAGTTAGAAGCTCATTCTTGACAAGACATGAAAGGATTTGCCAAATATGTGTTGTTGTATCGATTTTCATTTATTATGACTTTCTAAACAACTTTTTTCGTTTTTTGCAGTTTTCAACTGTATTTATGAAACTATGATCATAAAAATTAATACTTTTTAAATAACTATAATTTTTAAATGAAAAATGTCATATTGGTAACAAAAAATGTTTTGTAATATATCTCATCCTAAACATGTAAAATAATCATGGGGAAATGCATGCTTGTTTGTGCATATACGCTTGATTCGAAAAACCGCTTTCTCTTCGTCCTAGAAGCCTGAGGCTTGCGGAATCGCATTTTCAGCCAGTTAGAAGCTTATTCTTAACAGCACATAAAAGGCTTTGCCAAATATGTGGTGTTGTATCGTTTTTAACCAATTATGACGTTCTAACCTATTTTCATTCTCTTTTTGCAGTTTTCAACAGTTTTAATCAAATTATGAATATGAATATGAAAAATGTATATTTTTGAAATAACTAAATTATTTCTATAAAAAATGTCATATTTTGTTTAGAAAATGTTCTGTAATATAATATTTTCTCATTAAAATGTAAAATAATCATGCGCAAGTGCATGATGTTTGTGCAAATACGCTTGGTTCGAAAAACCGCTTTCTCTACTTCCTAGAAGCCTGAGACTTGCGGAATCGCATTTACAGCCAGTGAGAAGCTCATTCTTGACAGTACATAAAAGGCTTTGCAAAATATGTGGTGTTGTATCGTTTTTCATTAATTACGACTTTCTAACCCACTTTCATTTGTTTTTTGCAGTTTTTATGGAATTATGATTATGAATATAAAAATTAATACTTTTTAAATAACTATAATATTTAAATGAAAAATGTCAAATTTTGGTCAGAAAATATTTTGTAATATCATATCTTATCAAAAACATGTAAATGTATCATTGGAAAGTGCATGATGTTTGTGCAATACGCTTGGTTCGACAATCCGCTTTCTCTTCGTCCTAGAAGCCTGAGACTTGCGGAATCGCATTTACAGCCAGTTAGAAGCTCATTCTTGACAAGACATGAAAGGATTTGCCAAATATGTGTTGTTGTATCGATTTTCATTTATTATGACTTTCCAACTAACTTTTTTCGTTTTTTGCAGTTTTCAACTGTATTTATGAAACTATGATCATAAAAATTAATAATTTTTAAATAACAATATTTATTATGAAAAATGTCATATTGGTAACAAAAAATGTTTTGTAATATATCTCATCCTAAACATGTGAAATAATCATTGGGAAATGCATGCTTGTTTGTGCAATACGCTTTCTTCGAAAAACCGCTTCCTCTTCGTCCTAGAAGCCTGAGACATGCGGAATCGCATTTACAGCCAGTGAGAAGCTTATTCTTGACAGGACATGAAAGGCTTTGCAAAATATGTGTTGTTGTATCGATTTTCATTTATTATGACTTTCCAACCAACTTTTTTCGTTTTTTGCAGTTTTCAATTGTATTTATGAAACTATGATAATAAAAATTAATCATTTTTAAATAACAATATTTATTATGAAAAATGCCATCTTGGTAACAAAAAATGTTTTGTAATATATCTCATCCTAAACATGTAAAATAATCATGGGGAAATGCATTTTGTTGCATATGCAGTTTGTGCATATACGCTTGATTCGAAAAACCGCTTTCTCCTGGTCCTAGAAGCCTAAGGCTTGCTGAATCGCATTTTCAGACAGTTAGAAGCTTATTCTTAACAGCACATAAAAGGCTTTGCCAATTATGTGGTGTTGTATCGTTTTTAACCAATTATGACGTTCTACCCTATTTTCTTTCTCTTTTTGCACTTTTCAACAGTTTTAATGAAATTATGAATATAAAAATGAAAAATTAATATTTTTGAAATAACTATATTATTTATATAAAAAATGTCATTTATTTTTAGAAAATGTTATGTAATATAATTTTTTATCCTTAAAATGTAAAATAATCATGTGCAAGTGCATGATGTTTGTGCAAATACGCTTGGTTCGAAAAACCGCTTTCTCTTCGTCCGAGAAGCCTGAGACTTGCGGAATCGCATTTACAGCCAGTGAGAAGCTCATTCTTGACAGTACATAAAAGGCTTTGCAAAATATGTGGTGTATCGTTTTTCATTAATTACGACCTTCTAACCCATTTTCATTTGTTTTTTGCAGTTTTTATGGAATTATGATTATGAATATAAAAATTATTAATTTTTAAATAACTAATATTTATATGAAAAATTTCATATTTTGGTCAGAAAATGTTTTGTATTATCATATCTCATCATAAACATGTAAAATAATTATAGGGAAATGCATGCTGTTTGTGCATAAACCCTTGGTTCGAAAAACCGCTTTCTCTCCGAACTAGAAACCTGAGACATGCGGAATCGCATTTACGAGAATAAGAAGCTCATTCTTTACAGCAAATGAAATGCTTTGCCAAATATGTGTTGTTGTATCGATATTTTATTCATTCTGAGTTTCTAACACTTTTTTTTATTTTCGTTTTATGCAGTTTTTAACAGTATTTATGAAACTATGATAATGAAATATAATACTTTTTAAAAACCAATATTTATATGAAAAATGTCATATTTTTAACAAAAAATGTTTTGTAATATCATATCCTATCATAAACATGTAAAATAATCACGGGGAAATGCTTGCTGTTTGTGTACATACGCATGGTTCGAAAAACCGCTTTCTCTTCGTCCTGGAAGTCTGAGACTTGCGGAATCGCATTTTCAGCCAGTTAGAAGCTCATTCTTGACAAGACATGAAAGGATTTGCCAAATATGTGTTGTTATATTGTTTTTCATTAATTATGATTTCTAACCAATTTTCATTCGTTTCTTGAGGTTTTTATGAAATTATCAATATGAATATGAAAATTAATACTTTTAAAAAAACTATAATATTTAAATGAAAAATGTCAAATTTTGGTAAGAAATTATTTTGTAATATCGTATCTTTTAAAAAACATGTAAATTTATCATGGGAAAGTGCATGATGTTTGTGCAATACGCTTGGTTCGAAAATCCGCTTTCTCTTCGTCCTAGATGCCTGAGACTTGCGGAATCGCATTTACAGCCAGTTAGAAGCTCATTCTTGACAAGACATGAAAGGATTTGCCAAATATGTGTTGTATCGATTTTCATTTATTATGACTTTCTAACCAACTTTTTTCGTTTTTTGCAGTTTTCAACTGTATTTATGAAACTATGATCATAAAAATTAATAATTTTTAAATAACAATATTTATTATGAAAAATGTCATATTGGTAACAAAAAATGTTTTGTAATATATCTCATCCTAAACATGTAAAATAATCATGGGGAAATGCATGCTTGTTTGTGCAATACGCGTTCTTCGAAAAACCGCTTCCTCTTCGTCCTAGAAGCCTGAGGCTTGCGGAATCGCATTTTCAGCCAGTGAGAAGCTTATTCTTAACAGCACATAAAAGGCTTTCCAAAATATGTGGTGTTGTATCGTTTTTCATTAATTACGACTTTCTAACCCATTTTCTTTTTTTTTTTTGCAGTTTTTATCGAATTATGATTATGAATATAAAAATTATTAATTTTTAAATAACTAATATTTATATGAAAAATTTCATGTTTTAGTCAGAAAATGTTTTGTATTATCATATCTCATCATAAACGTAAAATAATTATAGGGAAATGCATGCTGTTTGTGCATAAACCCTTGGTTCGAAAAACCGCTTTCTCTCCAAACTAGAAACCTGAGACATGCGGAATCGCATTTTCAGACAGTTAGAAGCTTATTCTTAACAGCACATAAAAGGCTTTGCCAAATATGTGGTGTTGTATCGTTTTTAACCAATTATGACGTTCTACCCTATTTTCTTTCTCTTTTTGCACTTTTCAACAGTTTTAATGAAATTATGAATATAAAAATGAAAAATTAATATTTTTGAAATAACTATATTATTTATATAAAAAATGTCACATTTATTTTTAGAAAATGTTATGTAATATAATTTTTTATCCTTAAAATGTAAAATAATCATGTGCAAGTGCATGATGTTTGTGCAAATACGCTTGGTTCGAAAAACCGCTTTCTCTTCGTCCGAGAAGCCTGAGACTTGCGGAATCGCATTTACAGCCAGTGAGAAGCTCATTCTTGACAGTACATAAAAGGCTTTGCAAAATATGTGGTGTATCGTTTTTCATTAATTACGACCTTCTAACCCATTTTCATTTGTTTTTTGCAGTTTTTATGGAATTATGATTATGAATATAAAAATTATTAATTTTTAAATAACTAATATTTATATGAAAAATTTCATATTTTGGTCAGAAAATGTTTTGTATTATCATATCTCATCATAAACATGTAAAATAATTATAGGGAAATGCATGCTGTTTGTGCATAAACCCTTGGTTCGAAAAACCGCTTTCTCTCCGAACTAGAAACCTGAGACATGCGGAATCGCATTTACGAGAATAAGAAGCTCATTCTTTACAGCAAATGAAATGCTTTGCCAAATATGTGTTGTTGTATCGATATTTTATTCATTCTGAGTTTCTAACACTTTTTTTTATTTTCGTTTTATGCAGTTTTTAACAGTATTTATGAAACTATGATAATGAAATATAATACTTTTTAAAAACCAATATTTATATGAAAAATGTCATATTTTTAACAAAAAATGTTTTGTAATATCATATCCTATCATAAACATGTAAAATAATCACGGGGAAATGCTTGCTGTTTGTGTACATACGCATGGTTCGAAAAACCGCTTTCTCTTCGTCCTGGAAGTCTGAGACTTGCGGAATCGCATTTTCAGCCAGTTAGAAGCTCATTCTTGACAAGACATGAAAGGATTTGCCAAATATGTGTTGTTATATTGTTTTTCATTAATTATGATTTCTAACCAATTTTCATTCGTTTCTTGAGGTTTTTATGAAATTATCAATATGAATATGAAAATTAATACTTTTAAAAAAACTATAATATTTAAATGAAAAATGTCAAATTTTGGTAAGAAATTATTTTGTAATATCGTATCTTTTAAAAAACATGTAAATTTATCATGGGAAAGTGCATGATGTTTGTGCAATACGCTTGGTTCGAAAATCCGCTTTCTCTTCGTCCTAGATGCCTGAGACTTGCGGAATCGCATTTACAGCCAGTTAGAAGCTCATTCTTGACAAGACATGAAAGGATTTGCCAAATATGTGTTGTATCGATTTTCATTTATTATGACTTTCTAACCAACTTTTTTCGTTTTTTGCAGTTTTCAACTGTATTTATGAAACTATGATCATAAAAATTAATAATTTTTAAATAACAATATTTATTATGAAAAATGTCATATTGGTAACAAAAAATGTTTTGTAATATATCTCATCCTAAACATGTAAAATAATCATGGGGAAATGCATGCTTGTTTGTGCAATACGCGTTCTTCGAAAAACCGCTTCCTCTTCGTCCTAGAAGCCTGAGGCTTGCGGAATCGCATTTTCAGCCAGTGAGAAGCTTATTCTTAACAGCACATAAAAGGCTTTCCAAAATATGTGGTGTTGTATCGTTTTTCATTAATTACGACTTTCTAACCCATTTTCTTTTTTTTTTTTGCAGTTTTTATCGAATTATGATTATGAATATAAAAATTATTAATTTTTAAATAACTAATATTTATATGAAAAATTTCATGTTTTAGTCAGAAAATGTTTTGTATTATCATATCTCATCATAAACATGTAAAATAATTATAGGGAAATGCATGCTGTTTGTGCATAAACCCTTGGTTCGAAAAACCGCTTTCTCTCCAAACTAGAAACCTGAGACATGCGGAATCGCATTTACGAGAATAAGAAGCTCATTCTTTACAGCAAATGAAATGCTTTGCCAAATATGTGTTGTTGTATCGATTTTTTATTCATTCTGAGTTTCTAACACTTTTTTTTATTTTCGTTTTTTGCAGTTTTTAACAGTATTTATGAAACTATGATCATAAAAATTTATAATTTTTAAATAACAATATTTATTATGAAAAATGTCATATTTTTAACAAAAAATGTTTTGTAATATCATATCCTATCATAAACATGTAAAATAATCACGGGGAAATGCTTGCTGTTTGTGTACATACGCTTGGTTCGAAAAACCGCTTTCTCTTCGTCCTAGAAGCCTGAGACTTGCGGAATCGCATTTTCAGCTAGTTAGAAGCTTATTCTTAACAGCACATAAAAGGCTTTGCCAAATATGTGGTGTTGTATCGTTTTTAACCAATTATGACGTTCTAACCTATTTTCTTTCTCTTTTTGCAGTTTTCAACAGTTTTAATGAAATTATGAATATGAATATGAAAAATTTATATTTTTGAAATAACTAAATTATTTCTATAAAAAATGTCATATTTTGTTTAGAAAATGTTCTGTAATATAATATTTTATCAATTAAATGTAAAATAATCATGCGCACGTGCATGATGTTTGTGCAAATACGCTTGGTTCGAAAAACCGCTTTCTCTACGTCCTAGAAGCCTGAGACTTGCGGAATCGCATTTACAGCCAGTGAGAAGTTCATTCTTGACAGTACATAAAAGGCTTTGCAAAATACGTGGTGTTGTATCGTTTTTCATCAATTACGACTTTCTAACCCATTTTCATTCGTTTTTTGCAGTTTTTATGGAATTATGATTATAAAAATTATTAATTTTTAACTCACTATAATATTTATATGAAAAATTTCATTTTTTGGTCAGAAAATGTTTTGTAATATCATATCTCATCAAAAACATGTAAAATAATTATAGGGAAATGCATGCTGTTTGTGCATATACCCTTGGTTCGAAAAACTGCTTTCTCTTCGTACTAGAAACCTGAGACATGCGGAATCGCATTTTCAGCCAGTTAGAAGCTCATTTTTTTACAGCACATGAAGGCTTTGCCAAATATGTGTTGTTATATTGTTTTTCATTAATTATGATTTCTATCCCATTTTCATTCGTTTTTTGAGGTTTTTACGAAATTATGAATATGAATATGAAAATTAATACTTTTTTAAATAACTATAATATTTAAATGAAAAATGTCATATTTTGGTCAGAAAATGTTTTGTAATATCATATCAAAAACATGTAAATTTATCATGGGCAAGTGCATGATGTTTGTGCAAATACGCTTGGTTCGAAAAACCGCTTTCTATTCGTTCTAGAAGCCTGAGACTTGCGGAATCGCATTTACAGCCAGTGAGAAGCTCATTCTTGACAGTACATAAAAATATGCAAAATATGTGGTGTTGCATCGTTTTTAATCAATTATGACAATCAACTATTACCAACTATTATCAACTATTATCAACTATTTTCATTCGTTTTTTGCAGTTTTTATGGAATTATGATTCTGAAAAGAAAATGATATATTTTGATAAAAACAATCCATTTAAAAAAAATTTAAAATTATTTTCAAACCATAAATTTTGCACTTTTAATGGTTTTTAGTTAAATGATGCTAATGAATATTAAAAGTCATATTTTTCACAATACATTTTAAAAACTTGATTTATCAAGTTTATCATATCATATTCTTTATTAAATTATTTAACTTTTTTTTTTACAGTTTTTCATTAAATTATTATATATATAATATATATCATAACTTCCTTTTTTTTATAGATTTATTTCATATTCATATGAAAAAAATGTCATTTTTGCCAAACATGTTTATCATGAATTCTTTTCCGTTCACTTACTGCACTTTTTCAACTGTTTTTCATGAAAATATGCTTATGTATATGAAAATTAAAATTTTACAAATTAATTGCATATTTATGTAAAATGTCATAATTTTGTCAAACCATGGTTTGTCATGTGAAAGTTTTTAGTTTATGTATTGCACTTTTGAATGGTTTTTAATAAAATTATGCTTATGAATATAAAAATTCATATTTTTTGAAAAAGTAAATTTTTTTATGAACTTATGGTTTTGAATATGAAGTAATATTTTAATAATAAAAAAAAATGTTTATAAAAGAAAGTCAGATTTGTTTCAATCTATTGTTTGTCATAACAGTTGTTGCGATGAACATTTGCACTTTTGTTAGATTTTTATCATGCCCAAACGAAACTTAATTCTTACCTAAAGCTCTTTCCTGTTTGGATAAGAAGACATACTAGCCAGAGATGTGTGAGCCCAGATAAAGACTCCCTGTATACCTTACGTACTTACATCGTAAATATTCTATCGACACTGAACAGACAAAGGACACTTCATCATTACCACTTCATGCCTTTATGGCCTGTCTTACCTTCGTCATCAAACATGGCAACATACAAAGTACAATTCCAACAATCAATACAAGAATCAATCCTTAAACAAAGTAGTGTTTAACACTCGTAAATAAATTCCTAAAATTCTCAAAAATTCTGAGTGTAATTACAACTATGCCCATATTGTTATAGAATTTAGACCTAGAGCAGGTATCAGGGTAAGCCAAACATAACAGTCGCATGAGTCAGATCTTTACCCCAGAGGTGGCCCGTTTATATTTAAAGAAAGGATCTTTTTATGGGCTCTCACTTATTTCAGTCCTGAATACTCACTTAGGTAGGCTACGTAGGCCAACAGACCAATTAGTGCACAGTGTTTTGATCCTGCTTGCGTGTATCCACTGTGGGTAATAATCAGACAGATAATTACAGCTAGAACAGTTTCTGTGGGCAGAGGAAGAGTTAGTGAGACATCAGCACTAATAGAATTCAAATTTTTTCAACCAGGGCAGAAACGTAGTCATCCACAATCACGCCCATTAGAATTTCAAAAGGTGACAGTTTAATAGTTGAAGATATGGTCATTCTCATTTTTGTGAGTACTGCCAGGAGAACAACAGTCAAATTTTGGCCTGTTTCAATGCAGGCTTCACCAACACTATTAAAGCTAGTTTAGGCAGAGCAATTTTTACATCTACATCTCTAATGATACCAGCAGAATCACATTGTTACATTTTTTACTTTATGTCCTTTTCAGTAGGCTGACTCTGAAGAATTATTTAGGTCAATATCTGGTATATTGGAGATATGTGTCATCATTGGGATCTCAGGATTTGTATGTTCTCTGTCCAAATCTACTGGTTGTTTTGCTGCTTCCTTAGCTACTTTATCCGCTAACAAATTTCCTCTGAATCACCTTCACGTCCTTTACCACTTTGGCCACTTTGGTAGGGAGTTAAGCAGCATTTAAGAGGTCGCCGATGACAGCTTGTGCAGATGTGTATGGTAATGATTTAGCTTCAACTATTTCATCAGGTAATCTTACAACCGTATATCCACAAAAATACACTTCAGAGGGTTTTGAACATGATCTGTCTACATATAGGAAATCCCCCTCTTCCAGGGCCGTATCTAAAAGATCAGGCCTACAAGAGGTCTCTTGTTTAATGTGTTTAAGGGAACCGTGTGCGTCGTCAAAACCATCTATGGCAATAAAGTATAGCAGATCACGCAGCGCTACTACAGCTGAATGCGGCTGAGAAGAAGGCTTAATGGTTAAGTTTTCTGTCCCCAAGAGCGTGATTTTGTATCCAGGTCTACGTCGTGCTGTGTTGAGGTTATGTAAAATAGCTGTTACCTGATGTGATGTGTACAGTATCAAAGGATGTGACAGCACCATTTTCTCAGCATCCCAGTCAGGTGTATCAGAGCCGCAGCAGCCACTGCACTGTAAGCATAAGGTCAACCCTTGTGCTATGTTGTCTAAAGACTTTAAAAGATACACAACAGGGCGATAGCTGTCACCATAGTCCTTTCTCTTTTATAGTTGTCATTATGCAGGGCTCTAGGAGGCTTTCCTTTACAGTGGTTACAGAAAAGACGATGACGGCAGTCTCTCACGCTGTGGCCGGGTTTCAGGCAACCATATCAGAGTTTCTTCTCCTTTATATAGTTGCGTCACTCAACTAACACCATCTCAGTGAACTTGTAGCATGCGTGTAGTTGGTGTCTATTATCTTGACATGAAACCTTAACTTTCCCCTGTTCTGACTTGTGTTTTTCATTTTTAGTGACTATTTGAGTGGTAAACACACTTGCTTTGGTTTTCTTCACATCTCTGAGGTTTCTCTTCTCAGTGATAGAATCTGACAAATGAAGGGCATGAAAGGACGTAATTGGATTACAAGCAATCTCGGCTTCATCTGACGTGAATCGAGCAAACTCTTTGAAACTTGGAAATTCTTGATTCTCATTTAGGCTTTGCGTGACTTGTCGGTTCCAGCGTAAAGCTGCCCAGTCTGGTAGTTTGTGAACGAGCTTCCTATTTTCTTCCCAGTCGTTTAATATGTGGAGACCCTTGACATGAGGCATGGCATCTTAACAAGCATTCAGAAAATCTGAGAAGCGTCTCAGTCCTTCAGCATCCTTCGATGGAATTCTCGGCCAGTAGGTGAGCTTTAAAGACTGCCGTGCTGGGCCACCAACGTACTTTTTTAGGTAGTATAGTTTTTCGGCTGGCGTGATTGCCCTTTGGTCTATGAGTGAAGTGAATGCTGCCTTCCATTCAATGAATTGTATGGGATCGCCATTGAAGACAAATGGCTCAGGAACAGGAAGCCTATTTAAGGCTATGTTGTCTTGAAAGAGCTAAATGAGAGAGGGAATGTCTGTATGATGGGGCGTTGCAACTTGAGAAAGGGGCACTGTAGTTACAGGTGTATTCTTTGCTTCCATGTTCCTTTCCTTCTTGAGATAAATAGCATCCTTGTGATCCGTCTCCCTTTCGTAGATCTTCAACTTGGCTTGAGCGGCCCTTATCTCTTTCGCTGCCTGTAATCGCTCCAACTTACGCCTTTGTGCCTTTAGAGCTTTGCGTTGTTGTTCCTCTAGCTCTCTTATAGATTCCTTTTGCTTTTCTTCTTCCAGCAGCATCTGATAATATATTTCCTTTACTGCTAGTTCAGCTGCTGCATCCACGCGTTTTACTATCATGGATGAAGTTATGGAGTAGTGATCGGACTGGCTGTGACTTGTCCAAGAAGCTGCAGATCCATAGACAGACTTTGCATAGTCGGGGCGGAGCAGTTCGTGAAGGCGGTGTCTTTCCTGCGGCTCATCAAACCCGCTTTTCTCATTTATAGCTCTGCTGTATGCAATGTTGATGATTTCTGCGGTCACAGCTTCACACGTATCAACTCTTCTTCTTATGTCGGTGGAGGGTGAGGTGAGATTTCGAATTTCATAATAAATGTTCATCATGTCTTCTTTACTTTTCTTAAGCTTGTCAATGAGAGGCCAGAGCTGACTCTCTGACATATAAGTCTTTAGCTGATCTCTTGCCTTCCTTGCGTGGAGCTTCCACTGTTCGTACATGGCAAACAGCTTTTTCTCTTTTCTCTTGGCCTCTTCATATTGATGCATCTTCTCTGTAGGATGGCGTGTGCGTTCAGAGCGTCTTGGACCTTCAAGAGCATTATCATCCTTATTAAATTTGCCTTGGAGATCAGTTAGACATTGTTGTTTAACTTCATTTGTTTCCTTCAGACACGATCGCTCTGATTGGTCTACCATTATGTGGGTTTCACCCTGTAAATCTTCATGCTGGTAACCAGCCATCTGCTCCTCCACCTCTATCTCATTTCCTGACTGTGACATTATCACTTTAAATTTTTAACTCTAATGGCGAAAGAAGACCCCCTTAACAGATATGGAAAAGCCCTGAATATGAACTGTATAAACATAAAATATCAGAACATAAATTTAAGCAGCTGTCACATATGCATGTACATATAGACACTAGAATTATTGTAAATGTCAGTGTAAATACCGCAATGAACAAGGTATCAACAATAATAAATTCAAATGAGGGAAATGTGAATGTTAAATCCTCAATAAACACTGTTAACTAGGTGGATAAATGCAAAATCCAAAAAACAAAAGTCTATGTCCTTAATTAGACAAAGTCCATGTGGATGCCTGCAGGCATGGGCACAAATATAATCACAGTTTATCTTGAGCCGGTGAGAATTGAATGTTCAATCCGAGAAGCCGTTCATCCGTTGCTCGCCGTATTGTCGTACTATAGTAGATTAATACTCACGATCTTGCATCAATGTCCGTATGTGTGGCTGTACTTGACCATTGCACCGAATCTGTGAGACCGCTGTCCAAAATATAGGTCAGGCGCGAGGAAGCAGCTTGATGAGTCCACGCTGATGCCTTGTGACGGTGATGTAGCAGAAGATGCGCTTTGATGACCCTCCGTGGCCCGTTGTAGACAACAGTTATTGAAATCGATGCAGGGTCGAACTCTTACTGTAGCAAACCCACAGCCAGGTCTCTGGGCTTTGTGTTAGAGGATATAGTTCTGCAGTTCAAGTCGATCTTCCGGTCACCTATACAAAGAACTGCATACCTGTCGACCGCTCTCACATTCCCACTTGTGAGACGGCTAAAAAATGGAGTCATCTGGCAAAAATAGTGGATGAAATACAACCACTGAAGGACTATGTAGTAGGTCTTTTTGATCACCTTCAATGGTGAAGCGTACTGATGTTTCAAAAAGCCTTTATTTTGTGTTTAGCCGTCAGCCTTTTCTTTGGGAAACACAAAATCTAACTTTCCTTGATGAAAAACCTTTTCTTAGTGAAACACCGTAAGAGCTACAGAACAGATAAATAACAAATAATACAATCAGCTCTTACAAACATAAACATGAATAGCCATTTATAAGAAACCCTTTTGTGATGTCACACAATGATGTCACAGATGTGACAGTGATAACAACACATTAAAACACTTCTTCACAGTTAAATAGATTAACCCACATATTAATGCATATACACATTAAACAAATAAAACATAGTACCTTGTTCCCGTTCCAGCTAGGTGCTTAATTATCCTTTACTTTCCTTAAGAACCTTGTACGAATTTCAGAGCATTTTAGCGACATGACTTTCCTTTTCAATGTGTGCATCACACTAACTACTGGGGGCGGAGTTAAAGGACAATACTGTATGGGGCGGGGTTAAAGGACTATACCATATTGGGGCGGAGTTAAAGGACTATATCGTATGGGGGGGGGAGAGACCAAACAAAATGGAGCTCAAAAGGATTACCTTATTTACTCTTTTCTTAGAGTTAGTTACACTGGTCCCAAGCTCGGATAATTGGGGAAGTTGCGTTAGGAAGGGCATCCAGCGTAAAATATGTGCCAAATCGAATATGCGGGTCACGATTAAGAATTTCATACCGGATCGGTCGAGGCCCGGGTTAACAACGACCGCTACAGGCATCGTTTGCCAACAGGGTACCAGTGGAAATTGGGCTACTGTTAGTCGAAGGAGGAGATGCAGAGGAGGAAGATGTCTACAGAGATGGCAGGAAAAGGAGAAGTGTAGGAGAGTGGAGGTTCGGGTTGGTACTTTAAATGTTGGTTCTATGACTGGTATAGGGAGAGAGGTAGCTGATATGATGGAGAGGAGAAAGGTAGATATGTTGTGTGTTCAGGAGACCAAGTGGAAAGGGAGTAAGGCCAGGAACATTGGAGTTGGGTTTAAACTGTTCTATTATGGCGTGGATGGAAAGAGAAATGGTGTAGTGGTGTTTTTGAAGGAAGAGTACAGTAAGAGTGTAGTGGAGGTGAAGTAAGTTTCTGATAGGGTGATGAATGTGAAGCTGGAAGTTGAAGGGATGATGATAAATGTCATCAGTGCCTATGCTCCATAAGTCAGCTGTGAGATGGAGAAGAAGGAATGATTCTGGAGTGAACTAGATGAAGTGGTAGATGGTGTACCTAGAAATGAACGATTGGTGATTGGGGCAGACTTTAATGGACATGTAGGTGAAGGGAACAGAGGTGATGAGGAGGTGATGGGTAGGTATGGTTTTAAGGAGAGGAATGTGGAAGGGCAGATGGTGGTATATTTTGCTAAAATAACGGAAATGGCAGGAGGAAGGAGGATCATAGGGTGACCTATAAGAGTGGAGGAAGGTGCACACAGGTGGATTATGTTCTATGTAGGAAATGCAACCTGAAGAAGATTGGAGACTGTAAGGTGTTGGCAGGGGACAGTGTAGCTAGACAGCATCGGATGGTGGTCTGTAGGATGGTTTTGGAGGCAAAGAAGAAGAGGAGGCAAGTAGGGACTGAAAGACGAATAAGATGGTGGAAAATGAAGGAGGAAGAGTGTAGTGTGAGGTTCAGGGAAGAGGTTAGACAGAGGCTCGGTGGCGGTGAAGAGGTGCTGGATGATTTGGAAACTACCGCAGGAGTGATAAGGGATGCTAGAAACGTACTTGGTGTGACATCTGGAAATAGAAAGGAAGACAAAGAGACGTGGTGGTGGAATGAGGAAGTGCAGGAGATCATAAGGGGAAAAAGGTTAACAAAACAGAAGTGGGATCGACAGAATGATGAGAAAAGTAGGCAGGAGTACAAGGAGATGCAGCAGCAGGTGAAGAGGGATGTGGCGAAAGCCAAGGAAAAGGCATACAAGGAGCTGTATGAGAGGTTGAACACTGAGGAAGGAGAAAAGGATTTGTACCGATTGGCCAGGCAGAGGGACCGAGCTGGGAAGGATGTGTTGCAAGTAAGAGCAATAAAGGATGGAAATGTGTTGACTAGTGAGGAAAGTGTGTTGAGAAGGTTGAGGGAGTATTTTAAACAGCTGATGAACGAGGAAAATGAGAGAGAGAGAGAGAGAGAGAGAGAGAGAGAGAGAGAGAGAGAGAGAGAGAGAGAGAGAGAGAGAGAGAGAGAGAGAGAGAGAGAGAGAGAGAGAGAGAGAGAGAGAGAAAGAGAGAGAGAGAGAGAGGTTGGATGATGTGGAATTAGTGAAGCAGGAAGTGGATAGGATTCGTAGAGAGGAAGTGAGAGCAGCATTTAAGAGGATTAAGATCTTTGAGCAACAGTATGGTTTCATGCCGAGAAAGAGCACCACAGACACATTATTTGCTATGAGAATGTTGATGGAGAAGTATAACGAAGGACAGAAGGAATAGCATTGTGTATTTGTGGATTTAGAGAAAGCGTACGACAGGGTGCCAAGAGAGGAGTTGTGGTATTCTATGAGGAAGTCAGTTGTGTCAGAGAAGTATGTGAGGGTAGTGCAGGACATGTATGAGGACAGTGTGACAGCAGTGCAGTGTGCAGTAGGAACGACAGACTGGTAAAAGGTGAAGGTTGGACTGCATCAAGGATCGGCCCTGAGCCCTTTTCTGTTTGCAGTGGTGATGGACAGGTTGACGGACGAGGTCAGACAGGAGTCTCCCTGGACTATAATGTTTGCGCATTATATTGCGATTTGTGGTGAGAGTAGTGAGCAGGTCAAGAAGAGCCTGGAGAGGTGGAGGTACATGCTGGAAAGAAGGGGAATGAAAGTCAGTAGGAGTAAGACAGAGTACATGTGCGTAAATGAAAACGAGGGCAGTGGAGTGGTGCGGTTGCAGGGAGAAGAGGTGGAGAAGGTGGTCGAGTTCAGGTACCTGTGAACAACAGTGCATAGTAATGGAGAGTGTGTTAATAGTTATTGTAAAAACCTGAATATTCATATTCAATAAGCACAAATAAATAAATAAAAATGTTAAAAAGTGCAATCCGTGAACTAAAAACTTTTACATGACAAACCATGGGTTGACAAAAGTATGATTTTTTACATAACAAAATATGATGGTCAATTAAGAAAATATGAATTTTTATATTCAGAAGCATATGTTCATGGAAAACCTTTAAAAAAAATTGCCATTAAGAAACAAAAAACTAAAAAGTGACCATACAAATTGAAAGGCATTATTCATGAAAAACTGTAAAAAGAAATGGTAAAAATTCAATGAAAAACTTTTCATTTTCATAAGCAACATTTAACTAAAAACCGTTGAAAGTGCAAAAATTCAAGACACAATGGTTTGAAAAAAATGACTTTTTTTAAATAATTTTTTTAATTAAAATATTACATTTTATATTTATAACCATAATTTCATTAAAGAAATTGTTAACTTTTCCATAAAATTATGAATTATAGTAAAAATATGAATTTTTATATTCATAGCATCATTTAACTAAAATTCGTTAAAAGTGCAAAAAAATCTGCGCAAAACATGATGACAAACAATGGTTTGAAAAAATGTAAATTTTTATAAAAAATTTGTTGCGAGAAAAGCGAGATACTTTCCAGCAATATCCGAAGGTAAAACACGCATCAAGGTAAGTTTTAGGATACTTGCTTGCTTGCGGGGATTGTCCCATTTGCCAGCCAATAGGGCTGCATTTGTGTTCGTTTCCTGGTTATGCATTAATTGTTTAATTAATGATAACAATTTCAACCCAGCCATTATGGATGCACAAGCCAGTGCACTCTTTGTCCCAAGCCCGAGTAAATGGGGAGGGTTGCGTTAGGAAGGGCATCCAGTGTAAAACATGTGCCAAATCAAATATGCGGATCACAAATGAGAATTTCATACCGGATCGGTCGAGGCCCGGGTTACCAACGACCGCCACAGGTATCGTTAGCCGACAGGGTACCGGTGGAAATTGGGCTACTGTTGGCCGAAGAAGGAGGAAGACGTCTACAAAGCAGACAGGGAAAGGAGCAGTGTAGGAAAGTGAAGGTTCGGGTTGGTACTTTAAATGTTGGTACTATGACTGGTAAAGGGAGAGAGATAGCTGATATGATGGAGAGGAGAAAGGTAGATATGTTGTATGTTCCGGAGACCAAGTGGAAAGGGAGTAAGGTCAGGAAAATTGGAGGAAAAGGCATATGAGGAGCTGTATGAGAGGTTGAAAACTAAGGAAGGAGAAAAGGATTTATACCGATTGGCCAGGCAGAAGGACCGAGCTGGAAAGGATGTACTGCAAGTTAGAGCAATAAAGGATGAAGAGGGAAATGTGTTGACTAGTGAGGAGAGTGTGTTGAGAAGGTGAAGGGAGTATTTTGAGCAGCTGATGAATGAGGAAAATAAGAGAGAGAGAAGGTTGGATGATGTGGAGTTGGTGAAGCAGGATGTAGATAGGATTAGTAAGGAGGAAGTAAGAGAAGCGATTAAGAGGATGAAGAGTGGAAAGTCGGTTGGACCAGATGACATACCTGTAGAAGCGTGGAGATGTTTAGGAGAGATGGCAGTGGAGTTTTTAACCAGATTGTTTAACAGGATTTTGGAAGGTGAAAAGATGCCTGAGGAATGGAGAAGAAGTGTGCTGGTACCGATCTTTAAGCATAAAGGAGATGTGCAGATCTGCAGTAACTACAGGGGAATTAAGTTGATCAGTCACACCATGATGTTATGGGAAAGAGTAGTGGAAGCCAGGCTGAGAGAAGAGGTGACCATCTGTGGGCAACAGTATGGTTTCATGCCGAGGAAAAGCACCACAGATGCCTTATTTGCTTTGAGAATGTTGATTTAGAAGTATAGAGAAGGACAAAAGGAGTTGCATTGTGTGTTTGTGGATTTAGAGAAAGCGTACGACAGAGTGCCAAGAGAGGAGTTGTGGTATTGTATGAGGAAGTCAGGTGTGTCAGAGAAGTATGTGAGGGTGGTGTAGGACAGTGTGACGGCAGTGAAGTGTGCAGTAGATACGACAGACTGGTTCAGGGTAAAAGTTGGACTGCATCAAGGATCGGCCCTGAGCCCTGTTTCCTGTTTGCAGTGGTGATGGACAGGTTGACGGACGAGGTCAGACAGGAGTCTCCATGGTCTATGATGTTTGCGGATGATATTGTGATTTGTGGTGAGAGTAGGGAGCAGGTCGAGAAGAGCCTGGAGAGGTGGAGGTATGCGCTGGAGAGTAGGGGAATGAAAGTCAGTAGGAGTAAGACAGAGTACATGTGTGTGAATGAGAGGGAGGGCAGTGGAGTGATGCGGTTGCAGGGAGAAGAGGTGGAGAAGGTGGAGGAGTTCATGTACCTGGGGTCAACAGTGCAAAGTAATGGAGAGTGTGTTAGAGAAGTAAAGAAAAGAGTGAAGGCAGGGTGGAGTGGGTGGAGAAGAGTGGCAGGAGTGATTTGTGATAGTAGGGTATCTGCAAGAATGAAAGGTAAAGTTTATAGGTCTGTGGTGAGACCTGCGATGTTGTATGGATTAGAGACAGTGGCATTGAGTAAAAGACAGGAGGTGGAGCTGGAGGTAGCAGAGCTGAAGATGTTAAGGTTTTCGTTGGGAGTGACGACGATGGACAAGATTAGAAATGAGTTTATTAGAGGGTTCAGGGCATGTAGGATGTTTTGATGATGGAGGCGAGATTAAGATGGTTTGAACATGTGCAGAGGAGGGACATGAATTATATTGGTAGAAGAATGCTGAGGATGGAGCCACCAGGTAGGAGGAAAAGAGAAAGGCCAAGGAGGAGGTTCATGGATGTGGTGAGGGAAGACATGCAGGTAGTTGGTGTGAAAGAGGCAGATGTAGAGGACAGGGTGGTATGGAGATGGATGATCTGCTGTGGGGACCCCTAATGGGAGCAGCCAAAAGAAGAAGAAGAAGAAGAATGATAACAATTTCCTTTGGTGGGATGAATCCGTCACGACAATGTGTTCTTAGACATTAAGATGCAAGATTAGAAGACGTTTCTTTATGGTCTGGCTTAAATAGGTGATTTTGTCTGAAGTATCTGAAAGAATCCACGATAATTTTTATATGCCCGAAAAAAATAGATAAATAAATAAATTATACAATAATAAAAAATAAAAATTTTTATCATAGCTTCACAATCATTCCAAACTCGTCTTTGAACCTTTCAGGAAAAGATACGATGCATAAAATGGGAATGGTGGTTCTGTTTTATTTTAAACCAATGTTTCACTTTCTTTTCCTTCTGTCCTCATGCTCTCAACTATCCGAAATATTTCTTCCGTAGTACATGTAGTACAGACATCCTGCCTGATGAGCCAAATTTAGGTGAAGTTAACCCTAAATTATGGGCCTCTCACAAAGACGGGGCAGGTTTAATCCAGGTAAAGCCGTATGTATCATGCACTCATGAAAACACACCATCCAGTTTTTGGTAAACAATATCCATTGTTATAAGAGAAGAATGTTGGCATTTTTCCAGTTATTGACAATTTATTGTCACAAAGTGTTTTGATAGAGACACATTCACCTTATAACACACCGATTAATCCAGATTTGAATGCGGATAAAAAATGCTGGAGGCTAACTCAAGATTTACAAGAGATTAATTAAATAGTTATTCCGTTAGCTCCATTGGTGCCCGATATAGCTACCATTGTTAACTCTATATCAGCAACTCACAGATTTTTTACTGTGATTGAACTTTGTTCTGCCATTTTCAGTGTCCTTTTGGCCTCAGAAACGCAGTCGCTTTTTGCGTTTACCTATAGGGGACGTCAATTCACCTGGACCCGTCTTCCTCGGGGTTTTGTTGACTCGCTAGCCGTATTTTCCGCTGTAGTGCACAGAACTTTGGCTGATATACACCTTCCAGAAACAACCTGCATCCTTCAATACGCAAATGACATCCTCAACACACAAGATATGACAGCACAACGTAGATCTGGTTATGAAATCACGCTCTTGGTGACAGAAAACTTAATCATTAAGCCTTCTTTTCAGCCGCATTCAGCTGTAGTAGCGCTGCGTGATCTGCTAGACTTTATTGACTTAGATGGTTTTAATGATGCACACGATTGCCTTAAACGCATTGAACAAGAGACCTCTTGTAGGCCCGATCTTTTAGATACAGCCCTGGAAGAGGGGGATTGCCTATTTGTAGATAGATCATGTTCAAAACCCTCTGATGTGTATTTATGTGGATATGCAGTTGTAAGATTACCTGATGAAATAGTTGAAGCTAAATCATTACCATACACATCTGCACAAGCTGCAAAGTTGGTGGCACTTACAAGTGCATGTCAAATGTCTGAAGGTAATCCACCCTATATGCCACCTGTAGGAAATTTGAGATACCTGTTGGTTATATTTGACAGATTGAGTAAGTGGCCAGAATCATTTCCATGCGCGACAGAGAACGCTAAAACAGTTGTAAAAATATTAATGAAAGAGTTCATCTCTAAATTTTGGATTCCTAGTGTGATTGAAAGTGATAACAGCACACATTTTGCTCCTAAAGTGACACAACTTTTGGTTAAAAGCTTAGCAATTGATTGGCATTTTAATATTTCCTATCACCCACAGTCAGCTGGACTGGTGGAAAGAATGAACAGAACCATTAAGGAATGTGTTACTAAAGCCTGCATTGAAACAGGCCGAAATTGGACTGTTGTTCACCTGGCAGTATTTACAGAAATGAGAATGACCCCATCTTCAACTACTAAACTGTCACCTTTTGAAATTCGAATGGGCCAGGCTTTCCCGACTCCATGGGTCGGGGGACGCACTTGCATTTCTGTCTTAGGTAACCTGGAAGTGATTGTGGACGACTACGTTTCTGCACTGGCTGAAAAATGTAATTCTATTAGTGCTGAATATTCATATTCATTAACACAAATAAATAAATAAAAATGTTAAAAAGTGCAATCCGTGAACTAAAAACTTTTACATGACAAACCATGGGTTCACAAAAGTATGATTTTTTACATAACAAAATATGATGGTCAATTAAGAAAATATGAATTTTTATATTCAGAAGCATATGTTCATGGAAAACCTTTAAAAAAAATTGCCATTAGGAAACAAAAAACTAAAAAGTGACCATACAAATCATATTTTGACAAATACAATGACATTTTCATTGAAAATGGGATAGTTATTGTAAAAATATGAATTTTCATATTTATAATCATCATATAATGAAAAACCACAAAAAAAAGTACAATATGCAGGCAAAAGACTCACAATTAAAACCATGGTCTGAGAAAAATAAAACTTTTAAAAAAATAAAAATATGAAATTAATTGGTAAAATTCATGAAAAAAATGTAAAAAGTGCAAATAACAAATCAAGTTTTTACAAGTTATTGTGAAAATATAAATGGTCATATTCATAAGCATTATTTCGCTAAAAATCTGTAAATGTGCAATAAGTGAACGAAAAAGATATCATGATAAACCATGTTTTGACATGAATATGACTTTTCTCATATAAATATGAAATTGATTGGTAAAATATAAATTTTCATATTGAAAGGCATTATTCATGAAAAACTGTAAAAAGAAATGGTAAAAATTCAATGAAAAACTTTTCATTTTCATAAGCAACATTTAACTAAAAACCGTTGAAAGTGCAAAAATTCAAGACACAATGGTTTGAAAAAAATGACTTTTTTTAAATAATTTTTTTAATTAAAATATTACATTTTATATTCATAACCATAATTTCATTAAAGAAATTGTTAACTTTTCCATAAAATTATGAATTATAGTAAAAATATGAATTTTTATATTCATAGCATCATTTAACAAAAATTCGTTAAAAGTGCAAAAAAATCTGCGCAAAACATGATGACAAACAATGGTTTGAAAAAATGTAAATTTTTATAGAAAATTTGTTGCGAGAAAAGCGAGATACTTTCCAGCAATATCCGAAGGTAAAACACGCATCAAGGTAAGTTTTAGGATACTTGCTTGCTTGCGGGGATTGTCCCATTTGCCAGCCAATAGGGCTGCATTTGTGTTCGTTTCCTGGTTATGCATTAATTGTTTAATTAATGATAACAATTTCAACCCAGCCATTATGGATGCACAAGCCAGTGCACTCTTAGTCCCAAGCCCGAGTAAATGGGGAGGGTTGCGTTAGGAAGGGCATCCAGTGTAAAACATGTGCCAAATCAAATATGCGGATCACAAATGAGAATTTCATACCGGATCGGTCGAGGCCCGGGTTACCAACGACCGCCACAGGTATCGTTAGCCGACAGGGTACCGGTGGAAATTGGGCTACTGTTGGCCGAAGGAGGAGGAAGACGTCTACAGAGGCAACAGGGAAAGGAGCAGTGTAGGAAAGTGAAGGTTCGGGTTGGTACTTTAAATGTTGGTACTATGACTGGTAAAGGGAGAGAGATAGCTGATATGATGGAGAGGAGAAAGGTAGATATGTTGTATGTTCAGGAGACCAAGTGGAAAGGGAGTAAGGTCAGGAAAATTGGAGGAAAAGGCATATGAGGAGCTGTATGAGAGGTTGGAAACTAAGGAAGGAGAAAAGGATTTATACCGATTGGCCAGGCAGAGGGACCGAGCTGGGAAGGATGTACTGCAAGTTAGAGCAATAAAGGATGAAGAGGGAAATGTGTTGACTAGTGAGGAGAGTGTGTTGAGAAGGTGGAGGGAGTATTTTGAGCAGCTGATGAATGAGGAAAATCAGAGAGAGAGAAGGCTGGATGATGTGGAGTTGGTGAAGCAGGATGTAGATAGGATTAGTAAGGAGGAAGTAAGAGAAGCGATTAAGAGGATGAAGAGTGGAAAGTCGGTTGGACCAGATGACATACCTGTAGAAGCGTGGAGATGTTTAGGAGAGATGGCAGTGGAGTTTTTAACCAGATTGTTTAACAGGATTTTGGAAGGTGAAAAGATGCCTGAGGAATGGAGAAGAAGTGTGCTGGTACCGATCTTTAAGCATAAAGGAGATGTGCAGATCTGCAGTAACTACAGGGGAATTAAGTTGATCAGTCACACCATGATGTTATGGGAAAGAGTAGTGGAAGCCAGGCTGAGAGAAGAGGTGACCATCTGTGGGCAACAGTATGGTTTCATGCCGAGGAAAAGCACCACAGATGCCTTATTTGCTTTGAGAATGTTGATTTAGAAGTATAGAGAAGGACAAAAGGAGTTGCATTGTGTGTTTGTGGATTTAGAGAAAGCGTACGACAGAGTGCCAAGAGAGGAGTTGTGGTATTGTATGAGGAAGTCAGGTGTGTCAGAGAAGTATGTGAGGGTGGTGCAGGACAGTGTGATGGCAGTGAAGTGTGCAGTAGATACGACAGACTGGTTCAGGGTAAAGGTTGGACTGCATCAAGGATCGGCCCTGAGCCCTGTTTCCTGTTTGCAGTGGTGATGGACAGGTTGACGGACGAGGTCAGACAGGAGTCTCCATGGTCTATGATGTTTGCGGATGATATTGTGATTTGTGGTGAGAGTAGGGAGCAGGTCGAGAAGAGCCTGGAGAGGTGGAGGTATGCGCTGGAGAGTAGGGGAATGAAAGTCAGTAGGAGTAAGACAGAGTACATGTGTGTGAATGAGAGGGAGGGCAGTGGAGTGATGCGGTTGCAGGGAGAAGAGGTGGAGAAGGTGGAGGAGTTCATGTACCTGGGGTCAACAGTGCAAAGTAATGGAGAGTGTGTTAGAGAAGTAAAGAAAAGAGTGAAGGCAGGGTGGAGTGGGTGGAGAAGAGTGGCAGGAGTGATTTGTGATAGTAGGGTATCTGCAAGAATGAAAGGTAAAGTTTATAGGTCTGTGGTGAGACCTGCGATGTTGTATGGATTAGAGACAGTGGCATTGAGTAAAAGACAGGAGGTGGAGCTGGAGGTAGCAGAGCTGAAGATGTTAAGGTTTTCGTTGGGAGTGACGACGATGGACAAGATTAGAAATGAGTTTATTAGAGGGTTCAGGGCATGTAGGATGTTTTGATGATGGAGGCGAGATTAAGATGGTTTGAACATGTGCAGAGGAGGGACATGAATTATATTGGTAGAAGAATGCTGAGGATGGAGCCACCAGGTAGGAGGAAAAGAGAAAGGCCAAGGAGGAGGTTCATGGATGTGGTGAGGGAAGACATGCAGGTAGTTGGTGTGAAAGAGGCAGATGTAGAGGACAGGGTGGTATGGAGACGGATGATCTGCTGTGGGGACCCCTAATGGGAGCAGCCAAAAGAAGAAGAAGAAGAAGAATGATAACAATTTCCTTTGGTGGGATGAATCCGTCACGACAATGTGTTCTTAGACATTAAGATGCAAGATTAGAAGACGTTTCTTTATGGTCTGGCTTAAATAGGTGATTTTGTCTGAAGTATCTGAAAGAATCCACGATAATTTTTATATGCCCGAAAAAAATAGATAAATAAATAAATTATACAATAATAAAAAATAAAAATTTTTATCATAGCTTCACAATCATTCCAAACTCGTCTTTGAACCTTTCAGGAAAAGATACGATGCATAAAATGGGAATGGTGGTTCTGTTTTATTTTAAACCAATGTTTCACTTTCTTTTCCTTCTGTCCTCATGCTCTCAACTATCCGAAATATTTCTTCCGTAGTACATGTAGTACAGACATCCTGCCTGATGAGCCAAATTTAGGTGAAGTTAACCCTAAATTATGGGACTCTCACAAAGACGGGGCAGGTTTAATCCAGGTAAAGCCGTATGTATCATGCACTCATGAAAACACACCATCCAGTTTTTGGTAAACAATATCCATTGTTATAAGAGAAGAATGTTGGCATTTTTCCAGTTATTGACAATTTATTGTCACAAAGTGTTTTGATAGAGACACATTCACCTTATAACACACCGATTAATCCAGATTTGAATGCGGATAAAAAATGCTGGAGGCTAACTCAAGATTTACAAGAGATTAATTAAATAGTTATTCCGTTAGCTCCATTGGTGCCCGATATAGCTACCATTGTTAACTCTATATCAGCAACTCACAGATTTTTTACTGTGATTGAACTTTGTTCTGCCATTTTCAGTGTCCTTTTGGCCTCAGAAACGCAGTCGCTTTTTGCGTTTACCTATAGGGGACGTCAATTCACCTGGACCCGTCTTCCTCGGGGTTTTGTTGACTCGCTAGCCGTATTTTCCGCTGTAGTGCACAGAACTTTGGCTGATATACACCTTCCAGAAACAACCTGCATCCTTCAATACGCAAATGACATCCTCAACACACAAGATATGACAGCACAACGTAGATCTGGTTATGAAATCACGCTCTTGGTGACAGAAAACTTAATCATTAAGCCTTCTTTTCAGCCGCATTCAGCTGTAGTAGCGCTGCGTGATCTGCTAGACTTTATTGACTTAGATGGTTTTAATGATGCACACGATTGCCTTAAACGCATTGAACAAGAGACCTCTTGTAGGCCCGATCTTTTAGATACAGCCCTGGAAGAGGGGGATTGCCTATTTGTAGATAGATCATGTTCAAAACCCTCTGATGTGTATTTATGTGGATATGCAGTTGTAAGATTACCTGATGAAATAGTTGAAGCTTAATCATTACCATACACATCTGCACAAGCTGCAAAGTTGGTGGCACTTACAAGTGCATGTCAAATGTCTGAAGGTAATCCACCCTATATGCCACCTGTAGGAATTTTGAGATACCTTTTGGTTATATTTGACAGATTGAGTAAGTGGCCAGAATCATTTCCATGCGCGACAGAGAACGCTAAAACAGTTGTAAAAATATTAATGAAAGAGTTCATCTCTAAATTTTGGATTCCTAGTGTGATTGAAAGTGATAACAGCACACATTTTGCTCCTAAAGTGACACAACTTTTGGTTAAAAGCTTAGCAATTGATTGGCATTTTATTATTTCCTATCACCCACAGTCAGCTGGACTGGTGGAAAGAATGAACAGAACCATTAAGGAATGTGTTACTAAAGCCTGCATTGAAACAGGCCGAAATTGGACTGTTGTTCACCTGGCAGTATTTACAGAAATGAGAATGACCCCATCTTCAACTACTAAACTGTCACCTTTTGAAATTCGAATGGGCCAGGCTTTCCCGACTCCATGGGTCAGGGGACGCACTTGCATTTCTGTCTTAGGTAACCTGGAAGTGATTGTGGACGACTACGTTTCTGCACTGGTTGAAAAATGTAATTCTATTAGTGCTAAATATTCATATTCATTAACACAAATAAATAAATAAAAATGTTAAAAAGTGCAATCCTTGAACTAAAAACTTTTACATGACAAACCATGGGTTGACAAAAGTATGATTTTTTACATAACAAAATATGATGGTCAATTAAGAAAATATGAATTTTTATATTCAGAAGCATATGTTCATGGAAAACCTTTAAAAAAATTGCCATTAAGAAACAAAAAACTAAAAAGTGACCATACAAATCATATTTTGACAAATACGATGACATTTTCATTGAAAATGTGATAGTTATTGTAAAAATATGAATTTTCATATTTATAATCATCATTTAATGAAAAACCACAAAAAAAAGTACAATATGCAGGCAAAAGACTCACAATTAAAACCATGGTCTGAGAAAAATAAAACTTTTTAAAAAATAAAAATATGAAATTAATTGGTAAAATTCATGAAAAAAATGTAAAAAGTGCAAATAACAAATCAAGTTTTTACAAGTTATTGTGAAAATATAAATGGTTATATATTTATAAGCATTATTTCGCAAAAAATCTGTAAATGTGCAATAAGTGAACGAAAAAGATATCATGATAAACCATGTTTTGACATGAATATGACTTTTCTCATATAAATATGAAATTGATTGGTAAAATATTAATTTTCATATTGAAAGGCATTATTCATGAAAAACTGTAAAAAGAAATGGTAAAAATTCAATGAAAAACTTTTCATTTTCATAAGCAACATTTAACTAAAAACCGTTGAAAGTGCAAAAATTCAAGACACAATGGTTTGAAAAAAATGACTTTTTTTAAATAATTATTTTAATTAAAATATTACATTTTATATTCATAACCATAATTTCATTAAAGAAATTGTTAACTTTTCCATAAAATTATGAATTATAGTAAAAATATGAATTTTTATATTCATAGCATCATTTAACTAAAATTCGCTAAAAGTGCAAAAAAATCTGCGCAAAACATGATGACAAACAATGGTTTGAAAAAATGTAAATTTTTATAAAAAATTTGTTGCGAGAAAAGCGAGATACTTTCCAGCAATATCCGAAGGTAAAACACGCATCAAGGTAAGTTTTAGGATACTTGCTTGCTTGCAGGGATTGTCCCATTTGCCAGCCAATAGGGCTGCATTTGTGTTCGTTTCCTGGTTATGCATTAATTGTTTAATTAATGATAACAATTTCAACCCAGCCATTATGGATGCACAAGCCAGTGCACTCTTAGTCCCAAGCCCGAGTAAATGGGGAGGGTTGCGTTAGGAAGGGCATCCACTGTAAAACATGTGCCAAATCAAATATGCGGATCACAAATGAGAATTTCATACCGGATCGGTCGAGGCCCGGGTTACCAACGACCGCCACAGGTATCGTTAGCCGACAGGGTACCAGTGGAAATTGGGCTACTGTTGGCCGAAGGAGGAGGAAGACGTCTACAGAGGCGACAGGGAAAGGAGCAGTGTAGGAAAGTGAAGGTTCGGGTTGGTACTTTAAATGTTGGTACTATGACTGGTAAAGGGAGAGAGATAGCTGATATGATGGAGAGGAGAAAGGTAGATATGTTGTATGTTCAGGAGACCAAGTGGAAAGGGAGTAAGGTCAGGAAAATTGGAGGAAAAGGCATATGAGGAGCTGTATGAGAGGTTGGAAACTAAGGAAGGAGAAAAGGATTTATACCGATTGGCCAGGCAGAGCGACCGAGCTGGGAAGGATGTACTGCAAGTTAGAGCAATAAAGGATGAAGAGGGAAATGTGTTGACTAGTGAGGAGAGTGTGTTGAGAAGGTGGAGGGAGTATTTTGAGCAGCTGATGAATGAGGAAAATCAGAGAGAGAGAAGGTTGGATGATGTGGAGTTGGTGAAGCAGGATGTAGATAGGATTAGTAAGGAGGAAGTAAGAGAAGCGATTAAGAGTGGAAAGTCGGTTGGACCAGATGACATACCTGTAGAAGCGTGGAGATGTTTAGGAGAGATGGCAGTGGAGTTTTTAACCAGATTGTTTAACAGGATTTTGGAAGGTGAAAAGATGCCTGAGGAATGGAGAAGAAGTGTGCTGGTACCGATCTTTAAGCATAAAGGAGATGTGCAGATCTGCAGTAACTACAGGGGAATTAAGTTGATCAGTCACACCATGATGTTATGGGAAAGAGTAGTGGAAGCCAGGCTGAGAGAAGAGGTGACCATCTGTGGGCAACAGTATGGTTTCATGCCGAGGAAAAGCACCACAGATGCCTTATTTGCTTTGAGAATGTTGATTTAGAAGTATAGAGAAGGACAAAAGGAGTTGCATTGTGTGTTTGTGGATTTAGAGAAAGCGTACGACAGAGTGCCAAGAGAGGAGTTGTGGTATTGTATGAGGAAGTCAGGTGTGTCAGAGAAGTATGTGAGGGTGGTGCAGGACAGTGTGACGGCAGTGAAGTGTGCAGTAGATACGACAGACTGGTTCAGGGTAAAGGTTGGACTGCATCAAGGATCGGCCCTGAGCCCTGTTTCCTGTTTGCAGTGGTGATGGACAGGTTGACGGACGAGGTCAGACAGGAGTCTCCATGGTCTATGATGTTTGCGGATGATATTGTGATTTGTGGTGAGAGTAGGGAGCAGGTCGAGAAGAGCCTGAAGAGGTGGAGGTATGCGCTGGAGAGTAGGGGAATGAAAGTCAGTAGGAGTAAGACAGAGTACATGTGTGTGAATGAGAGGGAGGGCAGTGGAGTGATGCGGTTGCAGGGAGAAGAGGTGGAGAAGGTGGAGGAGTTCATGTACCTGGGGTCAACAGTGCAAAGTAATGGAGAGTGTGTTAGAGAAGTAAAGAAAAGAGTGCAGGCAGGGTGGAGTGGGTGGAGAAGAGTGGCAGGAGTGATTTGTGATAGTAGGGTATCTGCAAGAATGAAAGGTAAAGTTTATAGGTCTGTGGTGAGACCTGCGATGTTGTATGGATTAGAGACAGTGGCATTGAGTAAAAGACAGGAGGTGGAGCTGGAGGTAGCAGAGCTGAAGATGTTAAGGTTTTCGTTGGGAGTGACGACGATGGACAAGATTAGAAATGAGTTTATTAGAGGGACAGCGCATGTAGGATGTTTTGATGACAAGGTGAGGGAGGCGAGATTGAGATGGTTTGAACATGTGCAGAGAAGGGACATGAATTATATTGGTAGAAGAATGCTGAGGATGGAGCCACCAGGTAGGAGGAAAAGAGAAAGGCCAAGGAGGGGGTTCATGGATGTGGTGAGGGAAGACATGCAGGTAGTTGGTGTGAAAGAGGCAGATGTAGAGGACAGGGTGGTATGGAGACGGATGATCTGCTGTGGGGACCCCTAATGGGAGCAGCCGAAAGAAGAAGAAGAAGAAGAATGATAACAATTTCCTTTGGTGGGATGAATCCGTCACGACAATGTGTTCTTAGACATTAAGATGCAAGATTAGAAGACGTTTCTTTATGGTCTGGCTTAAATAGGTGATTTTGTCTGAAGTATCTGAAAGAATCCACGATAATTTTTATATGCCCGGAAAAAATAGATAAATAAATAAATTATACAATAATAAAAAATAAAATTTTTTATCATAGCTTCACAATCATTCCAAACTCGTCTTTGAACCTTTCAGGAAAAGATACGATGCATAAAATGGGAATGGTGGTTCTGTTTTATTTTAAACCAATGTTTCACTTTCTTTTCCTTCTGTCCTCATGCTCTCAACTATCCGAAATATTTCTTCCGTAGTACATGTAGTACAGACATCCTGCCTGATGAGCCAAATTTAGGTGAAGTTAACCCTAAATTATGGGCCTCTCACAAAGACGGGGCGGTTTAATCCAGGTAAAGCCGTATGTATCATGCACTCATGAAAACACACCATCCAGTTTTTGGTAAACAATATCCATTGTTATAAGAGAAGAATGTTGGCATTTTTCCAGTTATTGACAATTTATTGTCACAAAGTGTTTTGATAGAGACACATTCACCTTATAACACACCGATTAGTCCAGATTTGAATGCGGATAAAAAATGCTGGAGGCTAACTCAAGATTTACAAGAGATTAATTAAATAGTTATTCCGTTAGCTCCATTGGTGCCCGATATAGCTACCATTGTTAACTCTATATCAGCAACTCACAGATTTTTTACTGTGATTGAACTTTGTTCTGCCATTTTCAGTGTCCTTTTGGCCTCAGAAACGCAGCCGCTTTTTGCGTTTACCTATAGGGGACGTCAATTCACCTGGACCCGTCTTCCTCTGGGTTTTGTTGACTCGCTAGCCGTATTTTCCGCTGTAGTGCACAGAACTTTGGCTGATATACACCTTCCAGAAACAACCTGCATCCTTCAATACGCAAATGACATCCTCAACACACAAGACAGCACAACGTAGATCTGGTTATGAAATCACGCTCTTGGTGACAGAAAACTTAATCATTAAGCCTTCTTTTCAGCCGCATTCAGCTGTAGTAGCGCTGCGTGATCTGCTAGACTTTATTGACTTAGATGGTTTTAATGATGCACACGATTGCCTTAAACACATTGAACAAGAGACCTCTTGTAGGCCCGATCTTTTAGATACAGCCCTGGAAGAGGGGGATTGCCTATTTGTAGATAGATCATGTTCAAAACCCTCTGATGTGTATTTATGTGGATATGCAGTTGTAAGATTACCTGATGAAATAGTTGAAGCTTAATCATTACCATACACATCTGCACAAGCTGCAAAGTTGGTGGCACTTACAAGTGCATGTCAAATGTCTGAAGGTAATCCACCCTATATGCCACCTGTAGGAATTTTGAGATACCTTTTGGTTATATTTGACAGATTGAGTAAGTGGCCAGAATCATTTCCATGCGCGACAGAGAACGCTAAAACAGTTGTAAAAATATTAATGAAAGAGTTCATCTCTAAATTTTGGATTCCTAGTGTGATTGAAAGTGATAACAGCACACATTTTGCTCCTAAAGTGACACAACTTTTGGTTAAAAGCTTAGCAATTGATTGGCATTTTATTATTTCCTATCACCCACAGTCAGCTGGACTGGTGGAAAGAATGAACAGAACCATTAAGGAATGTGTTACTAAAGCCTGCATTGAAACAGGCCGAAATTGGACTGTTGTTCACCTGGCAGTATTTACAGAAATGAGAATGACCCCATCTTCAACTACTAAACTGTCACCTTTTGAAATTCGAATGGGCCAGGCTTTCCCGACTCCATGGGTCAGGGGACGCACTTGCATTTCTGTCTTAGGTAACCTGGAAGTGATTGTGGACGACTACGTTTCTGCACTGGTTGAAAAATGTAATTCTATTAGTGCTAAATATTCATATTCATTAACACAAATAAATAAATAAAAATGTTAAAAAGTGCAATCCTTGAACTAAAAACTTTTACATGACAAACCATGGGTTGACAAAAGTATGATTTTTTACATAACAAAATATGATGGTCAATTAAGAAAATATGAATTTTTATATTCAGAAGCATATGTTCATGGAAAACCTTTAAAAAAATTGCCATTAAGAAACAAAAAACTAAAAAGTGACCATACAAATCATATTTTGACAAATACGATGACATTTTCATTGAAAATGTGATAGTTATTGTAAAAATATGAATTTTCATATTTATAATCATCATTTAATGAAAAACCACAAAAAAAAGTACAATATGCAGGCAAAAGACTCACAATTAAAACCATGGTCTGAGAAAAATAAAACTTTTTAAAAAATAAAAATATGAAATTAATTGGTAAAATTCATGAAAAAAATGTAAAAAGTGCAAATAACAAATCAAGTTTTTACAAGTTATTGTGAAAATATAAATGGTTATATATTTATAAGCATTATTTCGCAAAAAATCTGTAAATGTGCAATAAGTGAACGAAAAAGATATCATGATAAACCATGTTTTGACATGAATATGACTTTTCTCATATAAATATGAAATTGATTGGTAAAATATTAATTTTCATATTGAAAGGCATTATTCATGAAAAACTGTAAAAAGAAATGGTAAAAATTCAATGAAAAACTTTTCATTTTCATAAGCAACATTTAACTAAAAACCGTTGAAAGTGCAAAAATTCAAGACACAATGGTTTGAAAAAAATGACTTTTTTTAAATAATTATTTTAATTAAAATATTACATTTTATATTCATAACCATAATTTCATTAAAGAAATTGTTAACTTTTCCATAAAATTATGAATTATAGTAAAAATATGAATTTTTATATTCATAGCATCATTTAACTAAAATTCGTTAAAAGTGCAAAAAAATCTGCGCAAAACATGATGACAAACAATGGTTTGAAAAAATGTAAATTTTTATAAAAAATTTGTTGCGAGAAAAGCGAGATACTTTCCAGCAATATCCGAAGGTAAAACACGCATCAAGGTAAGTTTTAGGATACTTGCTTGCTTGCAGGGATTGTCCCATTTGCCAGCCAATAGGGCTGCATTTGTGTTCATTTCCTGGTTATGCATTAATTGTTTAATTAATGATAACAATTTCAACCCAGCCATTATGGATGCACAAGCCAGTGCACTCTTAGTCCCAAGCCCGAGTAAATGGGGAGGGTTGCGTTAGGAAGGGCATCCACTGTAAAACATGTGCCAAATCAAATATGCGGATCACAAATGAGAATTTCATACCGGATCGGTCGAGGCCCGGGTTACCAACGACCGCCACAGGTATCGTTAGCCGACAGGGTACCAGTGGAAATTGGGCTACTGTTGGCCGAAGGAGGAGGAAGACGTCTACAGAGGCGACAGGGAAAGGAGCAGTGTAGGAAAGTGAAGGTTCGGGTTGGTACTTTAAATGTTGGTACTATGACTGGTAAAGGGAGAGAGATAGCTGATATGATGGAGAGGAGAAAGGTAGATATGTTGTATGTTCAGGAGACCAAGTGGAAAGGGAGTAAGGTCAGGAAAATTGGAGGAAAAGGCATATGAGGAGCTGTATGAGAGGTTGGAAACTAAGGAAGGAGAAAAGGATTTATACCGATTGGCCAGGCAGAGCGACCGAGCTGGGAAGGATGTACTGCAAGTTAGAGCAATAAAGGATGAAGAGGGAAATGTGTTGACTAGTGAGGAGAGTGTGTTGAGAAGGTGGAGGGAGTATTTTGAGCAGCTGATGAATGAGGAAAATCAGAGAGAGAGAAGGTTGGATGATGTGGAGTTGGTGAAGCAGGATGTAGATAGGATTAGTAAGGAGGAAGTAAGAGAAGCGATTAAGAGTGGAAAGTCGGTTGGACCAGATGACATACCTGTAGAAGCGTGGAGATGTTTAGGAGAGATGGCAGTGGAGTTTTTAACCAGATTGTTTAACAGGATTTTGGAAGGTGAAAAGATGCCTGAGGAATGGAGAAGAAGTGTGCTGGTACCGATCTTTAAGCATAAAGGAGATGTGCAGATCTGCAGTAACTACAGGGGAATTAAGTTGATCAGTCACACCATGATGTTATGGGAAAGAGTAGTGGAAGCCAGGCTGAGAGAAGAGGTGACCATCTGTGGGCAACAGTATGGTTTCATGCCGAGGAAAAGCACCACAGATGCCTTATTTGCTTTGAGAATGTTGATTTAGAAGTATAGAGAAGGACAAAAGGAGTTGCATTGTGTGTTTGTGGATTTAGAGAAAGCGTACGACAGAGTGCCAAGAGAGGAGTTGTGGTATTGTATGAGGAAGTCAGGTGTGTCAGAGAAGTATGTGAGGGTGGTGCAGGACAGTGTGACGGCAGTGAAGTGTGCAGTAGATACGACAGACTGGTTCAGGGTAAAGGTTGGACTGCATCAAGGATCGGCCCTGAGCCCTGTTTCCTGTTTGCAGTGGTGATGGACAGGTTGACGGACGAGGTCAGACAGGAGTCTCCATGGTCTATGATGTTTGCGGATGATATTGTGATTTGTGGTGAGAGTAGGGAGCAGGTCGAGAAGAGCCTGAAGAGGTGGAGGTATGCGCTGGAGAGTAGGGGAATGAAAGTCAGTAGGAGTAAGACAGAGTACATGTGTGTGAATGAGAGGGAGGGCAGTGGAGTGATGCGGTTGCAGGGAGAAGAGGTGGAGAAGGTGGAGGAGTTCATGTACCTGGGGTCAACAGTGCAAAGTAATGGAGAGTGTGTTAGAGAAGTAAAGAAAAGAGTGCAGGCAGGGTGGAGTGGGTGGAGAAGAGTGGCAGGAGTGATTTGTGATAGTAGGGTATCTGCAAGAATGAAAGGTAAAGTTTATAGGTCTGTGGTGAGACCTGCGATGTTGTATGGATTAGAGACAGTGGCATTGAGTAAAAGACAGGAGGTGGAGCTGGAGGTAGCAGAGCTGAAGATGTTAAGGTTTTCGTTGGGAGTGACGACGATGGACAAGATTAGAAATGAGTTTATTAGAGGGACAGCGCATGTAGGATGTTTTGATGACAAGGTGAGGGAGGCGAGATTGAGATGGTTTGAACATGTGCAGAGAAGGGACATGAATTATATTGGTAGAAGAATGCTGAGGATGGAGCCACCAGGTAGGAGGAAAAGAGAAAGGCCAAGGAGGGGGTTCATGGATGTGGTGAGGGAAGACATGCAGGTAGTTGGTGTGAAAGAGGCAGATGTAGAGGACAGGGTGGTATGGAGACGGATGATCTGCTGTGGGGACCCCTAATGGGAGCAGCCGAAAGAAGAAGAAGAAGAAGAATGATAACAATTTCCTTTGGTGGGATGAATCCGTCACGACAATGTGTTCTTAGACATTAAGATGCAAGATTAGAAGACGTTTCTTTATGGTCTGGCTTAAATAGGTGATTTTGTCTGAAGTATCTGAAAGAATCCACGATAATTTTTATATGCCCGGAAAAAATAGATAAATAAATAAATTATACAATAATAAAAAATAAAATTTTTTATCATAGCTTCACAATCATTCCAAACTCGTCTTTGAACCTTTCAGGAAAAGATACGATGCATAAAATGGGAATGGTGGTTCTGTTTTATTTTAAACCAATGTTTCACTTTCTTTTCCTTCTGTCCTCATGCTCTCAACTATCCGAAATATTTCTTCCGTAGTACATGTAGTACAGACATCCTGCCTGATGAGCCAAATTTAGGTGAAGTTAACCCTAAATTATGGGCCTCTCACAAAGACGGGGCGGTTTAATCCAGGTAAAGCCGTATGTATCATGCACTCATGAAAACACACCATCCAGTTTTTGGTAAACAATATCCATTGTTATAAGAGAAGAATGTTGGCATTTTTCCAGTTATTGACAATTTATTGTCACAAAGTGTTTTGATAGAGACACATTCACCTTATAACACACCGATTAGTCCAGATTTGAATGCGGATAAAAAATGCTGGAGGCTAACTCAAGATTTACAAGAGATTAATTAAATAGTTATTCCGTTAGCTCCATTGGTGCCCGATATAGCTACCATTGTTAACTCTATATCAGCAACTCACAGATTTTTTACTGTGATTGAACTTTGTTCTGCCATTTTCAGTGTCCTTTTGGCCTCAGAAACGCAGCCGCTTTTTGCGTTTACCTATAGGGGACGTCAATTCACCTGGACCCGTCTTCCTCTGGGTTTTGTTGACTCGCTAGCCGTATTTTCCGCTGTAGTGCACAGAACTTTGGCTGATATACACCTTCCAGAAACAACCTGCATCCTTCAATACGCAAATGACATCCTCAACACACAAGACAGCACAACGTAGATCTGGTTATGAAATCACGCTCTTGGTGACAGAAAACTTAATCATTAAGCCTTCTTTTCAGCCGCATTCAGCTGTAGTAGCGCTGCGTGATCTGCTAGACTTTATTGACTTAGATGGTTTTAATGATGCACACGATTGCCTTAAACACATTGAACAAGAGACCTCTTGTAGGCCCGATCTTTTAGATACAGCCCTGGAAGAGGGGGATTGCCTATTTGTAGATAGATCATGTTCAAAACCCTCTGATGTGTATTTATGTGGATATGCAGTTGTAAGATTACCTGATGAAATAGTTGAAGCTAAATCATTACCATACACATCTGCACAAGCTGCAAAGTTGGTGGCACTTACAAGTGCATGTCAAATGTCTGAAGGTAATCCACCCTATATGCCACCTGTAGGAAATTTGAGATACCTGTCGGTTATATTTGACAGATTGAGTAAGTGGCCAGAATCATTTCCATGCGCGACAGAGAACGCTAAAACAGTTGTAAAAATATTAATGAAAGAGTTCATCTCTAAATTTTGGATTCCTAGTGTGATTGAAAGTGATAACAGCACACATTTTGCTCCTAAAGTGACACAACTTTTGGTTAAAAGCTTAGCAATTGATTGGCATTTTAATATTTCCTATCACCCACAGTCAGCTGGACTGGTGGAAAGAATGAACAGAACCATTAAGGAATGTGTTACTAAAGCCTGCATTGAAACAGGCCGAAATTGGACTGTTGTTCACCTGGCAGTATTTACAGAAATGAGAATGATCCCATCTTCAACTACTAAACTGTCACCTTTTGAAATTCGAATGGGCCAGGCTTTCCCGACTCCATGGGTCAGGGGACGCACTTGCATTTCTGTCTTAGGTAACCTGGAAGTGATTGTGGACGACTACGTTTCTGCACTGGTTGAAAAATGTAATTCTATTAGTGCTGATTAACTCTTAGAGTCTCACTAACTCTTCCTCTGCCCACAGAAACTGTTCTAGCTGTAATGATCTGACTGATTATCACCCACAGTGGATACAAAACAGATCAAAACAGCACCCCCTTCATCTGTGCACTAAGTGGCCTATTGGCCTAATAACCCTACCCAAGTGAGTATTTAGGACAGAAATAGTTGAGAGCCCATGAAAAGATCCTTTCTTTAAAGTAGAAAGGGGGCCACCTTTTCATTTGCAGCTTATATCACCGATCCTGTTCCCAAAAAAGAACATCCTATTTTATTGGTGTTTGATGCTAAATCAGAAATGATTTAAAGTCGCCATTGTTAGTGTTAACATCTTAAGTTCTCACACTGGTTCACACACATTTCTTTGTCTGTTCAGTGTCTATAGAATATTTACGATGTTAGTACGTAAGGTATACAGGGAGTCTTTATCTGGGCTCACACATCTCCGGCTAGTATGTCTTCTTATCCAAACAGGAAACAGCTTTAGGTAAGAATTACGTTTTGTTTGGGCATGAGAAAAATAATAACAAAAGTGCAAATGTTATTAGCAAAAACTGTTATGACAAACAATGGTTTAAAACAAATCTGACTTTCTTTTTAAAAAAAAAAAAAAAAAAAATAGTGTTTATTAAAATGTTACATTTCATATTCAAAACCATAATTTCATAAAAAAAACTTCATTAAAAACCATTAAAAAGTGCAATACGTAAACTAAAAACTTTCACATGACAAACCATGGTTTGACAAAATTATGACATTTTACATAAATATGCAATTATTAAATCAAATCAAATTTTATTTGTCACATACACATACATACAAGGTACGACATGCAGTAAAATCCTTTTTACGACGGTCCTGCATGAGGGAATAGGAGGGGGAGAAAAATAAAACAAAGAAAATTAAGACAGATAAATAAAGTATAAAAACTATATAAAATATAGGAATAAAGATATATGTGAGATATATATGAGAAAAAAGATGTATATACAAAATATACTTATGGCAGTACACTAAAAAAAATAGCACTTGGGTTGAACATGATTCAATCGTGGACAGTGGTTCCACACGATTACACCACATTATCTTAACAAAACTGGATGATGTTAAACAAGCTCAACACATTGGTGTTCATTTAACATAAACAGATGATGTTGATTAAACATGATTTAAATATTTCTATTTACCTTGAATTAATGGTTTTTGTTAAACGTCAATTAATCATGATATCTTAAATTTAATCATTGATGTTAAGCCTATATGTTAACATCACTTTGGATCCAATTTAGTCAAGTTAGTACTGCTAAATGTTATCAGCCCTGTTTTTCCTTTCCTTGCTTCAATGAGCTTTAAAAGATGACTACAAAGGTAGCAAATATATAATAAATCCTTTACTAGGGAACAGTTTACAGCAGGTGCCATACTTTAACAATTTTTGTTTTTACAAAACACTTAAACTAATGCATTTGTAAGCTACAGTTTTCTGACATAACACAAATGTGTACAGAAACTTTCTTTTACACAGCAACTAGTGAACTTGCTGCTTCCTATTTGTCCATGACCACGTGCATATTACTGCATGTGCTTTTAGGAAAAACAATGTTTAAAAAATATATTTTTTTAAACTAAGAACAAAAACTCAATACATTCAAAGCAGTGTAGCATGAGCGTAACATGAAACAACTCCTAAATGAAACAAACATGTTCACATTCCTACATGTACAACAAATGCAGGGTAACCAATTAATAACTAGCATAGTGTTTGCTTTTAATATTTTTCTATGAGATTGCTACACACATTTCACAAAAAAACTGAATAATTAAGAGTATTTCTGTGAACAATAAAATTAAGCTCTCAAATTTTCTTCCAGCAAAGTTTTTGGCCATTTGACAATAACAATTAGTTATTGTTATAGTTTCAAGGTAAAAATCAGTCTGTTCATCAGTCCTTTAATGTGGTGTAAAAAGCTTGTTCTTGAGTGCTTGAACTTTGGTTGAGAGTTTGTGTCATCAAGCTTCAGGAACACTTTTTTTGCAGGAGTTCAAAGGTATATCAAAGCTCCTTAGGATAACTTAGGTTTAAGCATATACAGTATTAGGCCAATTAGTCAAGCAACACCATTAGCTACATTACCAAGATCTTCTAGTGCTATAACCCTAGAATTAGTCCAACATCTGCAAGTTCATCATCAACTTCAAATCCTCCACATCTGATGACAAAAACGCTGATCACCATTTCTTTGAGTGCAGCTTGAGCATTGGAAAAATCTGCATCCTATAAACAGAACAAATTACATTGTAACATAAAATACATTGTTATACACAAAGTCTCTGTCTCAATATTGAGGCAAATATACCATGTACTCCTTGATTAGATTGTCAGGATCCTCATTTAGGTAGACAAACAGGGCTTTGAGGACACACTCTCTCCTAACAATAATGCAGACACATTAAGGAAAATAAAGAAAATTAGCAACACGTACCTATAAACTACTACATTTTTAAGTTAACACAAGTCATAAGTGAGAAACAACTGATTGATACATCTATTAAAACAATTTTCATGGCTATCATACCTGTGTAAGTGGCAGGAGAAGTTTCCTTATCCATTGCCCCTGAGCTTCACCTCTCTTGGCAAAGATCCTCAAAAGATTTGGAGTGTGTTCATCCAGCTTTAAGAAGAATTTTGAAATTAAGGCTACAATTGTTATGCAAGCGAATTCAGCACGAACCTAAAACAGAGAAAAACGTCACAATTTAAGTATCCAAAAAATTCCAGTTGCTGTTCCACTAAACTGCTGAGTAATATGTGTAAAACATATGGTTAAATAATGTATTATCATTAATACAACGTACACTACTGCATTTTATGTACAAATCGATAGTGCATTGTCTATGGACAAATGGATGGACAAGTGAACAGTTCACTTAACGTTAACGTTACCTGTTAGTTTGCCATTTACTTCAGTCATCTCTTTTAGGATTAAAATTGTGCATTCTGTCATAAACACATTAGTCTCAACCGACATAATAAAACAGTGGGCTACTAAGACTGATGAAAATGGATGGACACGTACCTGTTCTTTTGAGGTTTATTAGAGCATGGCGCGCGATCTCTTTCGGACACGCTCTAACGCATTTTGTGAATGTTGCCCCCAGGATATTGCGTCACGGCAAATTTCCGCTTCCTTTAAGAGTGTTGTTTATTTTCGAGATGATGATGATTTTCAGTGTGATTGACTTTTAAAACATTATTTGTATCAGTGCGATTGATTAGGTGTGTAATGTCAGAAGACAGCATCCAATTATAAACGTGCGTCTAGTTTTTTCTTTCAAAATATAAGTAATTAAAATTAGAAGCTACAGTCCGTGTGAATTTGTATAGTTTACGTGCATTCTTTTTTAAAATTTAGAAAGTAAATGTCATTTTTTTCTTCAATTTATTACATTTTTCATGTAGCGTTGCACTTTACAGCAATAAATGCTAATTACTTATATATAACAGTTTGACTGAGCAACTTGACTGAAACATGTACTTTTAAAATGAAAACTTCAAGTTAAGCCAAAGAGTAACAATTTCATAACATAATGCCATCGTGTTAAGAAGAGAAATAGCTGCAATGACATTAATTCAACATGAATTGTTTATGTAAAGTGAACAGAACTGAAAAATCTTTTTTTTGAGTGTAAGCTGTAAAACAGTAAACAATTTGAGATGGTTTATGTAATTGTCCATAAAGTGTCCATGTGCGGTATAGTGTGGTATAAAGTGCACTGTGCTGTGCGAGTCCAGAGTTTCTCGGTGTTCGCTTTCAGGGAGCCGAAGCATTTCCCTTACGCGACAACGAAAAGAGTCCATTGTTGGGATGGCTGAGGTCCTTTACAATCTTCCTGACTCTGGTCCTGCACCGCGTGCTGTAGATGTCCTGCAGGTTAGGGAGCTCGGTGTGGATGGTACGTTCAGCTGAACGCACAACCCTCTGGAGGGTTAGCCTGTCCTGCATGGTGCTGTTCCCGAACCAGGAAGTGATGCTACCCGTCAGAACGCTCTCAATGGTGCATGTGTAGAAAGTCTTTAGCACTTGAGAGGGTAGTTTAAAGTCCCTTAAGCGTCTCAGATGGTTTAAACGCTGCCAGGCCTTCTTCACCAGGGCCAGGCCTTCTTCACCAATTAATTACTCAATTATGAATTTTCATATACAGAAAGATATTTTCCTGAAAAAATTTTGAAAAAAGTGCAATAAGTGAACGAAAAAGGTTTCATGATAATCACGTTTGGCAAAAATGTGACTCTTTTTCTTTTTTTAATATGAATATGAAATAAATTGATAAAATATGAATTTTTTATATACAAAGGAATAATTTAATGAAAAACTGTTAAAAAAAGTTAAATAATTTAATAAAGAAATGTGATATGATAAAATCAAGTTTTAAAAATTTTGAAAAATTTAACTTTTTATATTCATTAGCATAATTAAACTAAAAACCATTAAGAGTGAAAAGATTCTACACAAAATGTGATGACAAACAATGGTTTAAAAATAATTTTTTTTTATAAAAGATGGATTGTTTTTATGTTAACCTTTACCATAAAAATATGAGTAATTGTGAAAATATACATCATATTATAATGTAAACCCTTTTAAAAAGGGCCATAAGTGAATCACAAACAAAAAAGTGACCATGCAAATCATGTTTTTGACAAAAAGATGACATTTTCATAAAAAATTTGATAGTTAATATGAGAATATTAATTTTCATATTCATAAGCATCATTTAATTGAAAACAGTAAAAAAGTGCAATTTGTAAGCAAAAACTTAAAAACCATGGTTTGATCAAAAAATATTTTATTTTTAAATAAAAAGATTAAATTAATTGGTAAAAATATAAATTCTCATATTCATCAGAATAATTTCATTAAAAGAAACTGTTAAAAAGTGCAAAAATTCAATGAAAAACGTGAAATGACCAATCAAGTTTTTACAAGTTATTGTAAAAATATGAATGTTCAAATTCACATTCATAATTTTACAAAAAAAATCTTTAAAAGTACAAGTGAACGAAAAAGAATGTTATGGTAAAACGTTTTAACATAAATATGACTTTTCTTTTATAAATATGAAATTAATTGGTAAAATTTAAATTTTCATATTGAAAGGAATAATTTCAGGAAAAAAAAAATGTGCAAAAGTTAATTAAAAAATGTGTATGACAAAGTTTTTACAAGATAATGTGAAATTATGACTTTTCATATTCATAGGCATCATTTAACTAAAAACCATTGAAAGTGCAAAAAATCAACGCAAAACATGATAATGGTTTGAAAAAAAATATGACTTTCTTTTATAAAATATTTATTGTTTTTATTAAAATATAAAATTTCATATTCAAAATCATAATTGCATTGAAATATCAATTCATCCTCCATCAAAATATCCTCCATCATAAAAATATGAGTTACATCATATGTTCATGAAAAACCTTTTGCCATAAGTGAACACAAAACAATAAAGTGGCTATACAAATCAAGTGTGACTTGTATGTGACAAATGTGATAGTTAATGTGAAGATTATAAATGTTCATATTTATAAGCATCATTTAATGAAGAAAGTTAAAAAAGTGCAATATGTAAGCAAAAAACTTACATTAAAACCATGGGCTGAGAAAAATATAACTTTTTTAAAAATAAAAATATGAAATTAATTGCTAAAATTTACATTTTTATATTCATCCAAAATTAAGTGTAGGATGTTGGTTCTTTGACTGGTAAAGGTAGAGAGGTGGCTGATATGATGGAGAGAAGAACTGTAGATATGTTGTGTGTTATTTATATATATATAAATATAAATATATATTTATTTATTTATTTATATATATATATATATATATATATATATATATATATATATATATATATATATATATATATATATATATATATATATATTTATATATATAATATAAAATAAAAAAATATATATAAAATAAACATTATATATATAAATAAGAATAAGAATTGTAACAATTTGTTATGAAATAATGTTTCTGCATATGAAATTTCAAATTTTAACAATAACTTTCAGACTTTTATGTAAAAGTCATATTTTTGCCAAAACACGATTTTTCCATATCAAAATTTTTGTTTAATTATTGATATTTTCATCGGTTTTACATGAAATTATGCTTTTGCATATGAAAATGTACTTATTCAACATAACTAATATTTTTTTTATGAAAATAAGTAATTTTTGTGATTTGTGATGTCACGTTTTTGTTTTTGGGCACATTTTAACAAATATTTTTATGAACTAGTCATATTTTTGTCAAAACATGATTTGTCATGTCAAGATTTCAGAACATGGGTGACAGTTTTGTTTTTCGTTCACAATAAGTTTTTGTTTTAATAAAAATTAATATTTTCATTCATCAAATTTTTTATGATAAAGTGGCATATATGGCATGTCACCTTTCCTTCACTTATTGCACTTTTTAAAGGTTGGTTTTGATATTATGATTATTGTATTTAAATTCATATTTTCATATGAACAATCATATTTATTTACAAATAATTCATATTGTTTGTTAAACCATGTCATGTGACCTGTTCGTTCACTTTTTCCACTTTTTAATGCATTTATGTTTCATATAAAAACCATATTTTCACAATAAAATTTTTTATGAAAAAGTTAACGATTTTTGATGAAATTATGGTTATCAATTTGAAATCTAATATTTTACTAAAACTTTTTTTTATCAAAGATTTTGTTTCAATCTATTGTAGTATTTTACCAATTAATTTAATATTTATACAAAAATATAAAAAAAAAAGTCATATTCATGTAAAAAAAAAAGAAACAGTTTTCATGAAATTATATGGATATATAATTAGCTTATTTTTAACAGCACTTTGAAGGCTTTGCCAAATATGTTTTGGTTTGATTTTAATTCATTTTGACTTTCTAACCCACTTATCAACTATTTTTATGAAATTATGATTATGAAAATTTATATTTTTTAAAAATAACAAATATTTATTTGAAAGATGTCATATTTTGGTCAGAAAATGTTTTGTTATATTAAATCTAATTATAAACATGCAAATGTATCATTGGTAAGCGCATGCTGTTTGTGCAAATACGCTTGGATCGAAAAACCGTTTTTTCTCATTTTTTGTGCTGTTGTTTCGATGTATGAGTTTCTAACTAATTTTCATTTTGTTTGAAGTTTTCAACAGCTTTTATGAAATTATGATTATGAATAGGACGTTCTAAACAATTTTCATTCTGTTTTTTGCATTTTTCACCAGTTTTTATGAAATTATAATTATGAATAGGAAAATTGATATTTTTGAAATTAACTATATTATCGGTATGAAAAATATATTTTGGTCAGAAAATGTTTTGTAATATCATATCAAAAACGTAAATTTATCATGGGCAAGTGCTTGCTGTTTGTGCATATACGCTTGGTTCGAAAAACCGCTTTCTCTTCGTCCTAGAAGTCTGAAACTAGCGGAATCGCATTTTCACCCAGTTAGAAGCTCATTTTGACAGCACATGAAGTCTTTGCCAAATATGTGGTGTTGTATTTTTTTATTATTAATTATGATTTCTAACCCATGTTCATTCGCTTTTTGAGGTTTTTATGAAATGATCGTTATAAATATGAAAATTAATGCTTTTTAAATAACTATAAAATTTATATGAAAAATGTCATGATATTACAAAAAAAATTTTGACCAAAATATCTTATCAGAAACATGTAAGTTTATCATGGGCAATTGAATGATTCATTCATTCATTCATTTTCTCCCGCTTATCCGTAATTCGGGTCGCGGGGGCAGCAGTCTAAGTAGGCCCCCGCCTTCGACTGCTGCCCAATCCTCACAGCACCGTCCCTTACGGTCCCTCCTGCAGGTGGTGAGCCCACTGGAAGCAATTGAATGATGTTTGTGCAAATACGCTTGGTTCGAAAAACCGCTTTCTCTTCGTCCTAGAAGCCTGAGACTTGCGGAATCGCATTTACAGACAGTGAGAAGCTCATTCTTGACAGTACATAAAAGGCTTTGCAAAATATGTGGTGTTGTATCGTTTTTCATTATTTATGACTTTATAACCCATTTTAATTCGTTTTTTGCAGTTGTCAACAGTTTTTATAGAATTATGATTATGAATATAAAAATTATTAATTTTTAAATAACTATAATATTTATATGAAAAATGTCATATTTTTGGTCAGAAAATGTTTTGTAATATCATATCTCATTATAAACATGTAAAATAATTATAGGGAAATGCATGCTGTTTGTGCATATACCCTTGGTTCGAAAAAGCGCTTTCTCTTCGTACTAGAAACCTGAGACATGCGGAATCGCATTTACGAGAATTAGAAGCTCATTCTTGACAGTGCATGAAATGCTTTGGCAAATATGTGGTGTTGTATCGATTTTCATTCATTCTGAGTTTCTAACCCTTTTTTTTTTCGTTTTTAACAGTATTTATGAAACTACGATAATGAAATATAATACTTTTTAAATAACTATATTTATATGATAAATGTCATATGTTTAACAAAAAATGTTTTGTAATATCATATCCTATCATAAACATGTAAAATAATCATGGTGATATGCATGATGTTTGTGCAATACGCTTGGTTCGAAAAACCGCTTTCTCTTCGTCCTAGAAGCCTGAGACTTGCGGAATCGCATTTACAGCCAGTAAGAAGCTCATTCTTGACAAGACATGAAAGGATTTGCCAAATATGTGTTGTTGTATCGATTTTCATTTATTATGACTTTCTAACCAACTCTTTTCGTTTTTTGCAGTTTTCAACAGTATTTATGAAACTATGATAATAAAAATTGATAATTTTTAAATAACAATATTTATTATGAAAAATGTCATATTGGTAACAAAAAATGTTTTGTAATATATCTCATCATGAACATGTAAAATAATCATGGGGAAATGCATGCTTGTTTGTGCATATACGCTTGATTCGAAAAACCGCTTTCTCTTCGTCCTAGAAGCCTGAGGCTTGCGGAATCGCATTTTCAGCCAGTTAGAAGTTTATTCTTAACAGCACATAAAAGGCTTTGCCAAATATGTGGTGTTGTAACGTTTTTAACCAATTATGACGTTCTAACCTATTTTCATTCTCTTTTTGCAGTTTTTATGGAATTATGATTATGAATATAAAAATTATTAATTTTTAAATAACTAATATTTATATGAAAAATTTCATATTTTGGTCAGAAAATGTTTTGTATTATCATATCTCATCATAAACATGTAAAATAATTATAGGGAAATGCATGCTGTTTGTGCATAAACCCTTGGTTCGAAAAACCGCTTTCTCTCCGAACTAGAAACCTGAGACATGCGGAATCGCATTTACGAGAATAAGAAGCTCATTCTTTACAGCAAATGAAATGCTTTGCCAAATATGTGTTGTTGTATCGATTTTCATTCATTCTGAGTTTCTAACTCTTTTTTTATTTTCGTTTTTTGCAGTATTTGTGAAACTATGATAATGAAATATAATACTTTTTAAATAACAATATTTATATAAAAAATATATTTTTAACAAAAAATGTTTTGTAATATTATATCCTATCATAAACATGTAAAATAATCACGGGGAAATGCTTGCTGTTTGTGTACATACGCTTGGTTCGAAAAACCGCTTTCTCTTCGTCCTAGAAGCCTGAGACTTGCGGAATCGCATTTTCAGCCAGTTAGAAGCTCATTCTTGACAAGACATTAAAGGCTTTGCCAAATATGTGTTGTTATATCGATTTTCATTTATTATGACATTCTAACCAACTTTTTTCGTTTTTTGCAGTTTTCAACTGTATTTATGAAACTATGATCATAAAAATTAATAATTTTTAAATAACAATATTTATTATGAAAAATGTCATATTGGTAACAAAAAATGTTTTGTAATATATCTCATCCTAAACATGTAAAATAATCACGGGGAAATGCTTGCTGTTTGTGTACATACGCTTGGTTCGAAAAACCGCTTTCTCTTCGTCCTAGAAGCCTGAGACTTGCGGAATCGCATTTACAGCCAGTTAGAAGCTCATTCTTGACAAGACATGAAAGGATTTGCCAAATATGTGTTGTATCGATTTTCATTTATTATGACTTTCAAACCAACTTTTTTCGTTTTTTGCATTTTTCAACTGTATTTATGAAACTATGATCATAAAAATTAATACTTTTTAAATAACTATAATTTTTAAATAAAAAATGTCATATTGGTAACAAAAAATGTTTTGTAATATATCTCATCCTAAACATGTAAAATAATCATGGGGAAATGCATGCTTGTTTGTGCAATACGCTTGATTCGAAAAACCGCTTCCTCTTCGTCCTAGAAGCCTGAGGCTTGCGGAATCGCATTTACAGCCAGTTAGAAGCTTATTCTTAACAGCACATAAAAGGCTTTGCCAAATATGTGGTGTTGTATCGTTTTTAACCAATTATGACGTTCTAACCTATTTTCTTTCTCTTTTTGCACTTTTCAACAGTTTTAATGAAATTATAATTATGAATATGAAAAATTAATATTTTTGAAATAACTATATTATTTATATGAAAAATGTCACATTTTTTTTAAGAAAATGTTCTGTAATATAATTTTTTATCCTTAAAATGTAAAATATTCATGCGCAAGTGCATGATGTTTGTGCAAATACGCTTGGTTCGAAAAACCGCTTTCTCTACGTCCTAGAAGCCTGAGACTTGCGTAATCGCATTTACAGCCAGTGAGAGGCTCATTCTTGACAGTACATAAAAGGCTTTGCAAAATATGTGGTGTTGTATCGTTTTTCATTAATTACGACTTTCTAACCCATTTTCATTTGTTTTTTGCAGTTTTTATGGAATTATGATTATGAATATTAAAATTATTAATTTTTAAATAACTAATATTTATATGAAAAATTTCATATTTTGGTCAGAAAATGTTTTGTATTATCATATCTCATCATAAACATGTAAAATAATTATAGGGAAATGCATGCTGTTTGTGCATAAACCCTTGGTTCGAAAAACCGCTTTCTCTCCGAACTAGAAACCTGAGACATGCGGAATCGCATTTACGAGAATAAGAAGCTCATTCTTTACAGCAAATGAAATGCTTTGCCAAATATGTGTTGTTGTATCGATTTTCATTCATTCTGAGTTTCTAACTCTTTTTTTTATTTTCGTTTTTTGCAGTTTTTAACAGTATTTGTGAAACTATGATAATGAAATATAATACTTTTTAAATAACAATATTTATATGAAAAATATCATATTTTTAACAAAAAATGTTTTGTAATATTATATCCTATCATAAACATGTAAAATAATGACGGGGAAATGCTTGCTGTTTGTGTACATACGCTTGGTTCGAAAAACCGCTTTCTCTTCGTCCTAGAAGCCTGAGACTTGCGGAATCGCATTTTCAGCCAGTTAGAAGCTCATTCTTGACAAGACATTAAAGGCTTTGCCAAATATGTGTTGTTATATCGATTTTCATTTATTATGACATTCTAACCAACTTTTTTCGTTTTTTGCAGTTTTCAACTGTATTTATGAAACTATGATCATAAAAATTAATAATTTTTAAATAACAATATTTATTATGAAAAATGTCATATTGGTAACAAAAAATGTTTTGTAATATATCTCATCCTAAACATGTAAAATAATCACGGGGAAATGCTTGCTGTTTGTGTACATACGCTTGGTTCGAAAAACCGCTTTCTCTTCGTCCTAGAAGCCTGAGACTTGCGGAATCGCATTTACAGCCAGTTAGAAGCTCATTCTTGACAAGACATGAAAGGATTTGCCAAATATGTGTTGTATCGATTTTTATTTATTATGACTTTCTAACCAACTTTTTTCGTTTTTTGCAGTTTTCAACTGTATTTATGAAACTATGATCATACCAATTTTCATTCGTTTTTTGAGGTTTTTATGAAATTATCAATATGAATATGAAAATTAATACTTTTTAAATAACTATAATATTTAAATGAAAAATGTCAAATTTTGGTCAGAAAATATTTTGTAATATCATATCTTATCAAAAACATGTAAATTTATCATGGGAAAGTGCATGATGTTTGTGCAATACGCTTGGTTCGAAAATCCGCTTTCTCTTCGTCCTAGAAGCCTGAGACTTGCGGAATCGCTTTTTCAGCCAGTTAGAAGCTCATTCTTGACAAGACATGAAATGATTTGCCAAATATGTGTTGTTATATTGTTTTTCATTAATTATGATTTCTAACCAATTTTCATTCGTTTTTTGAGGTTTTTATGAAATTATCAATATGAATATGAAAATTAATACTTTTTAAATAACTATAATATTTAAATGAAAAATGTCAAATTTTGGTCAGAAAATATTTTGTAATATCATATCTTATCAAAAACATGTAAATTTATCATGGGAAAGTGCATGATGTTTGTGCAATACGCTTGGTTCGAAAATCCGCTTTCTCTTCGTCCTAGAAGCCTGAGACTTGCGGAATCGCATTTACAGCCAGTTAGAAGCTCATTCTTGACAAGACATGAAAGGATTTGCCAAATATGTGTTGTATCGATTTTCATTTATTATGACTTTCTAACCAACTTATTTCGTTTTTTGCATTTTTAAACTGTATTTATGAAACTATGATCATAAAAATTAATACTTTTTAAATAAAAAATGTCATATTGGTAACAAAAAATGTTTTGTAATATATCTCATCCTAAACATGTAAAATAATCATGGGGAAATGCATGCTTGTTTGTGCATATACGCTTGATTCGAAAAACCGCTTCCTCTTCGTCCTAGAAGCCTGAGGCTTGCGGAATCGCATTTTCAGCCAGTTAGAAGCTTATTCTTAACAGCACATAAAAGGCTTTGCCAAATATGTGGTGTTGTATCGTTTTTAACCAATTATGACGTTCTAACCTATTTTCTTTCTCTTTTTGCACTTTTCAACAGTTTTAATGAAATTATAATTATGAATATGAAAAATTAATATTTTTGAAATAACTATATTATTTATATGAAAAATGTCACATTTTTTTAAAGAAAATGTTATGTAATATAATTTTTTATCCTTAAAATGTAAAATATTCATGCGCAAGTGCATGATGTTTGTGCTATACGCTTGGTTCGAAAATCCGCTTTCTCTTCGTCCTAGAAGCCTGAGACTTGCGGAATCGCATTTTCAGCCAATTAGAAGCTCATTCTTGACAAGACATGAAAGGATTTGCCAAATGTGTTGTTATATTGTTTTTCATTAATTATGATTTTTAACCAATTTTCATTCGTTTTTTGAGGTTTTTATGAAATTATCAATATGAATATGAAAATTAATACTTTTTAAATAACTAATATTTAAATGAAAAATGTCAAATTTTGGTCAGAAAATATTTTGTAATATCATATCTTATCAAAAACATGTAAATTTATCATGGGAAAGTGCATGATGTTTGTGCAATACGCTTGGTTCGAAAATCCGCTTTCTCTTCGTCCTAGAAGCCTGAGACTTGCGGAATCGCATTTTCAGCCAGTTAGAAGCTCATTCTTGACAAGACATGAAAGGATTTGCCAAATATGTGTTGTATCGATTTTCATTTATTATGACTTTCTAACCAACTTTTTTCGTTTTTTGCATTTTTCAACTGTATTTATGAAACTATGATCATAAATATTAATACTTTTTAAATAACTATAATTTTTAAATAAAAAATGTCATATTGGTAACAAAAAATGTTTTGTAATATATCTCATCCTAAACATGTAAAATAATCATGGGGAAATGCATGCTTGTTTGTGCATATACGCTTGATTCGAAAAACCGCTTCCTCTTCGTCCTAGAAGCCTGAGGCTTTTGCGGAATCGCATTTTCAGCCAGTTAGAAGCTCATTCTTGACACCACATAAAAGGCTTTGCCAAATATGTGGTGTTGTATCGTTTTTCATTAATTATGATTTCTAACCAATTTTCATTCGTTTTTTGAGGTTTTTATGAAATTATCAATATGAATATGAAAATTAATACTTTTTAAATAACTATAATATTTAAATGAAAAATGTCAAATTTTGGTCAGAAAATATTTTGTAATATCATATCTTATCAAAAACATGTAAATTTATCATGGGAAAGTGCATGATGTTTGTGCTATACGCTTGGTTCGAAAATCCGCTTTCTCTTCGTCCTAGAAGCCTGAGACTTGCGGAATCGCATTTTCAGCCAATTAGAAGCTCATTCTTGACAAGACATGAAAGGATTTGCCAAATATGTGTTGTTATATTGTTTTTCATTGATTATGATTTCTAACCAATTTTCATTCGTTTTTTGAGGTTTTTATGAAATTATCAATATGAATATGAAAATTAATACTTTTTAAATAACTATAATATTTAAATGAAAAATGTCAAATTTTGGTCAGAAAATATTTTGTAATATCATATCTTATCAAAAACATGTAAATTTATCATGGGAAAGTGCATGATGTTTGTGCAATACGCTTGGTTCGAAAATCCGCTTTCTATTCGTCCTAGAAGCCTGAGACTTGCGGAATCGCATTTACAGCCAGTTAGAAGCTCATTCTTGACAAGACATTAAAGGCTTTGCCAAATATGTGTTGTTATATCGATTTTCATTTATTATGACTTTCTAACCAACTTTTTTCGTTTTTTGCAGTTTTCAACTGTATTTATGAAACTATGATCATAAAAATTAATAATTTTTAAATAACAATATTTATTATGAAAAATGTCATATTGGTAACAAAAAATGTTTTGTAATATATCTCATCCTAAACATGTAAAATAATCATGGGGAAATGCATGCTTGTTTGTGCATATACGCTTGATTCGAAAAACCGCTTTCTCTTCGTCCTAGAAGCCTGAGGCTTGCGGAATCGCATTTTCAGCTATTTAGAAGCTTATTCTTAACAGCACATAAAAGGCTTTGCCAAATATGTGGTGTTGTATCGTTTTTAACCAATTATGACGTTCTAACCTATTTAAATTCTCTTTTTGCAGTTTTCAACAGTTTTAATGAAATTATGAATATGAATATGAAAAATTTATATTTTTGAAATAACTAAATTATTTCTATAAAAAATGTCATATTTTGTTTAGAAAATGTTCTGTAATATAATATTTTCTCATTAAAATGTAAAATAATCATGTGCAAGTGCATGATGTTTGTGCAAATACGCTTGGTTCGAAAAACCGCTTTCTCTACGTCCTAGAAGCCTGAGACTTGCGGAATCGCATTTTCAGCCAGTGAGAAGCTCATTCTTGACAGTACATAAAAGGCTTTGCAAAATACGTGGTGTTGTATCGTTTTTCATTAATTACGACTTTCTAACCCATTTTCATTTGTTTTTTGCAGTTTTATTGGAATTATGATTATGAATATAAAAATTAATACTTTTTAAATAACTATAATATTTAAATGAAAAATGTCAAATTTTGGTCAGAAAATATTTTGTAATATCATATCTTATCAAAAACATGTAAATTTATCATGGGAAAGTGCATGATGTTTGTGCAATACGCTTGGTTCGAAAATCCGCTTTCTCTTCGTCCTAGAAGCCTGAGACTTGCGGAATCGCATTTACAGCCAGGTAGAAGCTCATTCTTGACAAGACATGAAAGGATTTGGCAAATATGTGTTGTTGTATCGATTTTCATTTATTATGACTTTCTAACCAACTTTTTTCGTTTTTTGCAGTTTTCAACTGTATTTATGAAACTATGATCATAAAAATTTATAATTTTTAAATAACAATATTTATTATGAAAAATGTCATATTGGTAACAAAAAATGTTTTGTAATATATCTCATCCTAAACATGTAAAATAATCATGGGGAAATGCATGCTTGTTTGTGCAATACGCTTTCTTCGAAAAACCGCTTCCTCTTCGTCCTAGAAGCCTAAGGCTTGCGGAATCGCATTTTCAGACAGTTAGAAGCTCATTCTTAACAGCACATAAAAGGCCTTGCCAAATATGTGGTGTTGTATCGTTTTTAACCAATTATGACGTTCTAACCTATTTTCTTTCTCTTTTTGCACTTTTCAACAGTTTTAATGAAATTATGAATATGAATATGAAAAATTGATATTTTTGAAATAACTATATTTCTATAAAAAATGTCACATTTTTTTTTAGAAAATGTTCTGTATTATAATTTTTTATCCTTAAAATGTAAAATAATCATGCGCAAGTGCATGATGTTTGTGCAAATACGCTTGGTTCGAAAAACCGCTTTCTCTACGTCCTAGAAGCCTGAGACTTGCGGAGTCGCATTTACAGCCTTACAAACCCTTGGTTCGAAAAACCGCTTTCTCTCCGAACTAGAAACCTGAGACATGCGGAATCGCATTTACGAGAATAAGAAGCTTATTCTTTACAGCAAATGAAATGCTTTGCCAAATATGTGTTGTTGTATCGATTTTCATTCATTCTGAGTTTCTAACTCTTTTTTTTATTTTCGTTTTTTGCAGTTTTTAACAGTATTTGTGAAACATATGTAATATAATATTTTATCATTAAAATGTAAAATATTCATGCGCAAGTGCATGATGTTTGTGCAAATACGCTTGGTTCGAAAAACCGCTTTCTCTACGTCCTAGAAGCCTGAGACTTGCGGAGTCGCATTTACAGCCAGTGAGAAGCTCATTCTTGACAGTACATAAAAGGCTTTGCAAAATACGTGATGTTGTATCGTTTTTCATTAATTACGACTTTCTAACCCATTTTTATTCGTTTTTTGCAGTTTTTATGGAATTATGATTATGAATATAAAAATTATTAATTTTTAACTCACTATAATATTTATATGAAAAACTTCATATTTTGGTCAGAAAATGTTTTGTAACATCATATCTCATCATAAACATGTAAAATAATTATAGGGAAATGCATGCTGTTTGTGCAAATACGCTTGGTTCGAAAAACCGCTTTCTATTCGTTCTAGAAGCCTGAGACTTGCGGAATCGCATTTACAGCCAGTGAGAAGCTCAATTCTTGACAGTACATAAAAGGTTTTGCAAAATATGTGGTGTTGCATCGTTTTTAATCAATTATGACAATCAACTATTACCAACTATTATCAACTATTATCACCTTTTTTTAGTCGTTTTTTGCAGTTTTTATGGAATTATGATTCTGAAAAGAAAATGATAAATTTTAATAAAAACAATCCATTTGAAAAAAAAATTTAAAATTATTTTCAAACCATAAATTTTGCACTTTTAATGGTTTTTAGTTAAATGATGCTAATGAATATTAAAATTCATATTTTTCACAATACATTTTAAAAACTTGATTTATCATATCATATCATATCATATTCTTTATTAAATTATTTCACTTTTTTTTAACAGTTTTTCATTAAATTATTATATATATATAATATATATATATATATATATATATATATATATATATATATATATATATATATATATATATATATATATATATATATATATATATATATATATATATATATATATATATAATATATATCATAACTTCCTTTTTTTTATACATTTATTTCATATTCATATGAAAAAAATGTCATTTTTGCCAAATATGTTTATCATGAATTCTTTTCCGTTCACTTACTGCACTTTTTCAACTGTTTTTCATGAAAATATGCTTACGTATATGAAAATTTTAATTTTACAAATTAATTGCATATTTATGTAAAATGTCATAATTTTGTCAATCCATGGTTTGTCATGTGAAAGTTTTTAGTTCATGTATTGCACTTTTGAATGGTTTTTAATAAAATTATGCTTATGAATATAAAAATTCATATTTTTTTAAAAAGAAATTTTTTTTATGAACTTATGGTTTTGAATATGAAGTAATATTTTAATAAAAAAAAATTTTTTATAAAAGAAAGTCAGATTTGTTTAAATCTATTGTTTGTCATAACAGTTGTTGCAAAGAACATTTGCACTTTTGTTAGATTTTTATCATGCCCAAACGAAACTTAATTCTTACCTAAAGCTCTTTCCTGTTTGGATAAGAAGACATACTAGCCGGAGATGTGTGAGCCTAAATAAAGACTCCCTGTATACCTTACGTACTTACATCGTAAATATTCTATCGACACTGAACAGACAAAGGACACTTCATCATTACCACTCCATGCCTTTATGGCCTGTCTTACCTTCGTCATCAAACATGGCAACATACAAAGTACAATTCCAACAATCAATACAAGAATCAATCCTTAAACAAAGTAGTGTTTAACACTCTTAAATAAATTCCAAAAATTCTCAAAAATTCTGAGTGTAATTACAACTATGCCCATATTGTTATAGAATTTAGACCTAGAGCAGGTATCAGGGTAAGCCAAACATAACAGTCGCGTGAGTCAGATCTTTACCCCAGAGGTGGCCCCGTTTCTATTTAAAGAAAGGATCTTTTTATGGGCTCTCACTTATTTCAGTCCTGAATACTCACTTAGGTAGGCTACGTAGGCCAACAGACCAATTAGTGCACAGTGTTTTGATCCTGCTTGTGTGTATCCACTGTGGGTAATAATCAGACAGATAATTACAGCTAGAACAGTTTCTGTGGGCAGAGGAAGAGTTAGTGAGACATCAGCACTAATAGAATTCAAATTTTTTCAACCAGGGCAGAAACGTAGTCATCCACAATCACGCCCATTAGAATTTCAAAAGGTGACAGTTTAGTAGTTGAAGATATGGTCATTCTCATTTTTGTGAGTACTGCCAGGAGAACAACAGTCAAATTTTGGCCTGTTTCAATGCAGGCTTCACCAACACTATTAAAGCTAGTTTAGGCAGGGCAATTTTTACATCTACATCTCTAATGATACCAGCAGAATCACATTGTTACATTTTTTACTTTATGTCCTTTTCAGTAGGCTGACTCTAAAGAATTATTTAGGTCAATATCTGGTATATTGGAGATATGTGTCATCATTGGGATCTCAGGATTTGTATGTACTCTGTCCAAATCTACTGGTTGTTTTGCTGCTTCCTTAGCTACTTTATCCGCTAACAAATTTCCTCTGAATCACCTTCACGTCCTTTACCACTTTGGCCACTTTGGCAGGGAGTTAAGCAGCATTTAAGAGGTCGCCAATGAGATTAAAATGTGCTATGGGCTGTTTTAAAGTGTCTTTGCTTCCATGTTTAGGCAAAATCATGCACAACACCATAAACATACTTAGAATCAGTGTATATAGTCAACACTCTACCTTCAGACATCTGACATTTTGTGCAGATGTGCTCTGACAGCTTGTGCAGATGTGTATGGTAATGATTTAGCTTCAACTATTTCATCAGGTAATCTTACAACCGCATATCCACAAAAATACACTTCAGAGGGTTTTGAACATGATCTGTCTACATATAGGAAATCCCCCTCTTCCAGGGCCGTATCTAAAAGATCAGGCCTACAAGAGGTCTCTTGTTTAATGTGTTTAAGGGAACCGTGTGCGTCGTCAAAACCATCTATGGCAATAAAGTCTAGCAGATCACGCAGCGCTACTACAGCTGAATGCGGCTGAGAGGAAGGCTTAATGGTTAAGTTTTCTGTCGCCAAGAGCGTGATTTTGTATCCAGGTCTACGTCGTGCTGTCATTTCTTGTGTGTTGAGGTTATGTAAAATAGCTGTTACCTGATGTGAGGTGTACAGTATCAAAGGATGTGACAGCACCATTTTCTCAGCATCCCAGTCAGGTGTATCAGAGCCGCAGCAGCCACTGCACTGTAAGCATGAGGTCAACCCTTGTGCTATGTTGTCTAAAGACTTGAAAATATACACAACAGGGTGATAGCTGTCACCATAGTCCTTTTTTCTTTGATAGTTGTCATTATGCAGGGCTCTAGGATGCTTTCCTTTACAGTGGTTACAGAAAAGACGATGACGGCAGTCTCTCACGCTGTGACCGGGTTTCAGGCAACTATAACAGAGTTTCTTCTCCTTTATATAGTTGCGTCACTCAACTAACACCATCTCAGTGAACTTGTAGCATGCGTGTAGTTGGTGTCTATTATCTTGACATGAAACCTTAACTTTCCCCTGTTCTGACTTGTGTTTTTCATTTTTAGTGACTATTTGAGTGGTAAACACACTTGCTTTGGTTTTCTTCACATCTCTGAGGTTTCTCTTCTCAGTGATAGAATCTGACAAATGAAGGGCATGAAAGGACGTAAATGGATTACAAGCAATCTCGGCTTCATCTGACGTGAATCGAGCAAACTCTTTGAAACTTGGAAATTCTTGATTCTCATTTAGGCTTTGCGTGACTTGTCGGTTCCAGCGTAAAGCTGCCCAGTCTGGTAGTTTGTGAACAAGCTTCCGATTTTCTTCCCAGTCGTTTAATATGTGGAGACCCTTGACATGAGGCATGGCATCTTAACAAGCATTCAGAAAATCTGAGAAGCATCTCAGTCCTTCAGCATCCATCGATGGAATTCTCGGCCAGTAGGTGAGCTTCTCTCTAAATGCTCTCTGAATGGCGAATGGCTGGCCAAAGCGACGATTTAGTTTATCCCATGCGTCTTGGTATGCTTCATTGTCATTTCGGTAAAAGTTGCCATTCAAAGCCTGCCGTGCTGGGCCACCAACGTACTTTTTTAGGTAGTATAGTTTTTCGGCTGGCGTGATTGCCCTTTGGTCTATGAGTGAAGTGAACGCTGCCTTCCATTCAATGAATTGTATGGGATCGCCATTGAAGACAAATGGCTCAGGAACAGGAAGCCTATTTAAGGCTATGTTGTCTTGAAAGAGCTGAGTGAGAGAGGGAATATCTGTATGATGGGGCGTTGCAACTTGAGAGAGGGGCACTGTAGTTACAGGTGTATTCTTTGCTTCCATGTTCCTTTCCATCTTGAGATAAATAGCATCCTTGTGATCCGTCTCCCTTTCGTAGATCTTCAACTTGGCTTGAGCGGCCCTTATCTCTTTCGCTGCCTGTAATCGTTCCAACTTACGCCTTTGTGCATCTAGAGCTTTGCGTTGTTGTTCCTCTAGCTCTCTTATAGATTCCTTTTGCTTTTCTTCTTCCAGCAGCATCTGATAATTTGCTTCCTTTACTGCTAGTTCAGCTGCTGCATCCACGCGTTTTACTATCATGGATGAAGTTATGAAGTAGTGATCGGACTGGCTGTGACTTGTCCAAGAAGCTGCAGATCCATAGACAGACTTTGCATAGTCGGGGCGGAGCAGTTCGTGAAGGCGGTGTCTTTCCTGCGGCTCATCAAACCCGCTTTTCTCATTTATAGCTCTGCTGTATGCAATGTTGATGATTTCTGCGGTCACAGCTTCACACATATCAACTCTTCTTCTTATGTCGGTGGAGGGTGAGGTGAGATTTCGAATTTAATAATAAATGTTCATCATGTCTTCTTTACTTTTCTTAAGCTTGTCAATAAGAGGCCAGAGCTGACTCTCTGACATATAAGTCTTTAGCTGATCTCTTGCCTTCCTTGCGTGGAGCTTCCACTGTTCGTACATGGCAAACAGCCTTTTCTCTTTTCTCTTGGCCTCTTCATATTGATGCGCGAGCATCTTCTCTGTAGGATGGCGTGTGCATTCAGAGCGTCAAGAGCATTATCATCCTTATTTAATTTGCCTTGAAGATCAGTTAGACATTGTTGTTTAACTTCATTTGTTTCCTTCAGACACGATCGCTCTGATTGGTCTACCATTATGTGGGTTTCACCCTGTAAATCTTCATGCTGGTAACCAGCCATCTGCTCCTCCACCTCTATCTCATTTCCTGACTGTGACATTATCACTTTAAATTTTTAACTCTAATGGCGGAAGAAGACCCCCTTAACAGATATGGAAAAGCCCTGAATATGAACTGTATAAACATAAAATATCAGAACATAAATTTAAGCAGCTGACACATATGCATGTACATATAGACACTAGAATTATTGTAAATGTCAGTGTAAATACCGCAATGAACAAGGTATCAACAATAATAAATTCAAATGAGGGAAATGTGAATGTTAAATCCTCAATAAACACTGTTAACTAGGTGGATAAATGCAAAATCCAAAAAACAAAAGTCTATGTCCTTAATTAGACAAAGTCCATGTGGATGCCTGCAGGCATGGGCACAAATATAATCACAGTTTATCTTGAGCCGTTGAGAATTGAATGTTCAATCCGAGAAGCCGTTCATCCGTTGCTCGCCGTATTGTCGTACTATAGTAGATTAATACTCACGATCTTGCATCAATGTCTGTATGTGTGGCTGTACTTGACCATTGCACCGAATCTGTGAGACCGCTGTCCAAAATATAGGTCAGGCGCGAGGAAGCAGCTTGATGAGTCCACGCTGATGCCTTGTGACGGTGATGTAGCAGAAGATGTAACTGGCGCTTTGATGACCCTCCGTGGCCCGTTGTAGACAACAGTTATTGGAATCGATGCGGGGTCGAACTCTTACTGTAGCAAACCCCCAGCCAGGTCTCTGGGCTTTGTGTTAGAGGATATAGTTCTGCAGTTCAAGTCGATCTTCCGGTCACCTATACAAAGAACTGCATACCTGTCGACCGCTCTCACATTCCCACTTGTGAGACGGCTAAAAAATGGAGTCATCTGGCAGAAATAGTGGATGAAATACAACCACTGAAGGACTATGTAATAGGTCTTTTTGATCACCTTCAATGGTGAAGCGTACTTATGTTTCAAAAAGCCTTTATTTTGTGTTCAGCCGTCAGCCTTTTCTTTGGGAAACACAAAATCTAACTTTCCTTGATGAAAAACCTTTTCTTAGTGAAACACCGTAAGAGCTACAGAACAGATAAATAACAAATAATACAATCAGCTCTTACAAACATAAACATGAATAGCCATTTATAAGAAACCCTTTTGTGATGTCACACAATGATGTCACAGATGTGACAGTGATAACAACACATTAAAACACTTCTTCACAGTTAAATAGATTAACCCACATATTAATGCATATACACATTAAACAAATCAAACATAGTACCTTGTTCCCGTTCCAGCTAGGTGCATAATTATCCCTTACTTTCCTTAAGAACCTTGTAAGAATTTCAGAGCATTTTAGCGACATGACTTTCCTTTTCAATGTGTGCGTCACACTAACTACTGGGGGTGGAGTTAAAGGACAATACTGTATGGGGGCGGGGTTAAAGGACTATACCATATTGGGGCGGAGTTAAAGGACTATACCGTATGGGGGCAGAAGAGACCAAACAAAATGGAGCTCAAAAGGATTACCTTATTTACTCTTTTCTTAGAGTTAGTTACACCGGTCCCAAGCTCGGATAAATGGGGAGGGTTGCGTTAGGAAGGGCATCCAGCGTAAAATATGTGCCAAATCGAATATGCGGGTCACGATTAAGAATTTCATACCGGATCGGTCGAGGCCCGGGTTAACAACGACCGCTACAGGCATCGTTTGCCAAGAGGGTACCAGTGGAAATTGGGCTACTGTTAGTCGAAGGAGGAGAAGCAGAGGAGGAAGATGTCTACAGAGACGGCAGGAAAAGGAGAAGTGTAGGAGAGTGGAGGTTCGGGTTGGTACTTTAAATGTTGGTTCTATGACTGGTATAGGGAGAGAGGTAGCTGATATAATGGAGAGGAGAAAGGTAGATATGTTGTGTGTTCAGGAGACCAAGTGGAAAAGGGAGTAAGGCCAGGAACATTGGAGTTGGGTTTAAACTGTTCTATTATGGCATGGATGGAAAGAGATATGGTGTAGTGGTGTTTTTGAAGGAAGAGTAGTAAGAGTGTAGTGGAGGTGAAGTAAGTTTCTGATAGGGTGATGAATGTGAAGCTGGAAGTTGAAGGGATGATGATAAATGTCATCAGTGCCTATGCTCCACAAGTCAGCTGTGAGATGGAGGAGAAGGAATGATTCTGGAGTGAACTAGATGAAGTGGTAGATTGTGTACCTAGAAATGAACGATTGGTGATTGGGGCAGACTTTAATGGACATGTAGGTGAAGGGAACAGAGGTGATGAGGAAATGATGGGTAGGTATGGTTTTAAGGAGAGGAATGTGGAAGGGCAGATGGTGGTAGATTTTGCTAAAATAATGGAAATGGCAGTAGTGAATCCGTATTTTAAGAAGAAGGAGGATCATAGGGTGACCTATAAGAGTGGAGGAAGGTGCACACAGGTGGATTATGTTCTATGTAGGAGATGCAACCTGAAGAAGATTGGAGACTGTAAGGTGTTGGCAGGGGACAGTGTAGCTAGACAGCATCGGATGGTGGTCTGTAGGATGGTTTTGGAGGCGAAGAAGAAGAGGAGGCAAGTAGAGACTGAAAGAAGAATAAGATGGTGGAAACTGAAGGAGGAAGAGTGTAGTGTGAGGTTCAGGGAAGAGGTCAGACAGAGGCTCGGTGGCGGTGAAGAGGTGCTGGATGATTTGGAAACTACCGCAGGAGTGATAAGGGAAGCTAGAAAAGTACTTGGTGTGACATCTGGAAATAGAAAGGAAGACAAAGAGACGTGGTGGTGGAATGAGGAAGTGCAGGAGAGCATAAGGGGAAAGAGGTTAACAAAACAGAAGTGGGATCGACAGAATGATGAGAAAAGTAGGCAGGAGTACAAGAAGATGCAGCAGCAGGTGAAGAGGGATGTGGCGAAAGCCAAGGAAAAGGCATACAAGGAGCTGTATGAGAGGTTGAACACTGAGGAAGGAGAAAAGGATTTGTACCGATTGGCCAGGCAGAGGGACCGAGCTGGGAAGGATGTGTTGCAAGTAAGAGCAATAAAGGATGGAAATGTGTTGACTAGTGAGGAAAGTGTGTTGAGAAGGTTGAGGGAGTATTTTAAACAGCTGATGAACGAGGAAAATCAGAGAGAGAGAGAGAAAGAGAGAGAGAGAGAGAGAGAGGAGGTTGGATGATGTGGAATTAGTGAAGCAGGAAGTGGATAGGATTCGTAGAGAGGAAGTGAGAGCAGCATTTAAGAGGATTAAGAGTGGAAAGTCGGTTGCACCAAATAACATATCGGTAGAAGCATGGAGATGTTTAGGAGAGATAGTAGTGGAGATTTAAACCAGATTGTTTAACAAGATTCTTGTTAAACAATAGCTCTTGTCTTGGAGTAAGACAGAGTACATGTGCGTAAATGAAAACGAAGGCAGTGGAGTGGTGCGGTTGCAGGGAGAAGAGGTGGAGAAGGTGGTGGAGTTCAGGTACCTGGGATCAACAGTGCAAAGTAATGGAGAGTGTGTTAATAGTTATTGTAAAAACCTGAATATTCATATTCATAAGCACAAATAAATAAATAAAAATGTTAAAAAGTGCAATCCGTGAACTAAAAACTTTTACATGACAAACCATGGGTTGACAAAAGTATGATTTTTTACATAACAAAATATGATAGTCATTAAGAAAATATGAATTTTTATATTCAGAAGCATATGTTGAGTGTGTTGAGAAGATGGAGGGAGTATTTTGAGCAGCTGATGAATGAGGAAAATCAGAGAGAGAGAAGGTTGGATGATGTGGAGTTGGTGAAGCAGGATGTAGATAGGATTAGTAAGGAGGAAGTAAGAGCAGCGATTAAGACGATGAAGAGTGGAAAGTCGGTTGGACCAGATGACATACCTGTAGAAGCGTGGAGATGTTTAGGAGAGATGGCAGTGGAGTTTTTAACCAGATTGTTCAACAGGATTTTGGAAGGTGAAAAGATGCCTGAGGAATGGAGAAGAAGTGTGCTGGTACCGATCTTTTAGCATAAGGGAGATGTGCAGATCTGCAGTAACTACAGGGGAATTAAGTTGATCAGTCACACCATGATGTTATGGGAAAGAGTAGTGGAAGCCAGGCTGAGAGAAGAGGTGACCATCTGTGGGCAACAGTATGGTTTCATGCCGAGGAAGAGCACCACAGATGCCTTATTTGCTTTGAGAATGTTGATGGAGAAGTATAGAGAAGGACAGAAGGAGTTGCATTGTGTGTTTGTGGATTTAGAGAAAGCGTACGACAGAGTGCCAAGAGAGGAGTTGTGGTATTGTATGAGGAAGTCAGGTGTGTCAGAGAAGTATGTGAGGGTGGTGCAGGACATGTATGAGGACAGTGTGACGGCAGTGAAGTGTGCAGTAGATACGACAGACTGGTTCAGGGTAAAGGTTGGACTGCATCAAGGATCAGCCCTGAGCCCTGTTTCCTGTTTGCAGTGGTGATGGACAGGTTGACGGACGAGGTCAGACAGGAGTCTCCATGGACTATGATGTTTGCGGATGATATTGTGATTTGTGGTGAGAGTAGGGAGCAGGTTGAGAAGAGCCTGGAGAGTTGGAGGTATGCGCTGGAGAGTAGGGGAATGAAAGTCAGTAGGAGTAAGACAGAGTACATGTGTGTGAATGAGAGGGAGGGCAGTGGAGTGATGCGGTTGCAGGGAGAAGAGGTGGAGAAGGTGGAGGAGTTTATGTACCTGGGGTCAACTGTGCAAAGTAATGGAGAGTGTGTTAGAAAAGTAAAGAAAAGAGTGCAGGCAGGGTGGAGTGGGTGGAGAAGAGTGGCAGGAGTGATTTGTGATAGTAGGGTATCTGCAAGAATGAAAGGGAAAGTTTATAGGTCTGTGGTGAGACCTGCGATGTTGTATGGATTAGAGACAGTGGCATTGAGTAAAAGACAGGAGGTGGAGCTGGAGGTAGCAGAGCTGAAGATGTTAAGGTTTTCGTTGGGAGTGATGACGATGGACAAGATTAGAAATGAGTTTATTAGAGGGACAGCGCATGTAGGATGTTTTGATCACAAGGTGAGGGAGGCGAGATTGAGATGGTTTGAACATGTGCAGAGGAGGGACATGAATTATATTGGTAGAAGAATGCTGAGGATGGGGCCACCAGGTAGGAGGAAAAGAGAAAGGCCAAGGAGGAGGTTCATGGATGTGGTGAGGGAAGACATGCAGGTAGTTGGTGTGAAAGAGGCAGATGTAGAGGACAGGGTGGTATGGAGACGGATGATCCGCTGTGGGGACCCCTAATGGGAGCAGCCGAAAGAAGAAGAAGAAGAAGAATGATAACAATTTCCTTTGGTGGGATGAATCTGTCACGACAATGTGTTCTTAGACATTAAGATGCAAGATTAGAAGACGTTTCTTTATGGTCTGGCTTATATAGGTGATTTTGTCTGAAGTATCTGAAAGAATCCACGATAATTTTTATATGCCCAAAAAAAAATAGATAAATAAATAATTTATACAATAATAAAAAATAAAAATTTTTATCATAGCTTCACAATCATTCCAAACTCGTCTTTATACCTTTCAGGAAGAGATACGATGCATAAAATGGGAATGGTGGTTCTGTTTTATTTTAAACCAATGTTTCACTTTTTTTTCCTTCTGTCCTCATGTTCTCAACTGAGCCACAGCCACATCCGAAATATTTCTTCCGTGGTAGTACAGACATCCTGCCTGATGAGCCAAATTTAGGTGAAGTTAACCCTAAATTATGGGCCTCTCACAAAGACGGGGCAGGTTTAAACCAGGTAAAGCCGTATGTATCATGCACTCATGAAAACACACCATCCAGTTTTTGTTAAACAATATCCATTGTTATAAGTCAAGTCAAGTCAAGTCAAGTTTATTTGTATAGCGCTTTTCACAACAGACATTGTCTCAAAGCAGCTTTACAGAAAACAACAGTGAAGGTGAATGGTGTGCGTTTGTCCCTGATGAGCAGCCGTGGCGACAGTGGCAAGGAAAAACTCCCTTAGATGATATGAGGAAGAAACCTTGAGAGGAACCAGACTCAAAGGGGAACCCATCCTCATATGGGTGACATCAAAAGTTTGGTCATAAATCTTTCAACAATACAGAACAATTTGTGATCATCATAGATCCAGTATCAGCTTCTCCATGCCAGGGCCTTTAAACACTCGGCATCTACTTCTCCATGATCATCCATAGGTCCATAATCTTCACGAGGTGGGACGTGACTGGAGCTGGCCAAACCTCAGGAAGCCTCGGGATGGGGAGAGAAAGAGAAGCAGTGGAGAGGAATTAGCGTAGCTGCTGTTCATGATATTAACAGCACAAGTTGATAATGTGCATGTGATCAGATGTTCTGGAGCACAAGGTTGTGATGTGATGTGTGTGATGTGTGTTATGTGTAGGCTTTGCTAAAAAGATATGTTTTTAATCTACACTTAAACTGGGAGAGTGTATCTGAACCCCGAACACTGTCAGGAAGACTATTCCAGAGTTTAGGAGCTAAATGTGAAAATGCTCTACCGCCTTTAGTGGACTTTGCTATTCTAGGAACTACTAGAAGCCCAGAGTTTTGAGATCTCAGGGAGCGTGACGGATTGTAGCGTGTTAAGAGACTGGATAGATACATGGGAGCCAAACCATTTAGTGCTTTATAAGTGAGTAGCAGTAGTTTGTAGTCTATTCGAAACTTAATAGGAAGCCAATGTAGGGACGATAAGATTGGGGTTATATGATCGTATTTTCTTGACCTAGTAAGAACTCTTGCTGCGGCATTCTGAACTAACTAAAGCTTGTTTATTAATGATGCAGGACATCCACCTAGTAATGCATTACAGTAGTCTATTCTAGAGGTCATAAACGCATGGACGAGCTTCTCTGCATCAGATATAGATAACATATTTCTTAGCTTAGAAATATTTCTAAGGTGAAAGAAGGCTGTTTTTGTAACTTGATTGATGTGATTTTTAAAAGATAAGTTGCTGTCTGAAATAACTCCCAGGTCTTTTACCGTTGAACTAGTAGTTACAGAACAACCGTCTAAATGCAGGCTGAGATGCTGGAGCTTCTGTGTACTATTTTTTGGGCCGATGAGCAAAATCTCCGTTTTATCAGGATTTAATAGCAGAAAGTTATGGGTCATCCAATCTCTTATTTCTTCAACACACTCAGTTATGCGAGCTAATTGAGCTGTATCGCCTGGTTTGGATGAAATATATAGCTGGGTATCATCAGCATAACAATGGAAGCTAATTCCATGCCTTCTAATAATATTTCCTAATGGAAGCATGTATATTGTAAAAAGCAGGGGTCCCAGAACTGACCCTTGTGGCACGCCATAATTTACTAGCATTATCCTGGATAGCTCTCCATTTAAATCTACGAAATGGTAACGATTGGACAGGTAGGATTTAAACCAGCTTAATGCCTGTCCCTGAATACCGATGTAATTCTGTAAGCGATCGAGGAGAAGATCATGATCTATAGTGTCGAACGCAGCACTAAGATCTAGTAAAACTAATAGGGAGATGTAGCCTTGGTCTGAAGCTAAAAACAGGTCGTTAGTGATTTTAACTAGAGCAGTTTCTGTGCTATGATGGGGCCTAAAACCTGACTGAAACTCTTCAAAGATATTGTTCTCCTGCAAGTGGTTACATAACTGGGCAGCGACAATCTTTTCTAAAATCTTAGACATAAATGGGAGATTTGAAATTGGTCTGTAATTCGATAGCGTGTTTGGATCCAGATTAGGTTTTTTAATGAGGGGCTTAATAACTGCTAACTTGAGGGATTTAGGGACATGACCTAACGATAGTGAGGAGTTAATAATATTTAAAAGAGGCTCACCAGCTGTATATAACACTTCCTTCAGTAGTTTAGTGGGAATTGGATCTAACTGACATGTTGTTGATTTAGCTTTCATAATAGCATCATACAGCTCTTCCTGTCCTATACATGTAAAACAGTGTAGTTGTGGGGTTGTAAGTACCATTGTGTCGGGAGATGCTGTCAGAGGTTGAACTGCCACAATTGTTTTTCGAATGTTATCTATTTTTTCAGTGAAGAAATTCATAAAGTCTTCACTACTAAACTGTGATGGAACACATTTTTCAGATCCCTGATTTGTTGTTAATTTAGCGACTGTACTGAAAAGGAACCTGGGATTGTTTTTGTTATTTTCTATGAGTTTGCTCAGGTGTTTAGCTCTAGCAGCTTTTAGCGCCTGTCTGTAGCTAAGCATACTGTCTTTATACGCAATTCTAAATACCTCCAATTTAGTTTTCCTCCATTTTCTCTCCAGATTACGTGTTGTTCTCTTTAGGGCATGCGTATGACTATTATACCAAGGTGCAGGTGCTTGTTCTCGAACCTTTTTTAACCGGATGGGGGCAACAGTGTCTAAAGTGCTAGTGAGGATAAGGTCTATGTTGTTCGCCATCTCATCAAGATGATCAGCATTTATGGGTTTAATGTGAAACTGAGATAAATCAGGCAGGTTATTTATGAATCTGTCCTTAGTGGTTGGAATAATAGTCCTACCAAGTCGATACCGTGGTGAAACACGGTTAATCTGCTCTACCGGTAGTGTGTACAGTAGGAGATAATGGTCTGTGATGTCATCACTCTGGGGTAAAATATCTATATCAGTGACGTCTGCTCCGTGGGATATTATTAAGTCTAGTGTGTGGTTAAAACGGTGGGTTGGTCTGGTGACGTTTTGTTTAACTCCAAAAGAGTTTAGTAAATCGACAAATGATAATCCTAGGGCATCGTTTTCATCATCTACATGAATATTAAAATCTCCTACAAGCAGCACTTTATCAAAGCTGATCAGGAGGTCTGAGAGAAAACAAGCAAACTCATGAAGAAAATCAGCGTAGGGTCCTGGGGGTCTGTACACGGTGACCAGAGCGAGTTTTCTATGCATCTCTGAAAGTGCAATTTTAAGAACGAGCACTTCAAATGATTTAAAGCTGAATCCTAATCTCTGACTAACATTAAGAGAAGCACTATAAATGGTTCCTACACCCCCCCCACGACCAGTCTGACGGGGCTCATGCTTATAAACATATCCTGACGGTGTCGACTCGTTTAGACCCATATAATCACCTGGTTTAATCCAGGTCTCAGTGAGACAGAGTGCATCGAGATTATTCTCTGTGATCATCTCATTTACAATCAGTGCTTTGGGTGCAAGTGATCTAATGTTTAAAAGACCGAACTTTAGAACTTTGTTGTGTTTGCTTATCTGGCATTTTTCAGTTTTAACTGCAATAAGATTATTTCTGGATCTTGTGTATGTAATTCTTGGTTTTACTACACGAGGAATAGATACGGTTTCTATAAACTGGGCTGTGTGTGAACTTGTAACTATTTGGTCTGTAGTATGCGTGTTCTTATAGTTGAAGATTTCTTGATGTCTTACCAGTCAGATGGTGTGTAGTATCCTAGAGATGTTATCTGATAGCACTGCTGCTCCAACTCTGCTGGGGTGCAGGCCATCAGGGCGGAAGAACCTAGGACGCTCCCAGAAACAGTTCCAGTTATTAACAAAGAGAAGTTTATGTTCTCGACACCATGACTGTAACCATTCATTTAGAGCTAAAAGTCTACTAAACTTCTCAGCCCCTCGCTGGTAAGTGGGAAGAGGTCCTGACACAATGATCCTCGTTGTGGGTGATGTGCTGCGTACCGTCTCCACCAGGATCCTGAAGTCCCTCTTTAAGATCTCCGTTTGCTGCAGCCTGGTGTCGTTTGATCCGGCATGGAGAACAACCGCTCCGAAGTTCTCGTTCAGGATCGCGGGTACCTGCGCAGCGACATCCAGAACACGAGCACCAGGAAAACAGCGAGTGTGCACCTTACCTTTAGCTCGGGTAGCGCGGACATGCCGGACGATGGAATCTCCGAGAATAACAGTGTCGCGTTCCGTCTCGCGGAGGGGGACGAAGCGGTTCTCGGTCGAGATCTCGAAGGCCGGTGGTGGAGGTGGAGACGTCCTCGATCGGGGCTTGGCTTGTCTCTTCCGCCGCGGTCGCATCCAGGGTCCATGTTGCACCGGTGCCGGAGTTGTAGGTGCGCTGGGCCTGGGCATAGAAGCACGCGGAGTTGATGTGCTGGGAGCGTTAGGTTCAACCTGGGAGTTTACCTGGGATGAGTGCGCGTCCGCCCGGGATGTTTCCAGCGCCGCTTTCCGCTCTCGCAGCCGGTCATGCTTTACATGCAGCTCGCGAATCTGTTTCTCCAATGCCTCCATCTCCAACGCCACCGTTTGCAACTCGAACGAGTCCTCACCTGTGCTCGAATGCAGACAAACAACCGGCATAGTGCTTATCGTCACGAACAGATTTATTATACAGAGATGTGAGTGAGAGAAAATAAATATAAACAACACTAGTAATAGGCGAGTTAACTAACTACAGGCACAAGTCAGGAAGACAAAAACAATTAAGGATTATTAAAAGAGGAAAAACGGATAGATAGATAGATAGATAGCAAAGTTTGTTTGAAAGACGCCGAGAGATACAAACACGTAACTCGCGGCAAACAAGTCAAACACAGGAAGCTACGTCACAGGAAGCTACGTCACAGGAAGCAGTGTGATCGCTTGCTTCCAATTGTTTGTTAACCTATAAGAGAAGAATGTTGGCATTGTTCCAGTTATTGACAATTTATTGTCACAAAGTGTTTTGATAGAGACACATTCACCTTATAACACACCGATTAATCAAGATTTGAATGCGGATAAAAAATGCTGGAGGCTAACTCAAGATTTACAAGAGATTATTAAAATAGTTATTCCGTTAGCTCCATTGGTATAGCTACCATTGTTAACTCTATATCAGCAACTCACAGATTTTTTACTGTGATTGAACTTTGTTCTGCCATTTTCAGTGTCCTTTTGGCCTCAGAAACGCAGCCGCTTTTTGCGTTTACCTATAGGGGACGTCAATTCACCTGGACCCGTCTTCCTCAGGGTTTTGTTGACTCGCTAGACATATTTTCCGCTGTAGTGCACAGAACTTTGGCTGATATACACCTTCCAGAAACAACCTGCATCCTTCAATACGCAAATGACATCCTCAACACACAAGATATGACAGCACAACGCAGATCTGGTTATGAAATCCCGCTCTTGGTGACAGAAAACTTAATCATTAAGCCTTCTTCTAAGCCGCATTCAGCTATAGTAGCGCAGCGTGATTTGCTAGACTTTATTGACTTAGATGGTTTTAATGATGCACACGATTGCCTTAAACACATTGAACAAGAGACCTCTTGTAGGCCCTATCTTTTAGATACAGCCCTGGAAGAGGGGGATTGCCTATTTGTAGATAGATCATGTTCAAAACCCTCTGATGTGTATTTATGTGGATATGCAGTTGTAAGATTACCTGATGAAATAGTTGAAGCTAAATCATTACCATACACATCTGCACAAGCTGCAAAGTTGGTGGCACTTACAAGTGCATGTCAAATGTCTGAAGGTAATCCACCCTATATGCCACCTGTAGGAAATTTGAGATACCTGTTGGTTATATTTGACAGATTGAGTAAGTGGCCAGAATTATTTCCATGCGCAACAGAGAACGCTAAAACAGTTGTAAAAATATTAATGAAAGAGATCATCTCTAAATTTTGGATTCCTAGTGTGATTGAAAGTGATAACAGCACACCTTTTGCTCCTAAAGAGACACAACTTTTGGTTAAAAGCTTAGCAATTGATTGGCATTTTAATATTCCCTATCACCCACAGTCAGCTGGACTGGTAGAAAGAATGAACAGAACCATTAAGGAATGTGTTACTAAAGCCTGCATTGAAACAGGCCGAAATTGGACTGTTGTTCACCTGGCAGTATTTACAGAAATGAGAATGACCCCATCTTCAACTACTAAACTGTCACCTTTTGAAATTCGAATGGGCCAGGCTTTCCCGACTCCATGGGTCAGGGGATGCACTTGCATTTCTGTCTTAGGTAACCTGGAAGTGATTGTGGACGACTACGTTTCTGCACTGGTTGAAAAATGTAATTCTATTAGTGCTGATGTCTCACTAACTCTTCCTCTGCCCACAGAAACTGTTCTAGCTGTAATTATCTGACTGATTATCACCCACAGTGGATACAAAACAGATCAAAACAGCACCCCCTTCATCTGTGCACTAAGTGGTCTATTGGCCTAATAACCCTACCCAAGTGAGTATTCAGGACTGAAATAGTTGAGAGCCCATGAAAAGATCCTTTCTTTAAAGTAGAAAGGGGGTCACCTTTTCATTTGCGGTTTATATCACCGATCCTGTTCCCAAAAAAGAACATCCTATTTTATTGGTGTTTGATGCTAAATCAGAAATGATTTAAAGTCGCCATAGTTAGTGTTAAGATCTTAAGTTCTCACACTGGTTCACACACATTTCTTTGTCTGTTCAGTGTCTATAGAATATTTACGATGTTAGTACGTAAGGTATACAGGGAGTCTTTATCTGGGCTCACACATCTCCGGCTAGTATGTCTTCTTATCCAAACAGGAAACAGCTTTAGGTAAGAATTACGTTTTGTTTGGGCATGATAAAAATAATAACAAAAGTGCAAATGTTAATAGCAAAAACTGTTATGACAAACAATGGTTTAAAACAAATCTGACTTTCTTTTATAAAAAAAAAAATAGTGTTTATTAAAATGTTACATTTCATATTCAAAACCATAATTTCATAAAAAAAACTTCATTAAAAACCATTAAAAAGTGCAATACGTAAACTAAAAGCGTTCACATGACAAACCATGGTTTGACAAAATTATGACATTTTACATAAATATGCAATTATTAAATCAAATCAAATTTTATTTGTCACATACACATACATACAAGGTACGACATGCACTAAAATCCTTTTTACGACGGTCCGGCATGAGGGAATAGGAGGGGGAGAAAAATAAAACAAAGAAAATTAAGACAGATAAATAAAGTATAAAAACTATATAAAATATAAGAATATCTAAAGATATATGTGAGATATATATGAGAAAAAAGATGTATATACAAAATATACTTATGGCAGTACACTCAAAAAAATAGCACTTGGGTTGAACATGATACAATCGTGGACAGTGGTTCCACACGATTACACCACATTATCTTAACAAAACTGGATGATGTTAAACAAGCTCAACACATTGGTGTTCATTAAACATAAACAGATGATGTTGATTAAACATGATTTAAGTATTTCTATTTACCTTTAATTAATGGTTTTTGTTGAACGTCAATTAATCATGATATCTTAAATTTAATCATTGATGTTAAGCCTATATGTTAACATCACTTTGGATCCAATTTAGTCAAGTTAGTACCGCTAAATGTTATCAGCCCTGTCCTTTCCTTGCTTCAATGACCTTTAAAAGATGACTACAGAGGCAGCAAATATATAATAAATCCTTTACTAGGGAACAGTTTACAGCAGGTGCCATACTTTAACAATTTTTGTTTTTACAAAACACTTAAACTAATGCATTTGTAAGCTACAGTTTTCTGACATAACACAAATGTGTACAGAAACTTTCTTTTACACAGCAACTAGTGAACTTGCTACTTCCTATTTGACCATGACCACGTGCATATGACTGCATGTGCTTTTAGGAAAAACAATGTTTAAAAAATATATTTTTTTAAACTAAGAACAAAAACTCAATACATTCAAAGCAGTGTAGCATGAGCATAACATGAAACAACTCCTAAATGAAACAAACATGTTCACATTCCTACATGTACAACAAATGCAGGGTAACCCATTAATAACTAGCATAGTGTTTGCTTTTAATATTTTTCTATAAGATTGCTACACACATTTCACAAAAAAACTGAATAATTAAGAGTATTTCTGTGAACAATAAAATTAAGCTCTCAAATTTTCTTCCAGCAAAGTTTTTGGCCATTTGACAATAACAATTAGTTATTGTTATAGTTTCAAGGTAAAGGTCCCCTGGTGGTCTAGTGGTTAAGATGCAGCGATCTCACCGCTGCGACCCGGGTTCGATCCCCGGTCAGGGAACCATCCCCAGTCACTCTCAGTGCCGGTCCCAAGCCTGCGACCCGGGTTCGATCCCCGGTCAGGGAACCATCCCCAGCCAGTCTCAGTGCCGGTCCCAAGCCCGGATAAATTGGGGAGGGTTGCGTTAGGAAGTGCATCCAGCGTAAAACGTGCCAAATCAAACGGGTGGAGGATCCGCTGTGGCGACCCCTAACGGGAGAAGCCGAAAGAAAGTTTTTATAGTTTCAAGGTAAAGATCAGTCTGTTCATCAGTCCTTTAATGTGGTGTAAAAAGCTTGTTCTTGAGTGCTTGAACTTTGGTTGAGAGTTTGTGTCATCAAGCTTCAGGAACACTTTTTTGCAGGAGTTCAAAGGTATATCAAAGCTTCTAAGGATAACTTAGGTTTAAGCATATACAGTATTAGGCCAATTAGTCAAGCAACACCATTAGCTACATTACCAAGATCTTCTAGTGCTATAACCCCTTCAAGAATTAGTCCAACATCTGCAGGTTCATCATCAACTTCAAATCCTCCACATCTGATGACAAAAACGCTGATCACCATTTCTTTGAGTGCAGCTTGAGCATTGGAAAAATCTGCATCCTATAAACAGAACAAATTACATTGTAACATAAAATACATTGTTATACACAAAGTCTCTGTCTCAATATTGAGGCAAATATACCATGTACTCCTTGATTAGATTGTCAGGATCCTCATTTAGGTAGACAAACAGGGCTTTGAGGACACACTCTCTCCTAACAATAATGCAGACACATTAAGGAAAATAAAGAAAATTAGCAACACGTACCTATAAACTACTACATTTTTAAGTTAATACAAGTCAGAAGTGAGAAACAACTGATTGATACATCTATTAAAACAATTTTCATGGCTATCATACCTGTGTAAGTGGCAGGAGAAGTTTCCTTATCCGTTGCCCCTGAGCTTTACCTCTCTTGGCAAAGATCCTCAAAAGATTTGGAGTGTGTTCATCCAGCTTTGAGAAGAATTTTGAAATTAAGGCTACAATTGTTATGCAAGCGAATTCAGCACGAACCTAAAACAGAGAAAAACGTCACAACTTAAGTATCCAAAAAATTCCAGTTGCTGTTCCACTAAACTGCTGAGTAATATGTGTAAATCATATGGTTAAATAATGTATTATCATTAATACAACGTACACTACTGCATTTTATGTACAAATGGATAGTGCATTGTCTATGGACAAATGGATGGACAAGTGAACAGTTCACTTAACGTTAATGTTACCTGTTAGTTTCCCATTTACTTCAGTTGATGGCGCGGTCATCTCTTTTAGGATTAAAATTGTGCATTCTGTCATAAACACATTAGTCTCAACCGACATAATAAAACAGTGGGCTAATAATGCTACTAAGACTGATGAAAATGGATGGACACGTACCTGTTCTTTTGAGGTTTATTAGAGCATGGCGCGCGATCTCTTTCGGACACGCTCTAACGCATTTTGTGAATGTTGCCGCCAGGATATTGCGTCACGGCAAATTTCCGCTTCTTTTAAGAGTGTTGTTTATTTTCGAGATGATGATGATTTTCAGTGTGATTGACTTTTAAACCATTATTTGTATCAGTCCGATTGATTAGGGGTGTAATGTCAGAAGACAGCATCCAATTATAAACGTGCGTCTAGTTTTTTCTTTCAAAATATAAGTAATTAAAATTAGAAGCTACAGTCCGTGTGAATTTGTATATTTTACGTGCATTCTTTTTTAAAATTTAGAAAGTAAACATGTCATTTTTTTCTTCAATTTATTACATTTTTCATGTGGCGTTGCAGTTTACAGCAATAAATGCTAATTACTTATATATAACAGTTTGACTGAGCTACTTGACTGAAACATGTACTTTCAAAATGAAAACTTCAAGTTAAGCCAAAGAGTAACAATTTCAAATCAGTTTAACATAATGCCATCGTGTTAAGAAGAGAAATAGCTGCAATGACATTAATTCAACATGAATTGTTTATGTAAAGTGAACAGAACTGAAAAATCTTTTTTTTTGAGTGTAAGCTGTAAAACAGTAAACAATTTGAGATGGTTTATGTAATTGTCCATAAAGTGTCCATGTGCGGTATAGTGTGGTATAAAGTGCACTGTGCTGTGCGAGTCCAGAGTTTCTCTGTGTTCGCTTTCAGGGAGCCGAAGCATTTCCCTTAACGCGACAACGAAAAGAGTCCATTGTTGGGATGGCTGAGGTCCTTCACAATCTTCCTGACTCTGGTCCTGCACTGCGTGCTGTAGATGTCCTGCAGGTTAGGGAGCTCGTTGTGGATGGTACGTTCAGCTGAACGCACAACCCTCTGGAGGGTTAGCCTGTCCTGCATGGTGCTGTTCCTGAACCAGGAAGTGATGCTACCCGTCAGAACGCTCTCAATGGTGCAGGTGTAGAAAGTCTTTAGCACTTGAGAGGGTAGTTTAAAGTCCCTTAAGCGTTTAAACGCTGCCAGGCCTTCTTCACCAGGGCCAGGCCTTCTTCACCAATTAATTACTCAATTATGAATTTTCATATACAGAAAGATATTTTCCTGAAAAAATGTTGAAAAAAGTGCAATAAGTGAACGAAAAAGGTTTCATGATAATCACGTTTGGCAAAAATGTGACGCTTTTTTTTTAATATGAATATGAAATAAATTGATAAAATATGAATTTTTTATATACAAAGGAATAATTTAATGAAAAACTGTTAAAAAAGTGAAATAATTTAATAAAGAAATGTGATATGATAAAATCAAGTTTTAAAAATTGTGAAAAATCAAACTTTTTATATTCATTAGCATAATTAAACTAAAAACCATTAAGAGTGAAAAGATTCTACAAAAAATTTGATGACAAACAATGGTTTGAAAATTTTTTTTTTTTTATAAAAGATGGATTGTTTTTATGTTAACCTTTACCATAGAAATATGAGTAATTGTGAAAATATACATTATATGATAATGTAAACCCTTTAAAAAAGGGCCATAAGTGAATCACAAACAAAAAAGTGACCATGCAAATTATGTTTTTGACAAAAAGATGACATTTTCATAAAAAATTGGATAGTTAATATGAGAATATAAATTTTCATATTCATAAGCATCTTTTAATTGAAAACAGTAAAAAAGTGCCATTTGTAAGCAAAAACTTAAAAACCATGGTTTGATCAAAAAATATTTTATTTTTAAATAAAAAGATAAATTAATTGGTAAAAATATAAATTCTCATATTCATCAGAATAATTTCATTAAAAAAAACTGTTAAAAAGTGCAACAATTCAATGAAAAACGTAAAATGACCAATCAAGTTTTTACAAGTTATTGTAAAAATATGAATGTTCAAATTCACATTCATAATTTTACAAAAAAAAATCTTTAAAAGTACAAGTGAACGAAAAAGAATGTAATGGTAAAACGTTTTAACATAAATATGACTTTTCTTTTATAAATATGAAATTAATTGGTAAAATATAAATTTTTATATTGAAAGGAATAATTTCAGGAAAAAAAATAAAAAATGTGCAAAAGTTAATTGAAAAATGTATATGACAAAGTTTTTACAAGATAATGTGAAATTATGACTTTTCATATTCATAGGCATCATTTAACTAAAAACCATTGAAAGTGCAAAAAATCAACGCAAAACATGATAGACAATGGTTTGAAAAAAAAATGACTTTCTTTTATAAAATATTTATTGTTTTTATTAAAATATTAAATTTCATATTCATAATCATAATTGCATTAAAATATCAATTCAATCTCCATCAAAATATCGTCCATCATAAAAATATGAGTTATTGTAAAATTTACATCATATGTTCATGAAAAACCTTGTGCCATAAGTGAACACAAAACAATAAAGTGGCTATACAAATCAAGTTTTTACAAAAATATGACTTGTATGTGACAAATGTGATAGTTAATGTGAAGATTATAAATGTTCATATTTATAAGCATCATTTAATGAAGAAAGTTAAAAAAGTGCAATATGTAAGCAAAAAACTTACATTAAAACCATGGGCTGAGAAAAATATAACTTTTTTATAAATAAAAATATGAAATTAATTGCTAAAATTAAAATTTTTATATTCATCCAAAATTAAGTGTAGGATGTTGGTTCTTTGACTGGTAAAGATCAGGTGGCTGATATGATGGAGTGGAGAACTGTAGATATGTTGTGTGTTATTTATATATATATATATATATATATATATATATATATATATATATATATATATATATATATATATATATATATATATATATATATATATATAAATAACACACAACATATCTACAGCTCTACACCTCTCATCCTACACCAGTCAAAGAACCAACATCCTACACTTCTCCTTTCCCTGCTATATATATATATATATATATATATATATATATATATATATATATATATATATATATATATATATATATATATATATATAAAATATAAAATAAAAAAAATATATATAAAATAAACATTATATATATAAATAAGAATAAGAATTGTAACAATTTGTTATGAAATAATGTTTCTGCATATGAAATTTAAAATTTTAACAATAACTTTCACACTTTTATGTAAAAGTCATATTTTTGCCAAAACACGATTTTTCCATATCAAAATTTTCGTTTAATTATTGGTCTTTTCATCGGTTTTACATGAAATTCATTCATATTAACAATCATATTTATTTATAAAATAATTCATATTGTTTGTTAAACCATGTCATGTGACCTGTTCGTTCACTTTTTCCACTTTTTAATTAATTTATGTTTCATATAAAAACCATATTTTCACAATAACATTTTTTTATGAAAAAGTTAACGATTTTTAATGAAATTATGGTTATCAATTTGAAATCTAATATTTTACTAAAACTTTTTTTTATCAAAGATTTTGTTTCAATCTATTGTAGTATTTTACCAATTAATTTAATATTTATATAAAAATCTAAAAAAAAAAGTCATATTCATGTCAAAACATGGTATTTCGTTAAATGATTGCACTTTAAAAAAAAAAAAAAAAAAACAGTTTTCATGAAATTAAATGGATATATAATTAGCTTATTTTTAACAGCACTTTGAAGACTTTGCCAAATATGTTTTGGTTTGATTTTAATTCATTTTGACTTTCTAACCCACTTATCAACTATTTTTATGAAATTATGATTATGAAAATTTATATTTTTAAAAAATAACAAATATTTATTTGAAAGATGTCATATTTTGGTCAGAAAATGTTTTTTTCTATTAAATCTAATTATAAACATGCAAATGTATCATTGGTAAGCGCATGCTGTTTGTGCAAATACGCTTGGATCGAAAAACCGCTTTTTCTCATTTTTTGTGCTGTTGTTTCGATTTATGAGTTTCTGACTAATTTTCATTTTGTTTGGAGTTTTCAACAGCTTTTATGAAATTATGATTATGAATATGAAAATTAATATTTTTGAAATAACTAATATTTTTATAAAAAATGTTTTTTGGTCAGAAAATGTTTTGTTATAACATTTCTCATGATAAACATGTTAAATAATCATGGGTAAATGCCTGAGGCTTGCGGAATCGCATTTTCAGACAGTTAGAAGCTCAATCTTGACACCACGTAGAAGGCTTTGCCAAATATTTTTTGTTGTATCGTTTTTCATCAATTAGGACGTTCTAACCCATTTTCATTTTGTTTTTTGCATTTTTCACCAGTTTTTATGAAATTATAATTATGAATAGGAAAATTGTTATTTTTGAAATTAACTATATTATTTGTATGAAAAATATATTTTGGTCAGAAAATGTTTTGTAATATCATTTATCAAAAACGTAAATTTATCATGGGCAAGTGCTTGCTTCCTAGAAGTCTGAAACTAGCGGAATCGCATTTTCAGCCAGTTAGAAGCTCATTCTTGACAGCACATGAAGTCTTTGCCAAATATGTGGTGTTGTATTTTTTTTTATAAATTATGATGTTCTAACCCATGTTCATTCGGTTTTTGAGGTTTTTATGAAATTATCGTTATAAATATGAAAATTAATGCTTTTTAAATAACTATAAAATTTATATGAAAAATGTCATGATATTACAAAAAAAATTTTGACCAAAATATCTTATCAGAAACATGTAAATTTATCATGGGCAAGTGCATGATGTTTGTGCAATACGCTTTGTTCGAAAAACCGCTTCCCCTTCGTCCTAGAAGCCTGAGACTTGCGGAATCGCATTTACAGCCAGTGAGAAGCTCATTCTTGACAGGACATGAAAATATGTGTTGTATCGATTTTCATTTATTATGACTTTCTAACCAACTTTTTTAGTTTTTTGCAGTTTTCAACTGTATTTATGAAACTATGATAATAAAAATTAATAATTTTTAAATAACAAGTCAGTCAAGTCAAGTCAAGTTTATTTGTATAGCGCTTTTCACAACAGACATTGTCTCAAAGCAGCTTTACAGAAAACAACAGTGAAGGTGAATGGTGTGCGTTTGTCCCTGATGAGCAAGCCGTGGCGACAGTGGCAAGGAAAAACTCCCTTAGATGATATGAGGAAGAAACCTTGAGAGGAACCAGACTCAAACGGGGAGTTTGATCATAAATCTTTTAACAATACAGAACACTGGAGAGAGAGAACTAACATGAGTACTGGAGTATAAGATTATAAGTGAATGTTCTTTCTACAGTCTTTGGTATAAAAAGCTCAACATTTGTAATCATCATAGATCCAGCATCAGCTTCTCCATGCCAGGGCCTTTAAACACTCGGCATCTACTTCTCCATGATCATCCATAGGTCCATAATCTTCACGAGGTGGGACGTGACTGGAGCTGGCCAAACCTCAGGATGCCTCGGGATGGGGAGAGAAAGAGAAGCAGTGGAGAGGAATTAGCGTAGCTGCTGTTCATGATATTAACAGCACAAGTTGATAATGTGCATGTGATCATATATTCTGGAGCACAAGGTTGTGATGTGATGTGTGTGATGTGTAGGCTTTGCTAAAAAGATATGTTTTTAATCTACACTTAAACTGGGAGAGTGTATCTGAACCCCGAACACTGTCAGGAAGACTATTCCAGAGTTTAGGAGCTAAATGTGAAAATGCTCTACCGCCTTTAGTGGACTTTGCTATTCTAGGAACTACTAGAAGCCCAGAGTTTTGTGATCTCAGGGAGCGTGACAGATTGTAGCGTGTTAAAAGACTGAAGAGATACATGGGAGCCAAACCATTTAGTGCTTTATAAGTGAGTAGCAGTAGTTTGTAGTCTATTCGAAACTTAACAGGAAGCCAATGTAGGGACGATAAGATTGGGGTTATATGATCGTATTTTCTTGACCTAGTAAGAACACTTGCTGCCGCATTCTGAACTAACTGAAGCTTGTTTATTAATGATGCAGGACATCCACCTAGTAATGCATTACAGTAGTCTATTCTAGAGGTCATAAACGCATGGATAAGCTTCTCTGCATCAGATATAGATAACATATTTCTTAGCTTAGAAATATTTCTAAGGTGAAAGAAGGCTGTTTTTGTAACTTGATTGATGTGATTTTTAAAAGATAAGTTGCTGTCTAAAAATCACTCCCAGGTCTTTTACTGTTGAACTAGTAGTTACAGAACAACCGTCTAAATGCAGGCTGAGATGCTGGAGCTTCTGTGTACTATTTTTTGGGCCGATGAGCAAAATCTCCGTTTTATCAGAATTTAATAGCAGAAAGTTATGGGTCATCCAATCTCTTATTTCTTCAACACACTCAGTTATGCGAGCTAATTGAGCTGTATACTGGTTTGGATGAAATATATAGCTGGGTATCATCAGCATAACAATGAAAGCTAATTCCATGCCTTCTAATAATATTTCCTAACGGAAGCATGTATATTGTGAAAAGCAGGGGTCCTAAAACTGACCCTTGTGGCACGCCATAATTTACTAGCATTATCCTGGATAGCTCTCCATTTAAATCTACGAAATGGTAACGATTGGACAGGTAGGATTTAAACCAGCTTAATGCCTGTCCCTGAATACCGATGTAATTCTGTAAGCGATCGAGGAGAAGATCATGATCTATAGTGTCGAATGCAGCACTAAGATCTAGTAAAACTAATAGGGAGATGTAGCCGTGGTCTGAAGCTAAAAACAAGTCATTAGTGATTTTAACTAGAGCAGTTTCTGTGCTATGATGGGGCCTAAAACCTGACTGAAACCCTTCAAAGATATTGTTCTCCTGCAAGTGGTTACATAACTGGGCAGCGACAATCTTTTCTAAAATCTTAGACATAAATGGGAGATTTGAAATTGGTCTGTAATTCGATAGCGTGTTTGGATCCAGATTAGGTTTTTTTAATGAGGGGCTTAATAACTGCTAACTTGAGGGATTTAGGGACATGACCTAACGATAGTGAGGAGTTAATAATATTGAGAAGAGGCTCACCAGCTGTATATAACACTTCCTTCAGTAGTTTAGTGGGAATTGGATCTAACTGACATGTTGTTGATTTAGCTTTCATAATAGCATCATACAGCTCTTCCTGTCCTATACATGTAAAACAGTGTAGTTGTGGGGTTGTAGGTACGATTGTGTCGGGAGATGCTGTCAGAGGTTGAACTGCCACAATTGTTTTTCTAATGTTATCTATTTTTTCAGTGAAGAAATTCATAAAGTCTTCACTACTAAACTGTGATGGAACACATTTTTCAGATCCCTGATTTGTTGTTAATTTAGCGACTGTCCTGAAAAGGAACCTGGGATTGTTTTTGTTATTTTCTATGAGTTTGCTCAGGTGTTCAGTTCTAGCAGCTTTTAGCGCTTGTCTGTAGCTAAGCATACTGTCTTTATACACAATTCTAAATACCTCCAATTTAGTTTTCCTCCATTTTCTCTCCAGATTACGTGCTGTTCTCTTTAGGGCATGCGTATGACTATTATACCAAGGTGCAGGTGCTTGTTCTCGAACCTTTTTTAACCGGATGGGGGCAACAGTGTCTAAAGTGCTAGTGAGGATAAGGTCTATGTTGTTCGCCATCTCATCAAGATGATCAGCAGTAATTGGTTTAATGTGAAACTGAGATAAATCAGGCAGGTTATTTATGAATCTGTCCTTAGTGGTTGGAACAATAGTCCTACCAAGTCGATACCGTGGTGAAACACGGTTAATCTGCTCTACCGGTAGTGTGTACAGTATGAGATAATGGTCTGTGATGTCATCACTCTGGGGTAAAATATCTATATCAGTGACGTCTGCTCCGTGGGATATTATTAAGTCTAGTGTGTGGTTAAAACGGTGGGTTGGTCTGGTGACGTTTTGTTTAACTCCAAAAGAATTTAGTAAATCGACAAATGATAATCCTAGAGCATCGTTTACATCATCTACATGAATATTAAAATCTCCTACAAGCAGCACTTTATCAAAACTGATCAAGAGGTCTGAGAGAAAACAAGCAAACTCTTGAAGAAAATCAGCGTAGGGCCCTGGGGGTCTGTACACGGTGACCAGAGCGAGTTTTCTATGTATGTCTGAAAGTGCAATTTTAAGAACGAGCACTTCAAATGATTTAAAACTGAATCCTAATATCTGACTTACATTAAGAGAGGCACTATAAATGGCTCCTACACCTCCCCCACGACCAGTCTGACGGGGCTCATGCTTATAAACATATCCTGACGGTGTAGACTCGTTTAGACCCATATAATCACCTGGTTTAATCCAGGTCTCAGTGAGACAGAGCGCATCGAGATTATTATCTGTGATCATCTCATTTACAACAAATGCTTTGGGTGCAAGTGATCTAATGTTTAAAAGACCGAACTTTAGAACTTTGTTGTGTTTGTTTATCTGGCATTTTTCAGTTTTAACTGCAATAAGATTATTTCTGGATCTTGTGTATGTAATTCTTGGTTTTACTACACGAGGAATAGATACGGTTTCTATAAACTGGGCTGTGTGTGAACTTGTAACTATTTGGTCTGTTGTATGCGTGTTCTGATAGTTGAAGATTTCTTGATGTCTTACCAGTCAGATGGTGTGAAGTATCCTAGAGATGTTATCTGATAGCACTGCTGCTCCAACTCTGCTGGGGTGCAGGCCATCAGGGCGGAAGAACCTAGGACGCTCCCAGAAACAGTTCCAGTTATTAACAAAGAGAAGTTTGTGCTCTCGACACCATGACTGTAACCATTCATTTAGTGCTAAAAGTCTACTAAACTTCTCAGCCCCTCGCTGGTAAGTGGGAAGAGGTCCTGACACAATGATCCTCGTTGTGGGTAATGTGCTGCGTACCGTCTCCACCAGGATCCTGAAGTCCCTCTTTAAGATCTCCGTTTGCCGCAGCCTGGTGTCGTTTGCTCCGGCATGAAAAACAACTGCTCCGAAGTTCTCGTTCAGGATCGCGGGTACCTGCGCAGCGACAATGAGAACACGAGCACCAGGAAAACAGCGAGTGTGCACCTTACCTTTAGCTCGGGTAGCGCGGACATGCCGGACGATGGAATCTCGGAGAATAACAGTGTCGCGTTCCGTCTCGCAGAGGGGGACGAAGCGGTTCTCGGTCGAGATCTCGAAGGCCGGTGGTGAAGGTGGAGACGTCTTCGATCGGGGCTTGGCTTGTCTCTTCCGCCGCGGCCGCATCCAGGGTCCATGTTGCACCGGTGCCGGAGTTGTAGGTGCGCTGGGCCTGGGCAGAGAAGCACGCGGAGTTGATGTGCTGGGAGCGTTAGGTTCAACCCGGGAGTTTACCTGGGATGAGTGCGCGTCCGCCCGGGATGTTTCCAGCACCGCTTTCCGCTCTCGCAGCCGGTCATGCTTTGCATGAAGCTCGCGAATCTGTTTCTCCAATGCCTCCATCTCCAACGCCACCGTTTGCAACTCGAACGAGTCCTCACCTGTGCTCGAATGCAGACAAACAACCGGCATAGTGCTTATAATCACGAACAGATTTATTATACAGAGATATAAGTGAGAGAAAATAAATATAAACAACACTAGTGATAGTCGAGTTAACTAACTACAGGCACAAGTCAGGAAGACAAAAACAATTTAGGATTATTAAAAGAGGAAAAACGGATGGATAGATAGATAAATAGCAAAGACACAGAGAGAAAGCACAGCTAGAGTATGATGGCGTCTTAAAAACTTTTCTCTGTTGTTCCTGAGTGATATTACAATCATAAATAAGATAAAAACGGCTGTAAACTGTGTATAAAGCAAGTGAAGGTCAGCGGGACTCAATGCTCTCTGAGGACGGACCAAGGCAAGGACGTTTGAGTTTGTTGGAGCAGTTACATCAGTTCCACCCAGGTATGTTAAAAATTAAAAAGTTGGCCAGGAGTTATCTATGGTGGCCGAAACTGTATGCTGATATTGAGACTCGAGTAAGAGATTGTACAGTATGTCAAGAACAGAGGAAAGCCCCTGCAAGGGCACCACTTCACCCATGGGAGTGGCCCAGACAACCCTGGAGGAGAATTATGCAGGTCTATTTCTGGGTATATTGTTCTTAATTCTAACTTATGCTCATTCTTAGTGGATTGATGCCTATCCGGTAACTACAGCAACAACAGTTAATACATTGGAGTGTTTACTGAAAAGTTTCAGTGTACATGGGAAATGATAGTGTCTGATAATGCCCAGTGTTTTGTGGGTGAAGCAAGCAAGGAGTGCATGTCTAAGAATGGAATAAATCATGTTACTTCTGCACCATATCACCCTTTATCTAATGGTTTGGCAGAATGAGCAGTTCAAACTTTTAAAGATATGATGAAAAAAAGTTCTGGCACTACACTGGAGACCAAGTTACACAGAGCTTTGTTTAAATATCGTATCACACCCCAGTCTACAACCGGACTGTCGCGTGCTGAAATGTTGATGGGAAGGAAATTGTGTTGCACTTTAGACAAACTACATCCTGACTTCACCAGGAAAATGATAAAGAAACAAGAAGTTCAGAAAGAGTATCATGATCAACATGTGAAACCCCATCATTTCCAAATTGGAGATCCTGTGTATACCAGAATTTTTGGATATGGCCCAAAATGGGTACAAGGAGTAATTCGGGACATTACAGGACCTGCATCCTATAAGGTAACATTGGGAAATGAGCAGGTAGTGCAACGTCATGTAGATCAATTGTTTAGTCGCCAACAAAAGGAAATAACTGACTTTCAGCCATTTAGAGAGGTTCAGTTGTGTGAGGATGTTGTGTCTATGGATACTGATTCTAAAATGTTAACATCACCCAGTAGTCCCCCAAAATCTATCTCCTGTTCTACTCCTGATAAAAATTAACTGGAAATGGTACAACCCATACTACCAGAATTGTCAAGTACTCCTAAAACACCTAAAGTAATACCCAGGGCAGAAATAACTGAATTTAAAACTGTACCCTCTGTGGGTTTATGACAGTCTATAAGGGAACAGAAGGTACCCACACACCTTAGGGACTTTGTGATTTAAAATGTGTTTAAACGTCTTTGTGAACTTTATTGTTGAATTGGTATGGGTAGTGCATTTCATTGAAATGGCTATTGAAGGTGAGAAATGTACTGCCTATTTTTGAAGAAGAAATTGTTTGACAAGTGTGTGGGGAATGTTGTATGGTGAGATCTATCTATGTATGTCCAGCAGGTGGCAGTAATGTGTGTATGTTTGGCTGCTGTGATATGTCCTAAATAAAGCGACCATCAAGAATGACTTCTCTGAGTATTTTCTGGTTGGTATCTTAAGATATTACAGATTCACATTCTGTTGATAATTGTTTTCGATTGATGAGTGTTTAAACTACACTTATTACATAGAGCTCCATAGAGAAAGCAGTTAGTACGTGGTGTTTGACGAGTTGAGAACCGGAAGTTGACCGGAGTGACATCATGAATGTTGTAGAATCATAAATGACCAGTAGGTGGCAGTGTGATGCGTATTAGAGCTCACTGTAACAGCAGGGAATTAGAAGTAGTGGAGCTCTAATGAGCCCATTAATAGCGAGGACAAGACACACACCAGTTTGGGATTCTTTTATTGACTTTATTGATTGATTGATTGATTTGGAGTATGATTCTGTTTCTGATCAAAGTAAGTTAATGTGTATGGACTAAAAACTACCTGTACATTTCTCACATCCAGACAGTATTATGAGATGTTCATCTGCTGGAAGATGTTTAATGCTGCATGTCTTATAGGATTTATGAGCTGGAATAAATGTCCAAACACCTCAAATCAACACTGAGTGATTTTTGTTTGGTAGGTATTAGATCTTCTCACGTATTATTCTTTTTTTAATATCAGTGTTTTAAATACAAATTTATAAATATTAAGGCTTTTACTTTGTAAACTAAACCGACACTAAAATTAAATACAAACAAAAAGTCATAATTTACTGATGTGAATTTGAAAACATACAACAAAAATTTATTAAAATGACTATCAATATGTTTAAAACTAGAATAAATCTGGTGGGGACAGTTAAATACAGTGCATTATTACAGCCTTGTTTTAAATTAATTTTATAAACACCAGTTTGTAATTTTATATATATATATATATATATATATATATATATATATATATATATATATATATATATATATATATATATATATATATAACCCAGCCATTAGGGGGGCACAAGCCAGTGCACTCTTAGTGCCGGTCCCAAGCCCGGGTAAATGGGGAGGGTTGCGTTAGGAAGGGCATCCAGCATAAAACATGTGCCAAATCAAATATGCGGATCACAAATGAGAATTTCATACCGGATCGGTCGAGGCCCGGGTTAACAACGACCGCCACAGGTATCGTTAGCCGACAGGGTACCGGTGGAAATTGGGCTACTGTTGGCCGAAGGAGGAGAAGGAGAGGAGGAAGACGTCTACAGAGACGGCAGGAAAAGGAGCAGTGTAGAAGAGTAGAGGTTCGGGTTGGTACTTTAAATGTTGGTACTATGACGGGTAAAGGGAGAGAGGTAGCTGATATGATGGAGAGGAGAAAGGTAGATATGCTGTGTGTTCAGGAGACCAAGTGGAAAGGAAGTAAGGCCAGGAACATTGGAGGTGGGTTTAAACTGTTTTATCATGGTGTGGATGGAAAGAGAAATGGTGTAGGGGTGATTCTGAAGAAAGAGTACAGTAAGAGTATAGTGGAGGTGAAGAGAGTTTCTGATAGGGTGATGATCGTGAAGGTGGAGGTTGAAGGGATGATGATAAATGTCATCAGTGCCTATGCTCCACAAGTTGGCTGTGAGATGGAGGAGAAGGAAAGATTCTGGAGTGAATTAGATGAAGTGGTAGATGGTGTACCTAGGAAAGAACGATTGGTGATTGGGGCAGACTTTAATGGGCATGTAGGTGAAGGGAACAGAGGTGATGAGGAGGTGATGGGTAGGTATGGTTTTAAGGAGAGGAATGTGGAAGGGCAGATGCTGGTAGATTTTGCTAAAAGGATGGAAATGGCAGTGGTGAACACTTATTTTAAGAAGAAGGAGGATCATAAGGTGACGTATAAGAGTGGAGGAAGGTGCACACAGGTGGATTATGTTCTGTGTAGGAGATGCAACCGGAAGGAGATTGGAGACTGTAAGGTGTTGGCGGGGGACAGTGTAGCTAGACAGCATCGGATGGTGGTCTGTAGGATGGTTTTGGAGGCGAAGAAGAAGAGGAGGAAAGTAAGGATTGAAAGAAGAATAAGATGGTGGAAACTGAAGGAGGAAGAGTGTAGTGTGAGGTTCAGGGAAGAGGTCAGACAGGGGCTTGGTGGTGGTGAAGAGGTGCCGGATGATTGGGCAACTACTGCTGGAGTGATGAGGGAGGCAGCTAGAAAAGTACTTGGTGTGACATCTGGAAATAGAAAGCAAGACAAGGAGACGTGGTGGTGGAATGAGAAAGTGCAGGAAAGCATTAGGGGAAAGAGGTTGGCAAAACAGAAGTGGGATCGACAGAGTGATGAGAAAAGTAGGCAGGAGTACAAGGAGATGCGGCAGCAGGTAAAAAGGGATGTGGCGAAAGCCAAGGAAAAGGCATATGAGGAGCTGTATGAGAGGTTGGACACTAAGGAAGGAGAAAAGGATTTATACCGATTGGCCAGGCAGAGGGACCGAGCTGGGAAGGATGTACTGCAAGTTAGAGCAATAAAGGATGGAGAGGGAAATGTGTTGACTAATGAGGAGAGTGTGTTGAGAAGATGGAGGGAGTATTTTGAGCAGCTGATGAACGAGGAAAATGAGAGAGAGAGAAGGTTGGAGGATGTGGAGTTGGTGAAGCAGGATGTAGATAGAATTAGTAAGGAGGAAGTGAGAGCAGCGATTAAGAGGATGAAGAATGGAAAGTTGGTTGGACCAGATGACATACCGGTAGAAGCGTGGAGATGTTTAGGAGAGATGGCAGTGGAGTTTTTAACCAGATTGTTTAACAGGATTCTGGAAGGGGAGAGGATGCCTGAGGAATGGAGAAGGAGTGTGCTGGTACCGATCTTTAAGCAAAAGGGAGATGTGCAGACCTGCAGTAACTACAGGGGAATTAAGTTGATCAGTCACACCATGAAGTTATGGGAAAGGGTAGTGGAAGCCAGGCTGAGAGAAGAGGTGACCATCTGTGAGCAACAGTATGGTTTCATGCCGAGGAACAGCACCACAGATGCCTTATTTGCTTTGTGGATGTTGATGGAGAAGTATAGAGAAGGACAGAAGGAGCTGCATTGTGTATTTGTGGATTTAGAGAAAGCATACGACAGGGTGCCAAGAGAGGAGTTGTGGTATTGTATGAGGAAGTCAGGTTTGTCAAAGAAGTATGTGAGGGTGGTGCAGGACATGTATGAGGACAGTGGGATGGCAGTGAAGTGTGCAGTAGGTACGACAGACTGGTTCAGGGTGAAGGCTGGACTGCATCAAGGATCGGCCCTGAGCCCTTTCCTGTTTGCAGTGGTGATGGACAGGTTGACGGACGAGGTCAGACAGGAGTCTCCATGGACTATGATGTTTGCAGATGATATTGTGATTTGTGGTGAGAGTAGAGAGCAGGTTGAGAAGAGCCTAGAGAGGTGGGGATATGCGCTTGAGAGAAGGGGAATGAAAGTCAGTAGGAGTAAGACAGAGTACATGTGTGTGAATGAGAGGGAGGGCAGTGGAGTGATGCGGTTGCAGGGAGAAGAGGTGGAGAAGGTGGAGGAGTTCAGGTACCTGGGGTCAACAGTGCAAAGTAATGGAGAGTGTGTTAGAGAAGTAAAGAAAAGAGTGCAGGCAGGGTGGAGTGGGTGGAGAAGAGTGACAGGAGTGATTTGTGATAGTAGGGTATCTGCAAGAATGAAAGGGAAAGTTTATAGGACTGTGGTGAGACCTGCGATGTTGTATGGAATAGAGACAGTGGCATTGAGTAAAAGACAGGAGGTGGAGCTGGAAGTAGCAGAGCTGAAAATGTTAAGGTTTTCGTTGGGAGTGACGAGAATGGACAAGATTAGAAATGAGTTTATTAAAGGGACAGCACATGTAGGATGTTTTGGTGACAAGGTGAGGGAGGCGAGATTGAGTTGGTTTGGACATGTGCAGAGAAGGGACATGAATTATATTGGTAGAAAAATGCTGAAGATAGAGCCACCAGGTAGGAGGAAAAGAGGAAGGCCAAGGAGGAGGTTCATGGATGTGGTGAGGGAAGACATGCAGGTAGTTGGTGTGAAAGAGGCAGATGTAGAGGACAGGGTGGTATGGAGACGGATGATCCGCTGTGGCGACCCCTAATGGGAGCAGCCGAAAGAAGAAGAAGAAGAAGAAGATATATATATATATATATATATATATATATATATATATATATATATATATATATATATATATATATATATATATATATATTATAGTAATACTTTATTGCACTAGGGTGCTTTAGTACCTAAAGGTCTACATTTAAACATTTTTTATTCTAAAATTATACATTTTTATGATTATTATATGAAGATTTCCACATTTATATGATAAATCATATAGACAATTTAATTAAATGAATGATTAATCACTATAAAGAAAATAGAAACATACACAAGAATGTTATTAACAACTTGTACAATGTACTGCACGATTCATGTGGAATAAAGTGCAAAATTCTTGTGCAAATATTGTGACTGTAAACAAACAGCAGTAGTTAAAAAAAATGTGCAAAGACACAAAAAATGTGGTGTGTGTGTGTGTGTGTGTGTGTGTGTGTGTGTGTGTGTGTGTGTGTGTGTGTGTGTATATCAGGTCAGTCTCTAAGCATAAGCACTGAATCACTTGGAATTTACTCGGTCAATAATAAAAAATCTTTCCTATAGTTGTGAGGTGACTGATACACAAAGCCATGGAGCAGTTGGACACTGTGGAGACAATCAGATTAATAAAAGTAGAAAATGTGATAAAACCCAAAAGTTTATTATAAGATTTGAGTCGTGATCGTTCAGATGCACAGTGTAGCACACAAACTTTACTTCACAACAAGAGCAAAAATACATGAATGAAAAAAATGAATGAACTTAAAATTCAACAAATGAAAAAAACAATCCAATGTTATTTAAACTTTGGAAAAAAAATCTTATATTCTGTTATTAAATTCTCTCATACTGACCACTGGATGTTCTACACGGCACCTCATGGTAAAGACTCTGATGACAGGAGACGCCACCATGATGCCGAGGCGATAAGAAGATCAGTAACATCCTAAAACTGAGTTACAGTACAGTGGTCAGGGTCTCTTATCTCAGACCCCATGTCCGAATAGACATAACAATTAAGTGGCTACTAATACTCCAATTAGTTATAGCTATTCACTAATCATTTACCAATAAGTTTCAAAAACTTCAAATAATACATAAACAAACCAAATGAAGACATCTTCCAGTCACGAATGAGAAGGAGCAAATCAGCTATATTGCAGTCAATTCACACCCGTCCCATGGAGCTCTCGGGAGAGAACCATCCTGACAGCAATGACACCCGTCAGCTTTCACATGCGAGTGCTAATTTGATATAAAAAAATCCTTACATTTTATATCTCACACCTAGTAATATGTACATATTTTGTCTAATATCTCCTCCCTCACAATTTACATACACCAAACATTTTACGGGGCTTTGCATATCCCACCTTTTGCTCACGTGTTTTCTGGTAAGTTTCTACCTATTCTTAGTAAAATTCCACCCATATCCAGGAGGCCTCGTTCACCTCCATACGATTCAAATTTACATGTACAAAAAAAATCTCTCTTGATAGTGACCTTGTTTTAAAAAACATCCCCTGACCGTGCACTTTTCTTAAAAACTCGTCTGGGTTTTTTTCCCCTATGTTTGCAAATCATCCTTTGTTTTGTTTTGTGTAGACTTTGTAAAGAAACGTGTTATTTACTAGTATTACAAACCAGGGTTTTAGTTTTAACACACCGGCACTTTTCTCCAAATGCTTTTCCTATTTTTTTTATAGCTCTCGTCTTTTACTTACTTTTTCTTAAAATCTTCTCAAAATATATGTCAGGAATTCCCCTGCCACGCCCCCTTCGGCGGCTGTCAAACTTCGGCATTCCCCAAAGCACCTCGCTCCTTCTCCCGTGCGTGCCCCGCCCGCACGGAGCTGCTCGCAATCGGGCTTCATAGGGAACACCGGACTCCCATCTACTCATAACACCGCCAATATAAACCGTTTATTCACCCACACTCGAGGTCCGTTATTGCATGTTCGTGTTGGTTCATGGCGGTGTGCGCGTACGGCCAGTTATCCCGCTACGTACGGTCCGTTTCGGACTCCTCACGCACTCCACCACTGCGCTTCTCTTTCTAAGCGCCCCTCGGACTATATTCGCGGATTATCCCCTAGCACTGTGAGTGCTTTTGTGTTGGCTCTGCCTTTTGTAATTAAAGCTTCTGTTTGCTGTTACTCCGGCTTCCGCCTCCGTACCTCGCCTAACAAAATATTTCTTATGCCATAATACTTCTTTATAACATTTGCTGTCTTACTCTCATCCTGCCTGCATCTTAAGCTCATGCTCTCTCATGCTTACTTCCTGTGTGTTTTGGACATTGTACCTCTTATACAAATTCTTGCAACTATTCTCCTACGTTCTTTATTATCTGATGTGTTGTGCCTATTAACCTATTACTCTTATATATTTTTAATTTTTTTTTATGATTTTTCCACTTACGTTTCTACTTGTGTTTTGAATATGTGCATATGCTATTTGAGTATAGTTAAGGCATGTTGCCTGCATGCTGTTTGCTTATTTTGCTATTTTATTTTGCATTATATTTTCCTATCTTTTCCTTCCGGCCGACATCCTTTGCCTGGTGTACGTGGTCACCACTTTTTACCGGCCATGGCATATATCTGTTTTCTGGAGTGACTATTGGTCCTCATATGCGTCTCAATTTTCCACCTCGAATAATAACTCTCTTCCAGTTTATACTCATGGCACCTCTACGTTTTTCCCCTTATTTTTCTAAAACTACGACTGTCTTGTAGATCATCCTCTGTATCTGCTCTGCTTTGCTCGCCCCTTCTGATCAAACCATCTCAATATACTGACAATCCAGTCGTACTGAACACACTTAAGATTTGGTTTCAGTTTAGGCATCACTTTAAATTCAGGGCTCTATCAGCACTGGGTCCCTTGAATAAAAATCATTTGTTTCCCCCGTCATTTTTAGATTCAGCTTTCTCACTATGGCACGAAAAAGGCATCAAGCGACTTTATAATTTGTACGAAGATGGCATCTTTAGAAGTTTCACCAGCCTGTCCTTGGAGTATGGGCTGTTTACAGATCATTTTTTACGATATCTCAAAGTCCGCAGCTTTGTGTCTAAATGCCTTCCCAATTTTCCCTCTGTACCCCCCCAAGCAACCTTGGGAGAGTTTAGTCATGTTTACTTCACACCAGCGTAGTTTGATTTCCCGGATATACAGTTTCACTTTATCTCTCAATAGCTGTAATGCAGATAAAACCAGGGAGGAGGAGTTAGGGCTGCAGTTTGGCGACGAACGGTGGGAGAAGGCCGTAGATAGGATATGGTCTACCACTTTCTGTGCCCGCCTCAGCCTCATTCAGCTTAAGGTTTTTATACAGAATTCATCTTTCCAAATCGAAATGGCAAAAATCTATCCTGGGGTTGAGGACATATGTGACAGATGTCATGCTTCCTCCTGTCATTTAAGTCATATGTTTTTTTTCCCTGCCCAAAATTACATGCATTCTGGACAGGTTTTTTCGGCATTATGTCCTCCATATTTGAAGTGCAATTGACGCCTGTATATTGATCGCTATATTTGGTATTAACAATGAGACAGTTTTACTGTGTTCTGTAAACAAAGATGTTTTAGCCTTCTTATCTTTGTTGGCCAGACGTTGCATACTTCTGCACTGGAAAGCAATAAGATGTCCCTCCATCTCTCTGTGATTTAAAGATTTGATGTTTGTTCTGAAGTTGGAGAAAATAAAATGTACACTGAGGGGTTCTACTGACACCTTTTATTGCAAGTGGCAACCTGATATTTCTTATTTTAGGGGACTACAAGTGTTACTGATTAAAAAATCTAATTCGGTCAAAAATTGGACTGTATGCATAACCTTTCTTCTGTTTTTTTTTTAGTTGTTTTAACAGGGGATGTGGGGTGTGTTTGCATGCGTGTGTGTGTCTATGTCTGGGTGGTGGGGTGGGGATGTTTGCTATTTGTTGTTTAAAAAGGAAAAATTGAGAATTTCTGTTTACATTTTCGTATCTGTGATTCTTGATTTTTCAATAAAAAGAATTGGAAAGAAAAAACCCACGAAGTTTATCTATTATTATTATTATTATTATTATTATTATTATTATTATTATTATTATTATTATTATTATTATAATTATTAAACATTGGTACCGGAGGCCGCCATTGTAAATAAAAACCTGTTTTTAATGACTTGCCTGTAAAAAAAAAAAAAAAAAAAAAAAAAAAAAAAAAAAAAAAAAAAAAGAGAAAAAAAAAAAACTTGTCTAAATTAAATAATGATAATAGAGTGATTAATATTTCCATAAATGTTGCAGTGAGCAGAAATGGACCTTTCGGCTAATGGTGTAGGAGACATCATCATTAGCTTTATTTTAGCTGGGTTTGCTAGCAGTGCTTTTGTGTTTGTTAGTTTATTAGAAACATCTACTATTTGACTAAAAGTCGAATAAATAAGTTTACTTATAGTTTACTAAAAATCTAATATTTAGACTGAGGAAGAAAACGATCAAAGCTAAGAATAGCTAGCTGGCTAGTTAGCCTAGCTAATGTTGCTAAATAATTGTATTTAACTTTTCATGTCCTTTTCTGTATTTTTATCTACATTTATACAGTGAAAGGACACTCTAGGAAATAAAGATGTAAAAACAGGTATAAATGTGGTGGTGAAATGTGTCCTAGTGTATGACTGAGTTGTTCCTCTGTGTGCTTCAGTAACTGCTGTTAAACTGATAGGAAAGAAAAACCCCAGGCCTCCTCACCTCACCTACATCACTACCTGACTTCACGAACACTCTTGTTCTCATGATGAAATGTCCACAAGCCCACTCAAATCTAGTGAAACATCTTCCCAGAAGAGTGGAGGAAAATATCAGAGCAAATTGGGACTAAATGTGGAATGCGATGCTCAAAAAGCACATACTGTACTTATGACCAGGTGTCCGCAAACTTTTGGCAATATATATATATATATATATATATATATATATATATATATATATATATATACCGTGTACAGAGATGGATAGATAGTCTCACACAGTCGTTACGCTCTTTGTCCTCGTTTTCGGTCCTAGCTATAATGTTCATGACAAAACTGGCATGAAGAAACGTGTTCACGCGTTACATTTTCATCTTCAAATTGTATCTCAGGTGGTGATGCCACTAATTCATGCTGTGATTTTGCCCAGGTGTTAATGATCAGTGTAATTACTGTAAACATATAAATGCTGTGGTGACCCCTATGTGTAATGCTGCATGATGGCACTGCTGGATTTGTAAGATTTGATTGGTAAATACGGGTGCAGTCGTTAAAATACTCGATTGTGTGAGTTGTGGAAGAATAAAATTATTCGTGAGACGCCTGCAAAATGGTCTTGTTTTTTTTTTTTTTAATAATAAAAATTACTAAAAACACTACTAGACTACTAGAGCACACGGAGGCAAAATGTCTAAAGCGCAAGACAGAGGAGAACCGTGTGCTACAGAAATTACTTCATTATTAAAGAAAGGAACAAAAAAACCTTGGCCTGTTTTTTTTTTTATATTATTTTAGTTGATGTTCCAGGCTCTGAAAAGTTTTTTATTCATGTCCATTTTCATTATTTACACAAAAAGTAAACATTTAAATAAAACAAAACGTCTGTTTATTTTGTTTTTTTTTGTTTATATTATAATATTCAAAAAGTGAACGTGTAACAAAAAAGCAGAGTAGCAGGAAGAAGCAGCTTTTGTGAGAAGCTGGAGAAAATAACATATTTTAAGGGAGTGGGACTGAAAAATACGTCATGTGCAGGTCTCTAGGTTCAACTACATCTTTTAATAGTTGTGTAATTTCTTGCATCACTTCTCTAATCTGCTGAAGCTCATCTGCAATGATGTCAATAGCGTTTGTGTCTCGCTGTAGCAGCAGGGGGTGCCAGTTAGCACTTGAGCGTTTCTAGACGTATCATTGCCTTCTTTCTTTCGTCCTCCTATTTTTTTGTCTCATTTAACAAAGTGGCCTCCAACTGAGCAAAATGTTCCTCCAGCCACTCTCTGTCTCTCATCAAATGATCTATCTCATGCTCTGCACTATTCTTCATTTTCTCAGTGATACTGGGTATCCTGGAGCTTCATAGTGGTCAGTTCCAAAGTGGCCTCAAGCTGAGCAATACATTCCTCCAGTTGTTTTTGTTCTCTCGCCCAGCTCTGGAGGTGTGTGCCGTTTCTCTCATTTATATCTTGGTACCGCTGCTTTCGCTCAGAAGCCAAAGTAGCCTCCTGCTCTTGCACCATCTTTACCAGAAAGTTGTTCTCTTCTTGTTCTATTATGCTCTTCTTTCTCATCAGATAAATAAAAGCTTTCAAATCTGTTACTACTTTCTGCATGTGTTTCAGCTTCTGCTCTACAGCAAACTGTTTATTTTGTTTCTGTCTCCTGCGTTAAAAAAAAATTCTCTAAATCTTCTAAGGAGCTACATTTTAGTGTCTCTTTACTTACAAGTAGTCAATTCACAAATAAGAAACAAAAGCATGATTTGACTTATATACACGTGTCCTACTGTGACCTCACACCCAGACACCCCACCCTCCACCTGTGACATCATCCCTGTATGTCTCTCTCTCTCTCTCTCTCTCCCTCTCTCTCTCTCTCTCTCTCTGCGCATGCACGGTGGGGAAAGCGAGAGTGCCATGTTGAGCGCGAGAGCGATTGGAGTCTTACCAATTTTTTTCCGGCAATACATTTTTTTTTCCTGAGTTAATCCTCGGAATAATTTATTGCCTTGGTGTGTGTGTTTGGGTGTAGGTGAGAAAGTAGTTGGGTGAGTGCGGACGCGTTTGTGTGTGTGTGTTTGAGTGAGCATTAACTCGCCGGCATGCCGTTCGTGTGGTGTGTTCGGCGGGTGTTGAAGAGTGTGTGCTGGCTATCGGTGAAGTGGTGGGGCACGCGAATATCGTCGCTGCTTCAAGAATGAGCAGTGCAATCGTCGGTTTTTTTAGTTTTATTATATTTTTTTTTATTTTTCGTTAAAACAAAACAACAACAGAGCCGATCAGTCAACACACACAGCATACACTCAAGCATATTAATAACAACAACATAACGCTAATACGGGAAAGTGACCATGGAAAGGCAAAGGGCAAATCAAAACAGGATGGAAACAACTACAGATGGGTAAACAAAACAAAACACAAAAAAGAAAAACATAAATCAGGGCTAGGGTCTCGCCTGCAGAGTAAGTAAATCCCACAAAGGGGCCCATATCTGCCAGAATACATCGGACTTATTCTGTAAGTCGTACGTAATTTTTTCCAAAGGGAGAAGATTAGCCATTTGTGCTAAACACATCTTTAAAGTCGGTACCTTTGGTGATGACCATAGAATAAGTATGCATTTCTTCGCCAGATAAGTAATTATATTTAACAAAGACTGCGAGTCAGTAGAGAAATCCAGTGATGTTTTGCAGTTCAGTAAATAAATAGTTGGAGACAAAATAAATTGTCTACCCAGCGTCTTCTGAACCAAATCATGTACCTCCTGCCAAAAAGGTTTGATGTTCTTACAGTCCCAAAATAAATGCATCAACATTCCTATTTCAGATTTGCATTTAAAACACATCCGAGACACGTTTGGGTACATTTTGTGGAGGCGTACTGGGGTAAGATATATCCTGTATATAAATTTGAAGTTTTGTTCATGCACAGAGCTTGAGATTGATTTATGAAAAACCTCCTCTCGTATAGAGAGCCATTCGTCATCAGTAAATGACTGGCCCATATCCCTTTCCCAAACCTTCCTCAAAGGGTCCAAAGGAGAAGAGGTTTCCGATAACAGAGAATACAGATAAGAAATCTGTTCCTTTAGCGCCCCCGGAAGAAGAAGGTTATCTTCAACATCAGAAAGTTCCCAGCGAATTTTCCCGTCTCACTCCAGACTGAATAAAATGGCGCAATTGGAGAAATTTGAAAAAATCTGTTTTGGGAATTTGGTAATCTACCCTAAGCGTCTCAAAAGATTTAAACACCTTTCCTGTAAATAAATCAGCCAAAGTAGATATACCTTTTTCTGCCCAGGCCAGAAGGCCAATACTGGCTAACGAGTCAGGGAAGTCATGCATTGCATGGACATTGTCCATGCATTGCATGTGTAGAGGAATGGAATTTAGTTGCCTAGTACTTTAGTTTTTTTTTATGTTTAAGCAGATGTAAATATACAGAATGTTTAGCTTGTTCATGCTTGCTATTTGTGCATTGAAATATATCCTTGAGATCTATGTGGGTTGGCGAGTGACGCTAGGGGGCGATAGAGAACAGACTCACGCTTCACAGAGCATATTTAGAAGTCACACTGCCAGCTTCAGAGAAACATACAATAGCTCACACGTTTTCCCTATGTGTTTATTGTTTCTATAGGTGAGATCTGTGATATATCTGCAAAAGTCACTGTTAATATAATGTTCATGTGTTTATATAATGTTTTACTATGTGTTAATATGTAAACTAGAGCATAAATCATCGCATCAGCGATTCAAGGCCAGATCGCATGTGAGTTGGCCACCAGCCAAGATCGCACGAGGTTGAGACGGGACAATATAACATGTTAAAGTGTGTAATCATAATCGAGAGAGTGAATATATATGCAGTAGAACATGTATACTGGTTGATTGCTAACTAATGTAGGTTACATTTGGAAAGTATAAAGGTTATGCCACCATTGTTTAATGGGTTTAAGTCAGAGGCTATGCTGCAATATTATAATACTAGGTGTCCTATGTGTTTCATATTTTAAGTGAAAATACTAATGTTTTAGTTTGTACTTGATCTTTAATTTGTAAGTTCAGTTTGTAACTAGAGAAGCATACGAGACATGTCTTTTGTGTATTATCTGTTTAAACGCTTTACAGAGCATATGAAGAAGTCACACTGCCAGCTTCAGAGAAACATACAATAGCTCACACGTTTTCCCTATGTGTTTATTGTTTCTATAGTTTCGACAGCTGTGGCAACAAAATAAAACTGCTTTATGTGCCACCAGAAATCTCTCTTTTCTGTGTGTGTAACATAAACATGGCAAGCCAGCCAGGAGGCGCTGTTGAGTCAACGGTGAGAGGGAAACAGCTCCTCCTTGAGACGAACCTGTAAATAAAAGAAGATACATCAATACAGAGAGTAGATTTAAACAAATAAGAAGATACAAAATCAGGATTGGATTTAACAATAAGGGAGAAAAATGGAACAACTTCAAGATTGTGTAAGCTCCAAGCTCCTAACATTAGACAAACCACAGCTCATTGAGGTATGTCAACATCTAAAATGCAGTGAGCCAGCAGATAAGGGATTTTCAGGCAACTCAAGGCGAGAACTGATACGACTAGCAGAGAGAACACTGGAGGAAATTGAGGAAGGTGAAACAGAAGAAAATTATGAAGGATTTCTCAATAGACTTCTGTGTGTCCTGGAGCAATATGAAAAGCCTGAAAAGCCAGAGAACCCACCTGCAGAACCTGATGAAATTTCGGAACTGAAAAAGGAGTATGTAGAACTACAGAAGAGACAAGATGATGTCCGACGCACGCTGGAGGACAAGATTGTGGCCCTGGAGGCGAGACTTCAAAGCAGTAGACAAGGAACAAGCAGGAGGGAGACCGTACTCCGACAGCCTGATTCGATGCCTGAGATGACCCTGAGAAAAGAATTCAGAATATTTGGACAGATTGGAGAAGCAGGCCAAAAAGAGAAGCTGTCATACACCAGTCTGACTAATCAGATAGAGTCTGGATTAAAGAAGGGTTACTCGGAGGCTGAAATCATCGAAGCAGTCGTCAGGGCTGTGAGTCCGGGCCTCCACCTTAGAGAGCTGCTAGAGATTAAAAGAGACCTTACGCTACCCACACTAAAGACGATTCTGAGAGGGCACTACAAAATTGACTCCTCATCAGACTTGCTGCACAGGTTAATAAATATATCACAGGAACCCAAAGAGCCTGCTCAGAGTTATTTGTTTCGAGCTATAGAGCTGAGGGAGAAGTTGCTGTGAAAGTCTGGAGATGAAAAAGATGGAGAACAATTTAGCCCTGAACTCATACAGCGAAAGTTCCTCCGTTCACTTGAGACAGGACTCTTAAGCGATGCTGTCAAGTTTCAGATCAAACCATACCTTGAGGATCCAAAAGTGACAGATGAGGTGTTAATTGAGAAGCTAGTGGAAGCTGCTAACTTAGAATTAGAAAGACAGACCAAATTAAGAAAGGCTGTGACACCAAAGCCGCTTAAGCTAAGTGAAGTTCAGACAGTCGAGCACCACTGTGAAAGTAGGCAGTTGGTGAGTGAGGCTGAAGTCAGGGAAAACGATAACTCTGTAGTTAGGGACAAAAAGAAGCAAGGACGAGGTAAAGATGCTGACACTGATACTACCAAAGCCATTGAGGACCTCAAGGCAAACGTCATGGAAATGACAAAGATCTTTCATGAAGCAATGGAAGCAACCAGGTCACATCCGCAACCATTACCACAGAGAGCTGAAAGGGCCAAAGGGCTGCAAAGGGGTTGCCGATCATGTCAGGAAGCGCAGAGAGGTGAAGAATGCAGACACTGTTTCCGGTGCGGGCAAGAGGGACACCTGTCTCGAGGCTGCAGACAAAGACGACAGATGTCGGGAAACGGGGCGGGACTGCTAAACAGGGGCCCACAGTAGTCCAGTCTCTTCCCGGGTCCCAATCAGTACCAGCGATGCAGCAGGCTTTCAGACCCTTTCAAGTCCTACACGGTGATAAGGTAAACAACAGTGAGTCCAGCATGCAAACAGTTAAAATAACCCCTGATGGTAATATGCCAGTATGTTATCTGTCCCCCTCTGACCAAACAAAACTTCTTAAACTGATTGGGAGGCGATGCTTGGTTCACTGCCAACTAGATGACATCACAGTGGAGGCCTTGTGGGACACAGGAGCCCAAGCGAGTATTATCAATGCTGATTGATAATAGACTTGCCACATGCCACATGCCATCATCCGACCTATTGAGGAGCTCCTGGGCCCAGGAACACTCACAGGACTGGCTGCAAACCACACAGAGATCCCGTTTGAAGGCTGGGTGAAGGTGAGATTTCCACTGCCCAGTGATGATGACACAGAAGGAGCCCTTTAGGTACCCATTCTCGTGACAAGTGACCCTAATGTAGCTGAAAACCCTATTATTGGCTTTAACGTCATTGAGGAGGTGGTCAACAAGTGGGAAAAACAAAGATGCAAGCCAAACACAATAAACATAAGCCAAGCCTTCTCTGTATCCATCACAACCGCAAAGTCAATGCTTAAGCTGTTAAAAACAACAAACTCTTATGTGAACGTCGGAACGGTTCGAGCCGAGAAACAAAGGGGACAGCTGAAAGCAGAACACATAACAACCATCCATGCACGGGTACACATCGGAGCACAGTTTTTAGAACAAACCTTACTGTTTGTTCCCTGTGAGCCATCACCACTACCTGAAGGTTTAGTGATTCAGGAAGGATTAGTCAAAGTGACTGCAGGAAGGACAACCAAGATACCTGTTACTATCGCCAATACTACCAAACAGTGTTTTGAACTGACCCCACGTCTTACCCTGGGACATCTCCAAATGATAAAGACAGCCTATCCAGTCACAGCAGAGCCCTTACGAGCATGGGAAACGCAAGCAGCAACAACACAAAACCCTCATCTCATGCAAACCTGTGAAGTGAGTGTCACATCAGGCCAAACAGAGAGACCCAATCAGTGGGATCCCCCAATAAAGCTTGAACACCTAACTGAGGAACAGCAACAGGTAGTGCGACAGCTATTAAGAAAAGAGTGTAATGCTTTTGCCGCTAATGATAATGATGTTGGTTGCATTCCCTCACTGCATATGCATATTACACTGCACGACAAGACACCTGTGCAAAAAACGTACATCTCAGTTCCTAAACCCCTCTTACAGGAAGTGAAAGAGTACCTCCAGGACCTGCTGAACAGAGGGTGGATAAGCAAATCGAGATCCCCTTACTCCTCGCCAGTGGTATGTGTAAGGAAAAAGGATGGTAGCCTGAGACTATGCTGCGACTATCGAGAACTGAACCGCAAATCTGTACCTGATAGGCACCCCATTCCAAGAATCCAGGACATGTTAGACTCCCTGAGTGGCAGCTCTTGGTTTTCGGTCTTGGACCAAGGTAAGGCCTACCACCAAGGATTCCTTGACGCAGAGAGCCAACCATTGACAGCCTTTATTACACCCTGGGGTCTATTCCAGTGGAACAGGATTCCGTTTGGCCTTAGTTCGGCCCCAGCTGAATTCCAGAGAAACATGGAAGTTTGTCTTGAAGGTCTACGTGATACCATCTGTCAACCCTACCTGGACGACAACCTTGTACATAGCTCCTCCTTTAATGACCATGTGAATCATGTTCGTACAGTCCTCCAAAGATATCAGAAGCATGGAGTCAAGCTGAGTCCCCACAAATGTGAGCTGTTTAAAAAGAAAGTACGTTCCTTGGGTCGCATCGTGTCAGAAGAGGGATACTCGATGGATCCTGCAGAAATAGCACCTGTGCAGGCATTAAAGCTCAGATCACCAGCTACAGTAGGAGACTTGAGAAAGATGATGGGATTCCTTTCCTATTACAGGACATATATTCCTAATTTTTCTCGTCTGGCAAGACCTCTCTACCAGCTGATAGCCGCACCACCAAAGAGTATGTTACCCGTCGAGACAAAGGGAAAGAGAAAGAAACCAAGTACAAAGTCAAAAGGACAGGTACCACCCAACACACCCATAACCTGGACACAGACTCACCAAGATGCATTAAATAACTTAATAGATCACTTAATACAGCCACCAATCCTTGCATACCCTGACCTGACGAAGCCATTTGTCCTCGATTGTGATGCATCACAGGATGGTCTAGGTGCAGTCCTGTATCAGAAAAGTAAAGAGAAGATGTCAGTGATTGCATATGGATCAAGAACACTTACACCACCAGAGAAAAATTACCACATGCATGCTGGAAAATTGGAATTCCTGGCGTTAAAGTGGGCGATCTGTGAACGTTACAGAGATTACCTGTTCCATGTTCCACATTTTGAAGTATACACAGACAATAACCCCCTAACTTACATCCTCACAACAGCCAAACTTAATGCAACAGGACATCGCTGGGTCGCAGAGTTAGCTGACTTCAACTTCACCATCAGATATCGTCCGGGCAGATGTAATGCAGACGCAGACGGTCTCTCAAGAATGCCACTAGACATTGATCAGTACATGAAACTGTGCACAGAAGAGGTAAATCCAGGTGTCATCAGTGCTACAGTGCAAGGCGTAACATTACCTGTGAATGATGCTTCTCTGTGAACAAGTGGAATCGATGTACAGGCCATGCAGCTGGTGGACGATAAAGTTTTACTGCCTTCCGAACTGCGTCTCTCTCTAGGACAGATAAAACAATCGCAACAGCAGAATTCAGTCATTAGCCGTGTTCTGACGTTTAAAAGGAACGACAGTCGTCCATCTTGCAACACTCTCAGGAAAGAGCCGACGGATGTTAGGACTCTTCTGAAACAGTGGACGAGACTTTATTTGGATGAGGGAGGGGTCCTGTACAGAAGAGCAGGAAAGAGAAACCAACTTGTTTTACCGAGAGAACATCATCAAACTGTCTATAAAGAGTTACATCAAGAGATGGGACACCTCGGAGTAGAGAGGACGCTAGACTTAATACGTGAGAGATTCTACTGGCCTCAGATGCAAAAAGAAACTGAGAATTTTGTTATGCGCGTATGTGAATGCTTAAAAAGGAAGAAACCTCACAAGACTCCAAAAGCTCCATTGGTCCCAATTCAAACTACATACCCATTCCAGCTAGTGTCCATCGACTTTCTCCATCTCAAAACTTGCAAGAATGGATATGAATACATACTTGTAGTAATGGATCACTTCACACGCTTTGCTCAGGCCTATGCAACGAGAAATAAATCAGCAAAGACTGTGGTGCAACATGTTTTTGGAGATTTTGTTCTCAAGTTTGGCTTTCCTGAGAAAATCCATCATGATATGGGGAGGGAATTTGAGAACCACCTGATGGATCAGCTGCAGAAGACTTGTGGTGTACGCGGATCTCACACAACGCCCTATCACCCTATGGGCAATGGACAAGTTGAAAGATTCAACAGGATGCTCTTATCCATGCTCAGGACACGGAGTGATGTTGAGAAGGCAGACTGGAAAAATTTACTGTCGAAGGTGATCCATGCATACAATTGCACCCGCTGTGAAGCAACTGGGTTTTCCCCATATTATTTGTTATTTGGCCGCTCACCCCGACTCCCCATCGATCTCATGTTTAACTTGCCATTGGATGCAAAACAACAGAATTATGCAGATTACGTGAGAAACTGGCAGACCCGGATGCAGGAAGCCTACGACATTGCATCAAAAACCGCAACCAGAGAGGCACAGAGAGGAAAACAGTATTATGACAAGAAAGTCCACGGTGTTGAACTATGGCCTGGCCACAGAGTGCTGCTTAGGAACCTCAGTGGAAGAGGAGGGCCGGGAAAGCTACGTTCACATTGGGAAGATTGTGTATACACTGTGATCAGCAGAAAGAGCCCTGACAGTCCCTTGTACGAAATCAAGCCTGAAAAGAGTGGACCAAGCAAGATAGTACACAGAAATCTTCTGCTACCCTGCGATAGTTTACCAGTAGAAAACCATGTAAGTCAGAAACAGCAAAAGCGTAGGGTTGTGGGCAGAGCCAAGAAAAGTGATGAGCCAGAACAATACAACGACTCAGAGAGTGATGATGATGACAGATATGCACTGCGCTATCGGTTTCCACCAGGCTTAGACCATACTGGAACTCATACCACTCTAAATCCCGAGGCTGAACCATTCGAACCTCTAGCACAGAGAACAGAATCACCTGAGCACTTTTCTGTACATGAAGAAATGGAACACCAGGATATCCTGACGGCAGAGGAAGACAACATCTCACAGGCAGACAAAATCTCTGAACAGGAAGATCAAGAAACAGAGTGTGAACAGGAGAGGACTGAATCATCCACTTACCCTCAACGACAGAAACGCCAGCCGAAGATGTTGACTTATGATGCACTGGGAGAACCAACAGTGATACGGAGAACCACAGAACTGAAAGAGTTAAGTTTACAGCCCACAGATGGACTGAACCTGTGGAGGCCCTGGGGATGAATTTAAGATAGGACAATAAATTAGAGACAAACAAAGGAGAAAATAAATAAAAAAAGGATATATATTGGTGACCTGTAAAGTAAACAGAATTGGAAATAAGGTTGACAAGATTTAGTGGATATGTGGCCGATACTGTTGGAGTCTAGATGTATGGTAAGACTTATCTATTATAGATATGACTGTTTATATGCTTAATTATAGGTAGTAAGAGACAGAATAAATGCTGAAGTGCTTGGTCAGAAAATGTTACAATAGTAAGTTACCCCCCTTTATTTTTCTAGAAAATAAACCATGGTAGAAAGGAGGCTGACTAAATGAATGCACTTAATTAATGCTTACTGATAACCTACCTTTTGTCTTGTAGCAGAAATCAGGTCATCCAGGAACAATGATCCATTTGTGGTTAAATTGGGGGAGGGTGTAGAGGAATGGAATTTAGTTGCCTAGTACTTTAGTTTTTTTTATGTTTAAGCAGATGTAAATATACAGAATGTTTAGCTTGTTCATGCTTGCTATTTGTGCATTGAAATATATCCTTGAGATCTATGTGGGTTGGCGAGTGACGCTAGGGGGCGATAGAGAACATACTCACGCTTCACAGAGCATATGAAGAAGTCACACTGCCAGCTTCAGAGAAACATACAATAGCTCACACGTTTTCCCTATGTGTTTATTGTTTCTATAGGTGAGATCTGTGATATATCTGCAAAAGTCACTGTTAATATAATGTTCATGTGTTTATATAATGTTTTACTGTGTGTTAATATGTAAACTAGAGCATAAATCATCGCATCAGCGATTCAAGGCCAGATCGCGTGTGAGTTGGCCACCAGCCAAGATCGCACGAGGTTGAGACGGGACAATATAATGTGTTAAAGTGTGTAATCATAATCGAGAGAGTGAATATATATGCAGTAGAACATGTATACTGGTTGATTGCTAACTAATGTAGGTTACATTTGGAAAGTATAAAGGTTATGCCACCATTGTTTAATGGGTTTAAGTCAGAGGCTATGCTGCAATATTATAATACTAGGTGGCCTATGTGTTTCATATTTTAAGTGAAAATACTAATGTTTTAGTTTGTACTTGATCTTTAATTTGTAAGTTCAGTTTGTAACTAGAGAAGCATACGAGACATGTCTTTTGTGTATTATCTGTTTAAACGCTTCACAGAGCATATGAAGAAGTCACACTGCCAGCTTCAGAGAAACATACAATAGCTCACACGTTTTCCCTATGTGTTTATTGTTTCTATAGTTTTGACAGCTGTGACAACAAAATAAAACTGCTTTATGTGCCACCAGAAAACTCTTTTCTGTGTGTGTAACACATGGACAAATTCTTGGGGACATTGAGATATCTCCTAACATCATCCCAAGCCAAAAGTGTGTTCAAAAGCAAATTCCCAGCTACTGGGCAGACCTCCTTAAAGTTATTAATAAACGGAAGGGACGTTAGCAGTCTTGGCGCACATGCAAAAGATTCCATACTGACCCACAAGGAGTCTGTATCATCCAAAAACCACCTAAGCATTTGTTTAATCTGAGCAGCCCACAAAATAGCCGCACATTGGGCAAAGAGCCACCCCCACACTCCCTCGGCTTCAAAAGAGAAGCAAGTTTAATCCTAGGTTATTTATTGTTCCATACAAACCTACCAATAGCTGCATTCAGATCCTTAAAAAAGTTCTGGTCCAAATAACAGGGTAAACACTGAAATAAGTAGAGTAAACGGGGGAGCACATTCATTTTGATCGTATTAATTCTTCCAAAGAAAGAAATTGGTAAAGGGGCCCATCTATTCATGTCTTGCTTAAGTTTTGCCATTTGGGGTGAGTAGTTCTTAGAGAATAAATCCTTTAAGTCAGAGGTTATGTGTATGCCCAAATAAAGAAACCCAGAGTCAGTAACGTGAAAGGGACAATGTGACTTAACCGGTTGTGGGGTATTTAAAAATATGGCCTGGGATTTCCCAAAATTTATTTTAAATCCAGTAAACTGACCAAAATGGTTAATTGTCTCCAACAGGCTGGGAATGGATAACTGTGGCTGTTTTAAGTAAAGAAGAACATCATCCGCATATAATGAAAGACGGTGTTCCATCCCACCTGCCATCACCCCCCGGATGCCCCTATGCATGCGAATACTTTCCGCCAAAGGCTCGATATATAAGGCAAACAAGAGTGGCGACAGGGGACAGCCCTGACGGCAACCTCTTTGGATCAAAAGTTTACTTGATAGTAAACCGTTAGTATTAACCATGGCTGACGGGCTAGAGTAAAGAAGCCTCACTAATTTGATAAAGTTAAAACCCAAACTGAACTTGTCCAACACCTGAAATAAAAACCTCCTCTCAACCCTGTCGAACGCTTTCTCTGCATCCAGAGATATTATAGCAGCCGGGTCACTGTCTACAGTCAGATGCTGTATTATGTTCAACAGACGACGAACATTGTCTGAACCATAACGTGCTTTAATGAAACCAGTCTGGTCTGGTTTAATAACTTTAGGTAGAATCCTCTCCAGGCGACGAGCTAAAGCTTTTGCCACAATTTTGAAGTCTACATTAAGTAAACTGATTGGGCGATACGAGGCACAGTCTAACGGGTCCTTCCCTTTTTTGAGGATCAAGCTAATAGAAGCAGTCCTCCAGGAATCTGGAGTAAGACTGTCCTCCAAAAGGTTATCAACTACCGGCATGAAAATAGGGGACAGCACATGCCAAAATCTTTTGTAAAATTCCGGAGGAAAGCCATCCTACCCTGGCGCCCTCCCACTAGGCATAGACTGAATAGCGGCAAAGATTTCACCTTTTGTCAGAGGGGTATTGAGAGAGGCCCGGTCCTCTTCTGAGATTAAGGGTAGGGGTATCCTATCCAAAAAAGTGGCAGGGTCTTGGGGTGCGCAAGAGGAGGTGTACAGATTCTCATAGAAATATTTAAAACTGGAGTTTATTACAGCAGGATCATATGAAATTACTCCCTCAGCGGTTTCAATGGCCCTAATTGACCTTTCAGCCTGTTCACATTAAAGTTGATATGCCAAGAGATGACTGGGTTTATTCCCAAACTGATAAAACCTTTGCCTGCTGAACATCACTAACTTCCTCACATGTTCGGAATAGTTCAAGTTTAGTTTAGACCTGGCACCGATTAGAAGATTCCAGTTGTTTTGCGTGGGTGAAAGTTTATGAATCAATTCCAATCTTTTGACCTCCTCCTCTAATGTTTTCCTGTTCTCTGCCTTTTGTTACTTACGCCACGAGGTAAAAGAGATAATGTGGCCCCTTAAGGTGGCCTTAGCCGCATTCCATTTAGTGGTGTTGTCCACTGGACAGAATTCGTTATCCTGCCAGTACTGGGATATTTTATCTTCAAGAAACTGGCAGAACGCCAACGCGTTCATTAAGTAGAGAACTATTAAATTTCCAGTAAGAAGATTTTGGGGTTGAAAATCCTGTTAAATCTAAATACACTGGGCTATGGTCGGAAAGAACCACTCGACCGATTTCACAGAATCTCACACAATTAACAAATCTGGAAGGCAAGAATAAATAGTCTAACCTGGAATAAGAATTATGGGGAGAGGAATAAAATGTAAAATCCTTGACCCCTGGGTGTAGCTCTCTCCATATGTCCACTAAGCCTGAAGCGTGACACATATTTTGCAGAGTTCTTGAAGAACGGGCAGATGATCTTGTGAAGGACGATCTGTCCAACCTACCGTCCATGACACAATTAAAGTCCCCAGCCATAATCCCCAGACCATTACACTTGTGATTAAACAATAGGACCATCTTTGATATAAAGTCAGGGCTGTCCTCATTTGGGGCATACACATTTAAAACAGTAAGAGGTTTTCCTAAGATGTGACCAGTAATCAGAACAAATCTGCCTTCAGGATCTTTTTCAACCTGTTCTAAGATGAAAGGAAAATTTTTATGTATCAAAATGGCCACGCCCTGTTTATTTGACGAGAAAGAACTAAAATATACTTCCCCAACCCAGTCCCTTTTAAGCTTTAAATGTTCTGCGTCCGACAAATGCGTCTCCTGTAGGAGTGCAATAGTTATCCTTTCCTGCTTCAAGAATGTCAGAACTTTCTTTCTTTTGAGTATGTTACCCATGCCCTTCACGTTCCATGTGACCACCCTAGTCAGATCAGACATACAACAGTGCTGTTTAAAGTATTTAAATGCTGTGGATTGACAGAAGTAAGATTAAGACAACATAACTCCGTAATATAACCGGCTCTCCTAAACATAAACAAAAACCCCCACCAACCCTCCCCCCTCTGCCCTATCCCCAAACGATAGGGCTCACATATCAACTCGTCACACCCACCATCCACCAACACCTCCATTGACCACCCAGAAACACGACAGACAGAAGGAACCCCTTAAAAAAACTCCTAGAAATAAACAAATAAAGTCCACCCTAAATTACCTTAACAGGAAAAAACATCAATTAAATACCACCTATAAAGAAAATAAAAAAAATAAAAAATAAAAAAATAGTTGTGGACATGTAATTAACTGGCTTTTTTGAACTAAAAAGGAAAAAGATAATAAAATAAATAAGTAAAAAACTTTAGTGCAGACCAGCATAACAGTCCTAAATATAGAACCGAAGTTTGCCCAAAAAACAAAATTCCACCGAGTGGTCCTGCAAAAAACTGAAAAAGCCATATAAATGTGTTCAAGTTCAGTAAGGAGAAACATGAAATGCCCTCAAAGTGACTGAAGGAATGGGAAAAAACGGGAATAACCCTATTGTCTACAGAAAAGCAAAAGATTACCCGGCTGTGTCCAGAAAGTTAGCAGCTGCCTCCACAGTGTCAAACAAAATGATCTTTCCATTGTGCAAACAGCGGAGTCTAGCTGGATAAGCAAAGCCACGGTATAACCCTCGATCCACCATTCTCTTACACACGCCTCCAAACGCCCGCCGTTTTCGCACAATCTCCGCCGATAAATCTGGTTTACCAGTGTCTTCCTGGCAGCTCTCAAAACCGCCTCTCTTACTGGGGAGCGGAGGAACCGGACAATAACACTCCTCGGCGGCGCGTTCGGTGTTAATTGAGACGGAAGGGGGGCTCTGTGCGCTCTCTCGATCTCGATAGCAGGGAAACCTGTGGGAAGCTGAAGCCAAACCGGAAACATAGACTGCAAAAAAGTAGTCAGAGATTCAATGCCTTCTGCTTTCTCAGGGAGCCCAACAATTCTCATGTTTTTACGGCGACCCCGGTTTTCCAGATTATCCACTTTAGCTTGCAGTTGCTCCACGGTAGCACGCAAGTTAGCCATCAGATTGCTATGGGCACTCCCCGTGTCTTCCACTGCAGAGATCCGTTGCTCGGCTGTAGTTATACGCGACTCGGTGTCAGTGACTCGTACCGTGAGAGCAGTGAACGCATTCTCGAGGACCGCAACAGAGGAGGCAATTTTTCCTAACTGTCCCTCAATACCGTCTAGCCGCGTGCCCACAGCCCTAATTTCACTAAAAATAAGTGAAGTGTCCGATTGCGGGCTAGCGCTAGCCTCTTCCCCTTCTCCATCACGTGCGGCGGTGTTTTTCTTTTTCTCTTTACTGTTCTGTGACCTTGTAGATGAAAAAATAGGAAAATCCTTATCCCCACCACTTTCCATTTCCTTCCACGCTATCGAGATAGTACAAATTATGTAGAAAATAGGGCGGAATAAAAAAAAAAAGGAGTTCTAAAGCAGAGCAAAACTCTCAAGCTGCCATCTTGATCAGGGTCACGTGACCACCCCGTCGTTTTTTTTTTAAATGGCATTGATAGAGTGAAAAAAGTGGCTGAAAAAGGCATCGTGATAAATAATGAACTTATCCGTGTTTTCCCCCTCAGTTCCCCCGGTTAAACTAGTTAAACAGAAGCGTGTGGCTGTTTTAATGTTATAGGAGACCCACAGCGATGCCAGTAATGATGCTGATTGGGTGATGGAGTGGAAGGGGCTGGCATTTTTAAGTCATCACATATCACGAAGTGGTGGTGTACCTTTACTTTTTGCTTGCAATTTTATTCCTGTGTCTTATTCAGTTGAGGAGATTTTGAATAGGAAGCTTTTAAAAGTGAGAGCTTTCTATGAGAATGAGGCATTTGTTTTTATCTGTGTGTACACTCCCACCAGTCCAGTGGAGAGGATGATCTTTTTGAATACGCTGGAAAGTCAAGTCAAGAAGCTTTTATTGTCATTTCAACCATATATAGCTGATGCAGTACACAGTGAAATGAAACAACGTTCCTCCTGATCCCAGGTGCTACATACAACAACATAAAACAACAGTCACAGAACAGAAGAACACAGGGCCAGGAACTAAGATCCTCACCACATAAAGTGCATGTGTGCAACTGGTGCAAACAGTGCAAAAGACAACACAAGACAGTGCAAGACAACACAGGACAGTGCAGGACAATACACAATACACAAAATATCAAAATCAAAACTACAATAGCTCCGCCAGTAAAACCTGTCATGACAGAATAAGGTGCACAGTAGCAGAAAAATGTAAACAGAGAAATGTAAACAGAATTGTGCAATTCTACAATAGCAGAAAAATATAACAGAATTGTGCAATTCAACAATAGCAGCAATCAAAATAAAAAGAACAGTGACCAAAGGATTTGGACAGAATATTGTGCAAAAAGAGCTAGTCCCGGAAGATCAGCAACAAACAGTATGTAAACATTTTGCGATAATGAAAGGTGAATTTTGCTGAAACCTGGGTGTGCGAAGTGTATGTGTGTTGAGTCCGGTTGTACAGATCAGTCACGTAAGTGTGTGTAGTGTGTATGTGTGAGAGAAAGTTCAGTTCCGATGTTTGTTGAGGAGCCTGATGGCTTGCGGGAAAAAACTGTTGCACAGTCTTGATGTGACGGCCCGAATGCTTCGGAACCGTTTTTCTGATGGTAGAAGTGTGTGTGTGACGGGTGTGTGTGGTCATCCACAATGCTGTGTGCTTTGCGGATGCAGCGTGTGGTGTAAATGTCCATGATGGAGGGGAGAGAGACTCCGATGACTGTCCTCACTATCCTCTGTAGGGTCTTGTGATCCGAGACGGTGCAGTTCCCGAACCAGGCAGTGATGCAGCAGATCAGTGGAGAATGGTCACTCTGTGTTCTCCTGAAGTCAACAACCATCTCTTTCGTTTTGTCGACGTTCAGAGACAGGCTCCACACCAGGCTGTTAACCGTTGCACCTCCTCTCTGTATGCTGACTCGTCGTTCTTGCTGATTAGACCCACCACGGTCGTGTCATCAGCAAACTTAATATGATTCGAGCTGTGCATTGCTACACAGTCGTGATAGCGTCATTGCCAACTGCAGCACTGCAGATGCTCTCATTTTAGGTGGTGATTTTAACTGCACGGCAGATATTTTAGACAGGAATTACATTGAACCTCACGCGGCTTCCCGTAAGAGTCTGTGAGAGATGATAGAGGCCTACGAACTCAGTGATGTATGGAGTATACACAGGAAACAGAGACTTGTTTGTTTAACCTTTATTTTTACAGGCAAGTCATTAAGAACAGGTTCTTATTTACAATGGTGGCCTGACAAGTGGAATAACCACTTAGGGAAAGGAAAGTAGGGATAAATAAATACAAAACATTAAAAAAATACATACAAAATTAACAATTACATAAATACATTTTAAAACAAAATTATGTAGAAAAACAACTGCATATGTCCGTGAACAAATATGATATCATATTTTTAAAGGTTGAAATTGGAATGAATTTATCCAGTTTGAGGGTATTTTGCAAAGCATTCCAGTCGCGAGCGGCAGCAGATTGAAAAGATGCAAGACCAAATGCAGAGTTGGTTTTAGGAATGCTTAATTAAAAATGAAGTGAGGACCTGGTGTTATATGTGACAGGCTTTAGCTGCAGCAAGTGACCTAAGTAAGGAGGTGAGTGGCCGAGAAGGGTCTTATAAATGAACGTGAACCATTAAATTTTACGGCGATTGTGAAGGGAGGGCCAGTTAACAGATGAATATAAAGCACAGTGGTGTGTATTGAAAGGAGCATTTATGGCAAACCTGATAGCAGAATGGTAAAGAGCATCAAGTTTTGATAGGGTGGACTTACAAGCAACCCTATATATAGTGTCTCCTTAATCTAACATAGGTAGAATGGTCATTTGAATAAGAATAAGTTTGGCAGAAGTGGTGAAGAAAGAGCTTTTTTTGTAAAAGAAACCAAGCTTGGCTTTGACCTTAGATTGCAGCTTTGATATGTGGATAGAGAAAGAAAGTGAAGATTCCAACCAGATGCCCAAGTAGTTATAAGCAGTGACTTGTTTTTAAATATCCCCCCTGCAGGTGGTGATGTTAAGGGCAGGAGGAGGCGTTGTACCCCTACGGCAAAACCACATGCTTTTTGTTTTGGAGGTATTGAGAGTGAGTTTGAGTTGTGTAAAAGACTGCTGTAGTTGGTGAAAGCTATGTTACAGGGTAGGTTCAACAGCATCAGGGAAGGGGCCTATGGCATAAAGGATTGTATCATTGGCATATAAGTGAATGAGTGAATTACCAACTGCCTGGGGAATGTTATTAATATAAATTGAGAAAAGTGTGGGACCAAGGATGGAGCCTTGGGGGACACCCCTGGTGACCGGGAGAGAATGGGAGAAAAGGTTTTTCAAATCTTACACATTGAACACGTTGAGAAAAATAATTTGAGAACCAAACCAGTGAGTAATCAATGACACCAATGCTGCAGAGTCTGTGGATAAGTGTGTTGTGGTCCACCGAGTCAAAAGCTTTTGCAATATCAATAAATATAGCAGCACAGTTTTGTATGTTATCTAATGCAGATGTAATGTCATTGAGCACTTTAGTGGTAGCTGTAACACAACCATACCCTGATCGGAAGCCAGACTGTGCCCCGGAGATGATACCGTTCACATTAAGATAATTGATTAGTTGTTTATTGACAAGGTTTTCCAGAATTTTAGACACACATGGTAAGATGGAAATTGGCCTGTAATTATTCAGGTCAGCCTGATCACCGCCCTTATACAGAGGAAGCACAACCACTTCTTTCCAAGCAGGTGGAATCTCGGCTGTATAGAGGGAGAGGTTAATGAGGACTGTTAGTGGAGCTGCAATGACAGGGGCAGCAATTTTAATAAAAAAAAAGCAGCAAGATCATCTGACCCAGCTGCTTTATTAGGGTCCAGAGCAGTCAGTTCTTTCAAGACTTCCTCCACTAAAACAGGCCGGATGGAAAAACTGTGAGGAGGTGCTAAAAGGTTGCAGGTATTAGAGGTTGCAGGGGCTGTAGAAATAGGGTTTAATGTCTTTGAAACAAAGCCAGCATTTATGAAGTGGTGATTGAAAGCTTCAGCCATGGAGTTTTTATTAGTGACAACTATGTCATCCAATTTTAGGGACAATGGTATGGTCCGGGGTTTATTAAAAAAATTTTTTTACCGTATTCCAAAATGCTTTTGGATTCGCACCACAAAGTGTGAGCTGTTTTTTTTTTTTAAATAACAGCTTTAGCCTCCCTCACCGCTTGTGTGGCCTTGTTCCTGAATTGACGAAATAAAATGTTGTCTTTAACAGAGTGTGTCTTGCGTGCTCTGTGCCAGGCTGCATTTTTTTTGCTGAAGCAGAACCACTAGATCACGATTAATCCACGGGCTGTTGCGGTTTTTTATACGCATCTTTTTGTTTGGGGCATGTTTGTTGATTACAGCAATCAGACTGATTCTATACCAACTTACATGATTCAAATCATGTAAGAAGGCTTGAGCATCAAAATTTTTCAGAATACGTTTAGTAGTGATTACGACAGGTTGTTTGACAAAGTTGTTTTCTAACACAGGCAATGTGGGCCCATGCTGCAGACGGCGTTCTCTCAATGGCCAGACTTGATCGCTTTTATTTTTTTAAACATCAGCTGATGTCTTTTACCAATTGTTTTATTGTTCCAGTGGGTATCTCAGACCACAGCATGGTTTTGTGCACAATCAAAAAAATTAATGTGAAGCCTAAGAGTGCCTACTGGCATTTTAACACCACACTCTTAGATGATGTTAATTTTAGGGAATCTTAAATTTTTTTATGGAATGTTTTTAGATCTGAAAAGGCGGCTTTTAGCTCATTACAAGAGTGATGGGACATAACAAAATTGCAAGTCTAGGACTCAGTGTCACAAGGGACATCGCTAGGTCATTAAAAGCTCTGGAGATTGAGTAGTGGAACTCCGGCGTTTGGGAACCACAGGAAATCGAGGGCACGATGAACCCCTTAAAAAATAAAAAGGCTAAAATGAATGACCTGTTGGACATCACAGCACAGGGGGCGCTGTTCCGCTCATGCTTCAATAATGCGGCTGAGATGGATGCTCCATCTAAGTTCTTCTTTAGTCTAAAGCAGAAGAATGGACAAAAAAGATTCATACATGCTGTGCGAACAGAGTCAGGGGATCCCTTATCGGAGCCCACTGAAATTCGTCTCCCTGACGATTTTTACAAAGCCTTCTGGGCAGTGATAGGGCAGGATGTGCTAGAGGTCCTGAGGGACAGTGTACGGAGAGCAGTAGTTGAGCAGTAGGAGAGCCGTTCTGACCCTACTAATCCACCTAAAGAACTGGCGTCTGGTCTCATTACTGTGCACTGACATCAAACTTCTCTCAAAAGCATTAGCCTCGAAAACTGACTAAGGTTATAGAGCAGATTACTCACCGAGACCAGTCGTACTGTGTGCCTGATAGGTTGGTATTTAATAACGTTCATTTAATTTGTGATATTTTGGACGTTTCCAGGCTATTGGGATTACAGTCTGGCCTGATTTTTCTAGACCAGGAAAAGGCTTTTGACCGGGTTAAACATAAATATTTGTGGAAGGTGCTGGAAACCTTCGGGTTCAACCCAGGTTTCATGGCCATGATTAAGGTGTTGTATTGTGATATTGAGAGTGTAGGTTATTGAAGGTTAATGGTGGTTTATGTGCCCCTTTTAGAGTACACAGAGGCATCAGACAAGGCTGCTCTCTGTCAGGCGTGTTGTACACTCTCGCAATTGAACCTCTTTTATGTAAACGGAGACATCATCTTTCTGGTTTTAACATTCCGCGTAACAATGCTTCTATCTGTTTGTCAGCATATGCAGATGACCTGTTAGTTATGGTAGGCTCACAAGCTGATGTGAATGTTTTGACTAATGTTTCAAATGAATTTCAAATTTTATTCTCTGCCAAGGTCAACTGGGGAAAGAGTGAAGCTATTTTAGTTGGGGAGTGGGGAGGAGAGCAGCTTTCACTACCAGGGGGTCTAGTGTGGGGAAAAAAGTGGGTTTAAGTATTTGGGTGTCTACCTTGGAAATAATTTATGCATAAATAAAAATTGGGAAGGCACCATAGAGCATGTTAAAGGCAGATTGAGCAGGTGGAAGCGGCTGCTCCCAAGGGGGCGAATGTTAGTAATCAACAACCTAGCCGCGTCGACCCTCTGGCACAAGCTGGCATGTGTGGAGCCACCACTGAACCTGCTGGTGAACATCCAGGCTCTGCTAGTGGACTTCTTTTGGTATGGTCTACACTGGGTTCCCCAGAGCGTTCTTCACCTGCCCAAAGGAGAAGGGGGCAGGGGCTGATCCAATTAACTAGTAGAACTGGAGACTTCTCAATGGACTGGAAGACGTGGCATGGAGAGCAGTGGCCCATGGAATTTTAAGCACAGTCGGACTACTGGGGCTGGACCGAACTTTGTTTTTAATAGACAAAAAAATGCTGGACGTTTGTGGATTACCAAGTTTTTACCGTGGGCTTTTTAAAATCTGGAACTGTTTTACAAAACAAAGAAAGGACTGTAGTACGCTGCACTGGCTGCTGGATGAGCCCCTGGTTCATGGTGGATGGCTGGACATCTCCAGTGCGACAGCTCCTGCACTGTCCAGGGCACTCATCTTCTCAAGAGTAGTGACACTCCGGGAGCTGGTGTGTATCGCAGGTATGGACCTATCACGGACAGAGGACCTGGCAGCACGTGTGGGGCTGCGGTCCCTGCGTGTTGTAAATCAGCCTCTACATTGTTGGAGGTCTGTCCTAACAACGGAGGAGCATGTTCTGCTGAGTAACTGCGAGACCACCGAGACCTGTTCCACAGACCTTTTCCTCGGCTGGACATTGCTCCCGACCTTGACGGGTGTGAAGGTCCGCTCCTGGATACTGGGGTAAGAGAGCGCGATGAACTTTGGGTCAGAGTCGGGGAAGCTGCTCTACAGAGCCTGTGTCAAAGTTCTAAACAAGAAAAAACTGAGTGGGAGGGTAGACACCCCATGGAGAAATGTTTTGGGTTTTAATGCTGATATTAAACCAGAATGGAGGGCACTTTATAAACCACTATTAACAAAAAGCTGCCGACCCCAATGGAGAATTGTACGTGGTATTATATCTGTAAATGCTTTTATTTCGGTTTTGAATCCTGACGTTACACATGACTGTCCATTCTGTTTACAGCGGGAAACTGTATTTCGCGCTTTTTGTTCATTGCCAGGTTACAGTCGCTGTTTGTGTTTTTACAGAACATCTTAAGATCTTTTTCTGTTGATTTTGATGGTCAGGTTTTCATTTTTGGTTTTAAATATGTCAGGACACACAGGTTCAAGTGCCAGCTGATTAATTTGATCTTCGGTCAGGCAAAAATGGCAATCTATCTGAGCAGAAAAACAAAACCGCTCAAAACATGGACTGTGATGCTAAAAGAATTTTCTCCAGACTTGTTAAATCAAGGTTTTTAATTTATTTTAATTTCTGTAAAAGCATGTACGATGTAATGAAGTTCAAAGAAGTGTGGTGTTGGGAAAAAGCTCTGTGCTTGGTGGAAGAAGGAGAACTCTGTTTTACACCAGAGCTAATGAAACTTTTAATCAGTTTTATCTACTCACTGATTTAATTTTGTGGAAATGTTTTAATGTACTTTTTATTTATTGGTTTATTTATTTGCTTATTAAGTCACCATGAGCTCAAGCAAAATGTGACCTGTTCAAATAAATGACCCACTCACTCTGCGCATGTGCAGATTACAGAGAGAAAGCACAGCTAGAGTATTATGGCGTCTTCACAACTTTTCTGTTGTTCCTGAGAGAAGAGCGATATTAGTCATAAATAACATTAAAACGACTGTAAACTATAAAGTGAGTGAAGGTCAGTGGGACTCCATGCTCTCTGAGGACGGACCGGGGCTAGCTTAGCATGCTAACATCAGTAGATATCTCTGTTACATAATACATAAAGGTTTTTAACATTTACACATTTTCTACATTTACACATTTTTTTTTTTTTTAGAACTGCAGTTGGCTGTCAGATGTCAGTCTCACACTGCCCTCTAGTGGCAATGTCAGGACTTTCTTTCTACTTAATTCTGTACAAATATTATTAATCATGTTTTGTTGACTAGTTATATGTAATGTTGATCTTTTACAAAGCAAAATATTTTTCTTGATAATATTAAACTGTCTTGAACTAAAACTGTTTACTGTTTAACATACAGGGGGTTCATGTTTAATTTTTAAGCTGAATTTTTGTGATATAAATAAATGAAACAAGACAAGGAGGTGTGGTGGTGGAATGAGGAAGTGCAAGAGAGCATATGGAGAAAGAGGTTGGCAAAACAGAAGTGGGATAGACAGAGTGATGAAAAAAGTAGGCAGGAGTACAAGGAGATGCGGCAGCAGGTTAAGAGGGATGTGGCGAAAGCCAAGAAAAAGGCATATGAGGAGCTGTATGAGAGGTTGGACACTAAGGAAAGAGAAAAGGATTTGTACCGATTGGCCAGGCAGAGGGACCGAGCTGGGAAGGAATGGAGAAGTGTGCTGGTACCGACCTTTAAGCATAAAGGAGATGTGCAGTCTTGCAGTAACTACAGGGGAATTAAGTTGATCAGTCACACCATGAAGTTATGGGAAAGAGTAGTGGAAGCCAGGCTGAGAGAAGAGGTGACCATCTGTGAGCAACAGTATGGTTTCATGCTGAGGAAGAGCACCACAGATGCCTTATTTGCTTTAAGAATGTTGAGGGAGAAGTATAAAGAAGGACAGAAGGAATTGCATTGTGTATTTGTGGATTTAGAGAAGGCGTACGACAGGGTGCCAAGAGAGGAGTTGTGGTATTGTATGAGGAAATCAGGTGTGTCAGAGAAGTATGTGAGGGTGGTGCAGGACATGTATGAGGACAGTGTGATGGCAGTGAAGTGTGCAGTAGGAACGACAGACTGGTTCAGGGTGAAGGTTGGACTGCATCAAGGATCGGCCCTGAGCCCTTTCCTGTTTGCAGTGGTGATGGACAGGTTGACGGACGAGGTCAGACAGGAGTCTCCCTGGACTATGATGTTTGCGGATGATATTGTGATTTGTTGTGAGAGTAGGGAGCAGGTTGAGAAGAGCCTGGAGAGGTGGAGATATGCGCTGGAGAGAAGGGGAATGAAACTCAGTAGGAGTAAGACAGAATACATGTGTGTGAATGAGAGGGAGGGCAGTGGAGTTGTGCGGTTGCAGGGAGAAGAGCTGGAGAAGGTGGAGGAATTCAGGTACCTGGGGTCAACAGTGCAAAGTAATGGAGAGTGTGTTAGAGAAGTGAAGAAAAGAGTGCAGGCAGGGTGGAGAAGAGTGACAGGAGTGATTTGTGATAGTAGGGTATCTGCAAAAATGAAAGGGAAAGTTTATAGGTCTGTGGTGAGACCTGCGATGTTGTATGGATTAGAGACAGTGGCATTGAGTAAAAGACAGGAGGTGGAGCTGGAGGTAGCAGAGCTGAAGATGTTGAGGTTTTTGTTGGGAGTGACGAGGATGGATAAGATTAGAAATGAGTTTATTAGAGGGACAGCGCATGTAGGATGTTTTGGTGACAAGGTGAGGGAGGCGAGATTGAGATGGTTTGGGCATGTGCAGAGGAGGGACATGAATTATATTGGTAGAAGAATGCTGAGGATGGAGCCACCAGGTAGGAGGAAAAGAGGAAGACCAAGGAGGAGGTTCATGAATGTGGTGAGGGAAGACATGCAGGTAGTTGGTGTAAAAGAGGCAGATTTAGAGGACAGGGTGGTATGGAGACAGATGATCCGCTGTGGCGACCAATAATGGGAGCAGCCGAAAGAAGAAGAAATAAATAAATGAAACACAAGTTAATTAAAGCTGATTAACATTTATGTAATGAATAATGTAGAAATAACGAGTACAGATTTAATAACATTTTGACTAAATAAATTGTTTCAAAGTTTTTTATAACATACAGACTTTATGGAGAGAAACTGGATGAAGTTAGTATTAAATTTATTAAAAGTATAATCTACATGCAAGAACTCAAACATGTTAGAATCCAATGAAAACTTGATCAAACCTCAAATCAGACTCTGAACTGTACAAATGCTATTTGTTCTGTTATTGAACTAGAAACAGTGAATGTTGAGATGTTTGGGAACTGATTATCGCCTGTATATATGCAGGTCAGGGTTTTTTCCATGCTGGAACACCGTTTATTACAATGAGACGATGATGTAAGATGGTGAGCCAAACCACGGAGACGAAGCTGACTGAGGTGAACCCCTCAAACTAACCCAGGAACAAAGTAGGAACTTTCTGACCACCTGCTGGTTTTGCACAAACAGAAAAAAAGTTTATTTTTAAGTAATATTTTAAAAGAGACAGGACTGTTTTATGTTTATGGACTGTGGAATCGAGTCATTTCCTGGTGAATCAATCGATTTAGACTCAATTGAGTCTAAGACTCAATTGGACTGTGTGAAGATGGCGCCGGTGAGGTCGGCTGCCGTCACGACTGCTCCGGCTACGTTTTCTCTTTTTTTGTTTATTTTATACTTTTATTTAAGTAGTTACACTTCCATCTACACAAGATGGACATCATTAGATATGACAGAGACACTCTTATATCTATTGGTGTACAATGCACTCACCTTTCGCCGTTTTTAAACCCCGGACCCATGCTGGCCGAGCGAGATCCTGAGGGTGAACAAAGGACGCGACCCGTACCGGCGTCCGCGAGGGAAACGAGCCGGCGTCAGGAACAGGCTGAGGGCACGCGCACACCGCGCTCCCTTACCTAGTATTCTGTTAGCCAACGTCCAGTCACTGGAGAACAAGCTCGACGACCTCAGGGCAAGTTCCAGAGAGACATTCGGGACTGCAACCTTCTCTGCTTCACCGAGACATGGCTGAACCCAGCGGTACCGGACCACGCCATCCAGCCGGCCGAGTTCTTCTCGATTTACCGCATGGACAGAACACTGGAGTCGGGGAAGTCAAGAGGAGGTGGAGTGTGTCTGATGGTGAACAACCACTGGTGCGACAGCGCGAGCATCGTTCCTCTTTCACGCTCCTGCACACCAAATCTGGAACTACTGACCATCAAATGTCGGCCCTTCTATCTACCTCGGGAATTCAGTTCGGTCATTGTCAGTGCCGTTTATATTCCACCTCAAGCGTACACGGACACTGCAGTATGGGATTTACACGAGACAATAACTCTTCACCAAACACAGCATCGGGACGCTGCGCTCATTGTGGTCGGAGATTTCAACAGTGCCAACCTCAAGCGCGCACTACCGAACTTTCATCAGCACATCACCTGCCCTACCAGGGGCGAAAGAACACTGGACCACTGTTACACGCCATTCAAGAACAGCTACAAGGCACAATCACGTCCACCGTTTGGGAAATCGGACCATGCCGCCATCTTCCTCATGCCTGTTTACAAACAAAGGCTGAAACAGGAAGCTCCTGTTCAGAGGGAGGTCGCGCGCTGGACTGACCAATCGGTGGCCGCTCTGCAGGACGCTTTGGATGACGCAGACTGGGACATGTTCCGGCGCAGATCTGATGACGTCAACATGTTTACGGAAGCGGTTGTGGGATTTATCGGGAAACTAGCTGATGATACAGTGCAGAAAACCACTATCAGAACGTTTCACAACCAGAAGCCGTGGGTGGATAAAACCATCCGCGACGCTCTGAGATCCCGCTCCGCTGCCTACAACACGGGGCTCGCCACCAGGGACATGGACGAGTACAAGTCTTACAGTGTTCGCAGAGCGGTGAAGGAAGCAAAGTGGCACTACGGGAGGAAACTAGAGTCACAGTTTCAACATGGTGGCTCTAGGAACCTGTGGCAGGGACTAAGAACAATAACGGACTATAAAACACCATCTTCTAAAATGGTGAATGCGGACGCTTCTCTGGCAGACGAGCTAAACACCTTTTACGCTCGTTTCGAGGCTGCAGCTAACCACGCTAGCGGCACAACCAGCGTGCACGCCGAGAGAGCCGGAGAGGTAAACACGTTCACCATCTCGGAGCATGACGTGAGGAGGGCTTTCAAGAGAGTGAATACCAGGAAGGCAGCAGGACCAGATGGCATCACAGGCCGGGTTTTGAAAGCCTGCGCTGATCAGCTAGCACCGGTGTTCACTGAGATATTCAACCTCTCACTGGAACAGTCTGTTGTCCCCTCATGTTTCAAACAGTCCACCATTGTTCCTGTCCCAAAGAAACCCCAGCCCGCCTGCCTTAACGACTACCGCCCTGTAGCCTTGACCTCAGTAGTGATGAAGTGCTTCGAGAGACTGGTCAGAGACTTCATCACTGCATCACTACCAGACCCACTGGACCCACTACAGTTTGCGTACCGTCAGAACCGCTCTACTGAGGACGCCATTGCTCATCTTCTCCACACCACGATGAGCCACCTGGACCAAAGAAATGGGAATTATGCAAAGATGTTGTTCGTGGACTACAGTTCAGCGTTTAACACCATTATTCCCTCCACACTCACCTCTAAGTTGGAGGTCCTGGGACTCAGCCAGCCGCTGTGTCAATGGATCTCTAACTTCCTGACAGACAGACCACAAGCCGTACGGGTGGGAAAACACACCTCATCCACCCTCACCCTCAGCACTGGCGCCCCCCAGGGTTGTGTTCTGAGCCCCCTGCTTTACTCAATGTACACACATGACTGTGTGGCCACATCCAACTCCACCACCATCATCAAGTTTGCTGACGACACTGTTGTGGTGGGTCTGATCTCCAACAACGACGAGACGGCCTACCTACAGGAGGTTAAAAACCTGGAGAGATGGTGCCAGGAGAACAACCTTCTCCTGAACGTCAGCAAGACTAAGGAGTTGATCATGGACTTCAGCACAAAGCGGGAGCGGTCATACCAACCTATAAACATCAGCGGGACCCCAGTGGAGAGAGTGGACAGTTTCCGGTACCTTGGTGTTAACATCACACAGGATCTGTCTTGGTCCTGTCACACCAACACCCTGGTGAAGAAGGCCCGGCAGCATCTGTACCATCTGAGACGCTTAAGGGACTTTAAACTACCCTCTCAGGTGCTTAAGACTTTCTACACTTGCACCATTGAGAGCGTCCTGACGGGTAGCATCACTTCCTGGTTCGGGAACAGCACCATGCAGGACAGACGAGCCCTCCAGAGGGTGGTGCGTTCAGCTGAACGTACCATCCACACTGAGCTCCATAACCTGCAGGACATCTATAGCACGCGGTGCAGGACCAGAGCCAGGAAGATTATGAGGGACCTCAGCCATCCCAACAATGGACTCTTTTCTCTGTTGCGTTCAGGAAAACGCTTCCGCTCCCTGAAAGCGAACACAGAGAGAATGAGGAGGAGCTTCTTCCCGCAGGCCATCCGGTGTTTAAACCAGGAAACACCCAGGATCTAGAACTGGCCCACTCTCTCCACCATCATCATCACACTTCTCTGTACATATATTCACCTTCGTACCACGTCACTTTAAACATATCTCACCATTCGCACCACGACACTTTAAACTCTGGACTTGCACAGCACAGTGCGCTTTTTATTTTATTCATACCACATGGACCATATTGCACCATATTGCACATGGACACTTTACGGACCTTTACACCACACCATACCGCACACGGACACTTTATGGACAACCCACCACAAATTGCCTATTGTTTACATTTTTATTTTGTTTACATTTTTTACTACACATTGTTTACTGTTTATATGTATATTTGTTTCATACATTATCCTTTTATATATATATATATATATATATATATATATATATATATATATATATATATATCTTTATATATCTTTATACCTTTTATTCTTTTATTTTAATTTATTTATTTCTTTTATTTTATTTTAATAGTTTTTCTTATACCTTATACTTATTTATCTGCCTCCTTTTCTTTCCCCCATCCTATTCCCTCATGCCGGACCATCGTATAAAACATTTCACTACATGTCGTACCCTGTATGTATGTGTATGTGATAAATAAAATTTGATTTGATTTGATTTGATTTGATTTGAATCAATACCAGTGAACTGACTCAGTGACTTGAACTGAATCTAAGGAGTCAAAATTACCGAACCAAAGCTTTTTTAACTGAATTACTCAAACTGAATGGATTAAATTAATAAAATAAATCCTTTGAATTAAATTATTTTGTAATGTTTTGAATTCTAAAGATTTATTTCTGATGTTTTTAAAGTAACTGAGGTGGTCAGACATTTTATTTGAACAGTAGATGTTATAAGGCTGCATTCTAACTAAACTTTTTGCAGCAATGGATAGTTTTGATCAGTTTAACTTCTGTTCATGTTAAAATTATTTCAAACAGAACCTTTATTTTACAATAATTTGCTTTTGTCACATTTTCCCAACATTTTATCATGTGGATTTTTATTCTTAGTTAGGATTTAAATGAAGTCCAACACTTCAATAAAAGACACAAAACACACACAATATTAAAATATGAAATTTGTATTAAATATTACAAATAACATTGATGTGTTTTGTACTTTATTATATGTATGGCATGGCTGAATCTAAACCTGCCCAGAGCTTTGTAGATTGTTGCTCTCCAGTGCTGCCATTTCCTGTTCCTCGTGAATTAATGAAAAATCTGGATTTAAAGCGAGTGATGTCTCGTTTGGTCTTTTTTTTTTCTTAAATTCACTCACAAATTTCAAAGTTTCCTTCAGCTCAACAACAAGGTCCTCCAGTTGCTCTTGTTCTTTCATCAAATTATTTTTTTCGTGCTCTGCCCTCTTTTTCTCTTCCTCACAGTGGTTGAGGGAATCCTGGAGCTCCCTGGTGGTTTGGAGGTGTGAGGTGGCCTCTCGCAGAGCAAGATGTGTCTCCTGTTGGTCTCGGTCTCTCATCAAATTATTGTTCTCTTTCTCACAGAGATTTAAGGAATCCTGAAGCTCTCTGATGATCTGGAGTGGTAAATTGTTCCTCCCCCCCCATGTCTAGTTTGGCCTTCTTTTCTCTCTCTCTTTTCAAAGCGACCTCGAGCTGAGCAACACGTTCCAGCAATCGCTTTTGTTTTCTCGCGCAGATCTCTCTCTCACGTTCTACAGATTTCTCATAGAGTTTCAGGAAAGACTGGAGCTCAGTGATGTACTGGAGCTGTGTGTCATTTTTATGTCCTTTTCCCGTTGCTTTCGCTCAGAAGCCAAAGTAGCCTCCAGCTTTTGCACCATCTGTAGCAGAATGGCTTTCTCTTTTTTCTCTTATCTTCTCTTTCATCCGATTAATAAAAGTATCCAAGTCTTTTACTACTTTCTCCATGTGTTCCAGCTCCTCCTTCATTTCAGCAATCTGCTTAGTTTTCCTCTTTCCTCTGGTTTGAAAAATATCTCTAAACCTTCTGAAGAGCTCCATGTTTACATTTCTTTACTCACACACACAAACCTCGGAAATGAGAAACAGAGACGCGTTCTGACTTACATAAAAGGAAGTTGCCCTACTGTGACGTCACACAGTGATGCCCCGCCCTCCGGTTTCTCTCTCTGTCTTACACGCGTACACTCACTATGCGCATGCGTACATTACAGAGGGAAAGAGCGAATAAAATATGTCTTCACAACTTTTCTGTTGTTCCTGAAAGAAAAGCGATATTACAGTCATAAATAAGATAAAAACAGCTGTAAACTGTGTATAAGCGAGTGAAGGTCAGCGGGACTCCATGCTTTCTGAGGATGGACCGGGGCTAGCTTAGCATGCTAACTTCAGTAGATATCTCTGTTACATAATACATAGAGGTTTTTAAAGTCCAAACTGTCATTGGTTCACATTCTGTTAATAATTGTATTTGATTGATGAGTGTTTGAACTACACTTATTACATAGAGCTCCATAGAGAAAGCAGTTAGTACGCGTTATTTGACAGTAAACTGGGTCTTAGTTGAGAACCGGTGTTGTGCCTAATTCAGACCCCCGGTCTGAAATCAACCCCCCTTCGTGTGCACGTGGACAGTACCGTCGTAATTCCTGTAGATGGCACTAAAAACACGGAAGGTTGGGTCAAATGTTTTCCTGGTCCTAACGCCAAAAGATCAATTTGAAGAAAACGTATACAGCTTCATGTAGATGGCAGAATAAACTCAGGAATGTAATCATTTGCTTTTAAAACACACCTGCGTAAATTCTAACCGCGTATTTATTTTGCGTTAATACCTAGACTCACTAAAATTACTCGGATACACAAGAAAAAAAAAAAAGATTTAAATAGTTAATTTTATTTTATTAACATGGACATAACCTTTTTCCTCTATATGAAGATTTGCCAAACTTGCTGTGATACATTACTTGTGTAGGTGTATGTGTAAAATACTACATTTAATCTAACAACATGGACAGCAGTATTATTTAGGCAAGCCGAATGTAAACCCCTTGCCTGAATTCTATCCTCCCTCTATTTCTTTTTCCTCCATATGAAGAGTTGCCAAACTTGCTGTGATAAACCTACAAAAGTAATAATATTTAATGCACAAAGTTCAAGGGGCAAGGGGTTTCAAACCTGAATTCTACCCCCCCTCTAATTTCTTTTTCCTCCACTATATGAAGAGTTGCCAAACTTGCTGTGATACAAATACACAAGTAATAATGAATGTGTAAAATACTACATTTAATCTAAAAACATTGACAGCTGTATTATTTAGGGGGGTATTATTTAGGCAAGCCGAATGTAAACCCCCTGCCTGAATTCTACCCCCCCTTTATTTCTTTTTCCTCCATATGAAGAGTTACCAAACTTGCTGTGATACACCTACACAAGTAATAATGTATGTGTAAAATACTACATTTAATCTAACAACATGGACAGTTGTATTATTTAGGCAAGCCGAATGTAAACCCCTTGCCTGAATTCTATCCTCCCTCTATTTCTTTTTCCTCCATATGAAGAGTTGCCAAACTTGCTGTGATAAACCTACAAAAGTAATAATATTTAATGCACAAAGTTTTGTTCTATTTATACAGACAGCTCTATTTTTCAAAATGTCCAAAAATCTCGAGCTCATGCATGTAAAACTTACAAAACCATACAAAATAAAAATCCACTTATAGAAGAGCTGTATAAAGTGTTACTCCTTTATTTCTACTTTTGACAGGCATGACACAAAAAGTGCACTTGTGATGTCGCCTGGATACATGATTGGTGGTACCACCATTGCAGCAGTCACAGGCAATCTGAAATGTAGAGAAGAGAGAATTTTCTTCAAGGCACTAGACAGACACTGTAACCAATTATTAAACTGTGATAGATAGTAAATAATCTTGCTCATAGAAAACAGTAAATACCCAGATATTATCACCACTTTTCTCCCCACAGACATTACACAGCTGGCTCGGGTCATCTAAAATAACCAATTCAAGTGAGAAGATTATATGATTTGCATTAAATGTACAGTCAGTGAATGTACATTCAAAATGTACATTGCAAAAGAAAATATATCCTATTTCAACGAAACGTACAGGTACATTTCTGCTAAACAAGCAGGTAGTTAAATGAGTTAGGATGATGAGGATGATGGCAGATAGGTGTGATGATTAAGAAGTATGTGCAGTTAATGACTAGGGAGGAAATGTAGAGTGTAGAAGAGGCAGGCATTCTTACTGCTGAATGGTGATCATGAACAGTTTCAGGATTCATTTAAGAATGTAAAAAAAACAGCATTCATCTAAAATGGAAATCTTTTCTAAAATTATAAGCCTTTACAATCACTTTTTATTTATTTAACACGTCCTTGCTGAAAAAAAGTAGGCTATATTTTCAAAACAAAAAAAGAAAAATTCAACACTGACCCAAACTTGTAGTGTATTTTCTTGGAAAAAATAAAATAAATTTTTTTATTATATATATATATATATATATATATATATATATATATATATATATATATATATATATAATCAGCACAACTGTTTCCACCATTGATGATCTTTCTTTCGGCTTCTCCCATTAGGGGTCGCCACAGCGGATCCTCCGCACATTTGATTTGGCACGTTTTACGCTGGATGCCCTTCCTAACGCAACCCTCCCCAATTTATCCGGGCTTGGGACCGGCACTGAGAGTGGCTGGGGATGGTTCCCTGACCGGGGCTCGAACCCGGGTCGCAGCGGTGAGAGCGCCGCATCTTAACCACTAGACCACCAGGGGACCATTGGTGATAAATCAGAATATTTGAATGAATTCTAAAGGCTCGTGTGAAATAGAGGGGGGGTAGAATTCAGGCATGGGGTTTACATTCGGCTTGCCTAAATAATACCTCCCTAAATAATACAGCTGTCCATGTTATTAGATTAAATGTAGTATTTTACACATACATTATTACTTGTGTATTTGTATCACAGCAAGTTTGGCAACTCTTCATATGGAGGAAAAAAAAATAGGGGGGGTAGAATTCAGGCAGGGGGTTTACATTCGGCTTGCCTAAATAATACCTCCCTAAATAATACAGCTGTCAATGTTTTTAGATTAAATGTAGTATTTTACACATTCATTATTACTTGTGTATTTGTATCACAGCAAGTTTGGCAACTCTTCATATAGTGGAGGAAAAAGAAATTAGAGGGGGGGTAGAATTCAGGTTTGAAACCCCTTGCCCCTTGAATTGTTTCAAGAGGCTTTTATTGTCATTTCTACTATACACAGTGGTACACAGTACACAGTATAAACGAGACAACGTTCCTCCGGAACCCTGATGCTACACTAAACAATAACATAAAGCTACAACACAAAACAAGTTACATAAAGTGCATCGAGTGCAACCTGGTGCAAACAGTGCAGACAAAAAACAGTACAGACAGACAACACAAGACAAGACACAAAACCAAGATAGCGCCGACCAGTAAACCTACTGTATACTCTAAATATACAGTACTGTGAACTGTCAGAAATAAACCCGGGAGTGAATATAAGAACACAATGTAGTGCAAAAATACAGCAGCAGTCAAGATGTGCAGAAGACAGCATGTAAACAGTGTAGTATAATATAATAAAGTTGAAGGTGCAAAAAAAAGCATGTAAACAATGTAAACAATATAGTAGTCAGGTGCAAAAGACGGCATGTAAACAGTAATACAGTGAAAGGTGCAGTTAAACAGATATCAGTTATCAAATATAAATAATAATAATAAATAGATGATGGTGGAATAGATTGAGATGTGTGTGTTGTGTTCAGTTGTACAGTTTGATACACACATTCGTGCGTGTGTGTGTGTGTGTGTGTGTGTGTGTGTGTGTGAGTGAGTTCCCTTCAGTTCTGTGCATTAAGTAGCCTGATGGCTTGCGGGAAAAAACTGTTGCACAGTCTTGTTGTGGCGGCCCGAATGCTTCGGAACCGTTTTCCTGATGGCAGGAGTGTGAAAAGGGTTTACATTCAGCTTGCCTAAATAATACCCCCGACCGTCTGCTAGCTGCACAGAGTCGTCACTCAGGATCCACCATATTGAGACTGTCTGTCCCCCGAGCGAAACCAAAATATAGGAATTATCAGAAAGTCTGTTTTAGTAACCTGATTAACATTAAATTAAATAGGACTGAACGCACAGCCAGCACCTCTGATCTAAAAATAGGATTGTTGTATATTAGATCTCTCACGTCAAAAGCGCTTACTATAAACGAAATTATTACCGACCAGGAGTTTAATATAATGTGTTTGACAGAAACGTGGATTAAACTGAATGAATATGTAGCATTAAATAAAGCAAATCCTCCTGCGTATAGTTACAAACACCAGCCCCGTCTAAATGGCTGAGGAGGCGGAGTCGCAGCTATTTATAATAATAATCTAAACGTCACACAAAAGACTAAACACAAATGTAAAACATTTGAAGTTCTCTACACCAGCATAAAATATTCAGTGTCCAAAAGCAGGTCCAGTCAGTCAAATTCCACTAATTATTTTTTATAGACCCCCAGGGCCCTACTCTGATTTTCTCATAGAATTTGCAGATTTCATCACAAATTTAGCTACTTCTTTAGACAAAGCATTAATTATTGGTGACTTTAATATTCATTTTGATAATCAGGAAGACTCCTTAAGAGCAGCAGTTGTGTCCATTCTAGAGTCAGTTGGAATTAATCAGAATGTTATAGGACCCACTCATAGTGATGGACACAATCTCGATTTGTTGTTAACATTTGGAATAAAAATAAAAAACTTAATAATTCCATAATTCCACAGTCTGAAGCTATTTCAGACCATTACCTAATCTCTTTTAAAATCTGCCTCAGGGGGGGCGCTATCAAGCTTGTCATGGAGTAGGACGTGGTGTTAGGGGGCTCCGGTGGATTAATGTTATAATTGTTGTTATTTTGAGTTTTTCACTGTTATTTTTGCTCTCAATCCCTCGGTTTACCCCCGTTGTGTGTGTGTATTTGAATCTAGAGGTAATTATGATGTCTGGTAAAACTAATAAGACCCGTAGCACAACTCAGTCACAGCTGCGGCCTGGTGCAACAGTTGCGGCCTCGCCTTCTCGTGATTCACCTCCGTGTAAAGTGCCCATCGTTTCATAGGCAGCTTCTAAGGCTGATATTGACTCATTAAAGTCAGAGCTGCTGTCCTCTCTGAGGTCCGAAATCATTGAGGTATTTAAGGCCGAGCTACGTGCAGTGGAACTTACTTTGGGAAACGATTTACTGACAATAAAGTCGGAGCTGCAGGCGGTGAAGGCGCAGCTGTCCAGTGATAAAGCTGCGAATGAGGCTGCGGTGCGGGAACTGAAGGGCACCGTGGTTGAAATGGAGCGCTCACTTTCTGTTTGCACCGATTATATCGCTGTAATGCAACGTGACATACACCGTCTTACTGCTGAGTACAATAAGCTGGAGACCAAATGCAAAGATCTGGAAGCGAGATCACGGCGCGATAATGTCCGGATAATTGGTGTTTCAATGATAATGAGTGTTGCCGCGCTGTTGAAGGAGGCACTGAGTCTGGAGAAGGAGCCGGTTCTGGACAGGTCACATCGCACTCTACAGCCCGTACCAAAGCCTGGAGAACGGCCACGAGCCATTGTGGCCAAATTTCACTATCACAGCGAATGTCTGGATGTCTTACGGCGCGCCAGAGAATTACAGCGCATTCAGTTTAAGGGCCTGAACATTTCTATTTTTCCCGACCATACGGTGAAAACCGCAAAAGCACGGGCTGCCTTTAACGAGGTGCGGCGGCAGCTCCGTGGCATTGAAGGTGTGCGGTACGGGTTGTTTTATCCAGCGCGGCTACGTATTACACACAATGGTGTGGGCAAAGATTTTCTTTCACCTGACGAGGCCAGCAAGTATATAAAAACTATCCAAACTGTCTGAAGTGTGAACATATTTTTTGTCGCTGTTGGACGTGATGTTTGCTCCTTGTTTTTCATGTCACTGCACTGTTCACAGACTCCGCATGGTGATGCTGGTCTTTAACTTTACGCACTTTGTGTTTTTTTTTTTGTTGTTATTTTTATGGGAATCAAAGTGTAAGTGATCCTGAAAACTTAATGTTTGTTTCATAAACGCTTGGTCGATTTATGTTGGGAATTTATTTTCCTTTAGAAACATTGTTTATATGTTTATGTAGACCGGGGATGAGCAGCCGTGGAATAGATATTGTTGCGAATAATTAATGTTGTGTTTAATCTGCTGGAGCCTTCTCTTTGCTTAGGATAGGCTTGTTCCAAAAATGGCATGGGCCAAACTTTCCACTCCAATTTCAATTCTAAGGCACGAGGGGTGGCCATCCTAGTAAATAGGAGCGTACGGTTTTCACCTACCCATACAATTGCAGATAGGAATGGCAGATATGTCATTGTGGCTGGTACACTGATACAGACCAAGGTTCTGCTGGTTAATGTTTACGCTCCAAACTTTGATTCTACTGATTTTGCAAATAGGTTACTGAGCAGTCTTCCCTTTATAAATACCCATTTGATCATTCTTGGAGGCGATTTAAATTGTGTTTTGAACCCTGTTTTGGATCGTTCTAGTTCTCGTGCTGTATCCCAATCTGCAATGTCTAAATCGTTCTCCGATTTCGTGTCACAAAACGGCTTGGTAGACCCATGGAGATGTCGCAATCCCGGGATGAAAAATTTTTAATTTTTCTCCCCGGTGCATCATTCATATTCCAGAATTGATTATTTTTTTATCGATAGCCGTCTTAATCGCTCCGTTGTATCTACAGATTATTTGGCCATTGTGATCTCTGATCATGCTCCTCTAGCGTTGGATATACAGTTCTTAACCCATAGACCTACACGATCTCCTTGGCGGTTTAATTCGCATCTCCTAGCAGACAAGGATTTCTGTGCATCTATTTCTGAAGCTGTTAATGAGTTCTTGTTGTTTAATCGTCTTGACTCTACTCCATGCTCATTATTATGGGAGACTCTGAAAGCCTATCTCAGGGGGCAAATCATTTCATACTCTGCTTTCATATATCGGGAGCACAGAGCTAAACTCAGGGAAATTTCATCGGCTATCAGCCAACTCGATCAGAGCTACGCGTCCAACGGGTTGAGTTGCAGGCAGAATACGATCTCCTCTCCACTAAGGAAACTGAATGCATGTTACTACAAACTCGAGGATCGTATTATGAATACGGTGACAAACCAAGCAGATTGTTAGCTCATCAGATAAGAAGGCAGGCTGCATCACGCCTAATACCGCAGATTAATAATGACTCAAATGTTACCGTTACCGATCCCATAGAGATCAATGCAGTATTTGAGTCATATTACTCTGCTCTTTATAAATCTGAATGCCTTACTGATAGTGAGAGACTGGGTGATTTCCTTTAAAGTGTCGATTTTCCTGTTGTTGATACGGTCTCTGTAAGGGACTTGGATTCTCCGCTATCTCTTGATGAAGTCAGAGCTTCAATAAAGGCGATGCAGTCTAATAAAGCCCCAGGCCCGGATGGTTTTCCAGTTAAGTTTTTAAAGAAGTTTATCGATCAATTGGCGCCGCTGCTTCTTGGTGTGTTTAATGAATCTCTGGATCGGGGCGTGCTACCGCCCACTTTCAATCAGGCTTCAATAGCCCTTCTCTTGAAGAAGGGCAAGGATCCCAAACTGTGCGGGTCATACAGACCGCTGTCGCTGCTGAATGCCGACGTGAAGGTGCTGGCGAAAGTGATTGCATCCCGGTTAGAAAATGTAATACCACGTATCATATCTATGGAGCAGACTGGATTCATAAAGGGGCGACATTAATTTTTTAACACTCGTACGCTTTTCAATATAATTTACTCTAAGCAGTCATCTCCTTTGCCTGAGGTTGTAGTCTCATTGGATGCTGAGAAAGTGTTTGATAGAGTCGAGTGGGAATACCTGTTTGCGATATTAAAGAAATTTGGGTTTGGTGATACGTTTGTCTCCTGGATGCGCCTCCTTTATAAATCTCCGCGAACCAGTGTTCGTACAAATGATATTAGCTCTGATTATTTCAGTCTCGGGCATGGAACCCGGCAGGGGTGCCCACTGTCGCCACTGCTATTTGCCCTTGCCATTAAGCCATTATCCATTAAACTTAAATCCTCATTAGCCTTTAAGGGTATAACTCGCAAGGGGGCGGAATATAAGGTATCCTTGTATGCTGATAATTTGTTGTTATATGTGACGGATCCTGCAGCCTCTGTTCCTGTCATTTTGTCTATCTTGGATGATTTTGGTTCTTTCTCGGGATACAAACTGAATTTCCATAAGAGCGAGTGTTATCCGGTAAACAATACCGCTCTATGACTTCAGCGTCTGAATCTGCCATTCAAATTCAACTGTTCAGGCTTTAAATATCTTGGTATTTCGGTGACCCGTTCCTTACCCAAACTTTTTCATGCTAATCTTGCTCCGCTTGTGACAGACATGAAGTCGGATTTTCAGAGGTGGAGCAATCTGCCTCTGTCTTTGACAGGAAAAATCAATGCAGTTAAAATGAACGTTCTGCCCAAGTTTCTTTATTTTTTTCAATCGCTTCCACTATTTGTACCTAAGTACTTTTTTGACTCTTTAGATAGAATCATTAATTCTTTTCTTTGGGGTGGAAAACCGCCCAGGATCCGTAGAACTCTATTGCAGAGATGTAGGCTCAGTGGTGGGCTTGCATTGCCCAATTTTCAAATATACTACTGGGCTGCACATATCCAAAAATTTAACTTCTGGACTAATTCACCAGAATCCACTTGGTGAAATCTGTTCTGTCTTGTACATCATCCTCTGTATCTGCTCTGCTTTGCTCACCTTTTCCGATCAAACCATCTCGGTATACTGAGAATCCAGTCGTACTGAACACACTTAAGATTTGGTTTCAGTTTAGGCGTCACTTTAAATTTAGGGCTCTGTCAGCGCTGGGTCCCTTGAATAAAAATCATTTGTTTCCCCCGTCACTTTTAGATTCAGCTTTCTCACTATGGCACGAAAAAGGCATCAAGCAACTTTATAATTTGTACAAAGATGGCATCTTTAGAAGTTTCACCAGCCTGTCCTTGGAGTATGGGCTGCCTACAGCTCATTTTTTTTTCAATATCTCCAAGTCCGTAGCTTTGTATCTAAATGTCTTCCCAATTTTCCCTCTGTACCCCCCAAGCAACCTTGGGAGAGTTTAGTCATGTTTACTCCACACCAGCGTAGTTTGATTTCCCGGATATACAGTTTCATTTTGTCTCTCAATAGCTGTAATACAGATAAAACCAGGACCGCTTGGGAGGAGGAGTTGGGGCTGCAGTTTGGCGACGAACAGTGGGGGAGGGCCGTGGATAGAATATGGTCTACCACTTCCTGTGCCCGCCTCAGTCTAATTCAGTTTAAGGTTTTATACAGAATTCATCTTTCCAAATCGAAACTGGCAAAAATCTATCCTGGGGTTGAGGACAGATGTGACAGATGTCATGCTTCCCCCTGTCATTTAAGTCATATGTTTTTTCTGTGCCCAAAATTACATGCATTTTGGACAGGTTTTTTCAGCATTATGTCCTCCATATTTGGAGTGCAGTTGGCGCCATGCCCACTGATCGCTATATTTGGGGTTACCAATGAGTCGGTATCACTGAGTTCTGCACACAAAGATGTTTTGGCTTTCTCATCTTTGTTGGCCAGACATTGCATACTTCTGCACTGGAAAGCAATAGGATGTCCTTCCACCTCTCAGTGGTTTAAAGATTTGATGTTCTTTCTTAAGTTGGAGAAAATAAAATATACGCTGAGGGGTTCTACTGACACTTTTTTTTGCAAGTGGCACCCTGTTATTTCCTATTTTAGGGGACTACAGGTGTTACCTGATTAAAGATCCAATTCGGTCAAAACTGGACTGTATGCATAACCTTTCTTTTGTTTCTTCAGTTGTTTAAACGGGTATGTGGGGTGTGTGTGCGTGCGCATGTGTGTGTGTGTGTGTGTGTGTCTGGGGGTTTGTTTGTGTTTTGGGGGGTGGGGGTGTTTGCTCTTTGTTTGAAAAGAAAAAATGGAGAATTTCTGTTTACATTTTTGTATCTGTGATTGTTGATTTTTCAATAAAAAGAAAAAAAAATCTGCCTCAGCCATTGCATTACTACCTCACCACATTATCGTGTTAAGTGTACTTTCATGTCAGCTACAGCAGCGCTATTTATCAATAATCTTCCAGAAATTACGATATTAGATAGATCTCCGTCTGACCCCGCAGAGCTCGACTGGGCCACTGAATACCTAGAATCAACGTTACGTTACACTCTAGATGATGTAGCTCCCCTTAAGACCAAAATGATCAGGGAGAAAAAATTAGCACAGTGGTATAATGATCATACACGCACCTTAAAACAGACCACTCAAAAATTTGAACGTAAATGGTGTCAAACAAAATTAAAAGTATTTCAAATAGCATGGAAGGAGAGCCTCCTAAATTATAGAAAATCTCTTAGTGCTGCTAGATCAGCATATTTCTCCACCCTCATAGAAAATAACAAGCATAAGCCTAGATTTTTATTCAGCACAGTAGCAAAATTAACAGGAAATAAAAGCACTGCGCTAACATGCACACCATCATTAGGTAGTAATGATTTCATGAACTTTTTTAATAATAAAATTTAAAACATCAGGCAAGAAATCCAGACGGTTAATATAAATCCAAATTATTTTACAAGTAACTCTGTAGACAGCAGCGTAATTATAGCAGACAATCAACTACAAAGTTTCACTCCTATTCATGAGAATGACTTAATTTAATTAATTTCCTCATCAAAATCATCAACCTGCATCCTCGATCCCTTGCCTACAAGTTTCTTTAAACAGATAACTCCAGAGGTAATTAAACCTGTTTTAAAAATAATCAACTCTTCCATTAGCACTGGTTATGTACCAAAATCCTTCAAACTGGCAGTTATCCACCCCTCAATTAAGAAACCTGACCTTGACCCATGTCAGCTGTCCAACTACAGACCAATATCAAATCTCCCCTTTATATCCAAAATTTTAGAAAAGGTTGTAGCACAGCAGTTATGCTCACACCTACGTATGAATAACATTTTTGAAATGTATCAGTCAGGATTTCGGCCTCATCATAGCACAGAGACGGCGCTAGTTAAGGTGGTAAATGACCTGTTATTGGCCTCTGATCAGGGTTTTGTCTCCTTGCTTGTTTTGCTCGACCTTAGTCCACCTTTTGACACCATTGATCACACTATACTACTTGCTAGACTTGAGAACGTCGTTGGAACAGCTCTCTCTTGGCTTAGGTCTTATTTGACTGATCGCTATGTTTGTTGATGTAAATGGTGAGTTCTTCACACTCTATGAGGTAAAGTTTGGTGTTCCTCAAGGATCTGTCTTAGGACCTCTGCTTTTCTCTTTATATATGCTGCCTCTTGGTGAAATTATTCATAAACATGGGATTCGCTTCCATTGCTATGCTGATGACACACAGCTGTGTATTTCAGCAAAGCCAGATGAGAAAGATCAGCTTAACAATGTTGAGAAGTGTGTAAAGGACATTAGACAGTGGATGCTTGATAACTTTCTTCTGCTCAACTCAGATAAGACGGAAGTACTTTTACTAGGACCACATGCTGCTAGAAGTAAACTTTCTGATTACATAGCATCTCTGGTTGGTGTTTCTGTTTCAGCATGTACGGCTGTCAAAGACCTTGGTGTGATTATTGACCCTAGTCTTTCCTTTGAGTCTCACGTCAATAATATCACCAGGATCGCCTTCTTTCACCTTAGAAATATTGCTAAAATTAGAAATATGATGTCGTTACAGGATGCAGAAAAACTAGTTCATGCTTTTGTTACTTCTAGATTAGACTACTGTAATGCTTTACTGTCTGGGTGTGCGAGTAAGTGCATAAATAAGCTTCAGTTAGTTCAGAATGCAGCAGCAAGAGTCCTCACTATATCTAGGAAATATGACCACATCACCCCTGTTTTAATCAGTCTACACTGGCTCCCAATGAAATCTCGCATTAATTATAAAATACTACTACTGACGTATAAAGCACTTAACGGTCTCGCACCGCAGTATCTGAGTAAACTTCTGTACCAGTATGATCCTCCACGCCTACTTAGATCAAAAGGTGCAGGCTATCTGTTGGTTCCTCAAATAATGAAGACTACAGCAGGGGGCAGATCTTTCTCTTATAAAGCCCCACAGTTATGGAACAGCCTTCCAACCAGTGTGCGAGACTCAGACACAGTCTCAGTGTTCAAGTTGAGGTTGAAAACCTATTTATTTAGTCAAGCCTTTGATCAGTAGATTTTTTTCTTAGGTAAAGGCTCAGATCTGGAGGGAACATGGATATAGAGTGTTTGGTGAACTGGGATATTTGTATGCTGTCGTCCCCTCACATTCACAGTCTCTTATCCCAGAGATCCCTCATGTCTGTGTTACCTTCTGGTTCTCCCTTTTAGTTATGCTGCCATAGCGAGTCTTGCCGAAATCCAAACTGCACAGTGACATTAACTTTCCTACAACAATAAGGACACTTAATAATCCATATCCTTCTCTTCCTGTCACCCTCTTCTCTCTCTCTCTCTCTCTCTCTCTCTCTCTCTCTCTCTCTCGGTCGAGTTAAACATGCTCCTGCGGCTCCAGTGACCACTGTTCCTGCCCCTCTCCCCTCTGTGGATCTTCCCACATCGTCCAGGCCTGCCTCTGGATAGTGTTCTCTTCGACTGGAGGCCACTCTGTGCAGCTTGGGACGGTTTCTCATCAAAGCCTTGGGTGGTTCCATGAAATTTCGGAGTAAAAACGGGCACTTTGAGGATGGATTGGACTGTAGTTAATGTCAACAGTCTCCTACACTGACTCAGGAATACAGTTCGCTTCTGATCATCATCACTGTACCCCGCAACATTGTATATCTGCTTTAAATGGACATTCGGTGCAACCAAGATGAGGATGGGTTCCCTCTTGAGTCTGGTTCCTCTCAAGGTTTCTTCCTTATGCCATACAAAGAACATATTTACTTTTAATCACCACATTATCTGTGTAAAGCTGCTTTGAGGCAATGTTTATTGTTAAAAGCGCTATACTAATAAAAATGAATTGAATTGAATTGAATTACTGTCCGCGTGCACGCGAAGGGGGGTTGATTTCAGACCGGGGGTCTGAATTAGGCACAACACCGGAAGTTGACCGGAGTGTCTCCATGAATGTTGCAGAATCCTAAATGACCAGTAGGTGGCAGTGTGATGTGTATTAGAGCTCACTGTCACAGCAGGCAATAAGAAGTAGTGGAGCTTAATGAGCTCATTAATAGCGAGGACAAGACACAGCAGTTTGGGATTCTTTTATTGACTTTATTGATTAATTGATTAGGAGTATGATTGTGTTTCTGATCAAAGTAAGTTCATGTGTATAAAGTAAAAACAACCTGTACATTTCTCACTTCCAGACAGTATTATGAGGTTTTCATCTGCTGGAAGTTCATGTTTAATGCTGCATGTTTTATACGATTTATGAGCTGGAATAAATGTTTTACTTTTAAATGTTTTGTTTTAACCAACTGGTGCATTTTTATCTATATGCTTCAGATGAGTTTTATAAAAAAACAAATTTTTACTTGTAAAAAATAAAATGTCATTCTGAGTGAAACCAATTGTTTATTAAATGCATTAGTCACTGAATAAGGATCATCAATGAAACTGGATGATTTCTTTTTATTGAATGTTAAAATAATAATTTGAGGATAATTGAACTTAATGAATCGAATAGTTTTGGAATAAATGAAGACTTTACTGAACTAAACAGCTCTAAATTCTCCTTCAAATTAACTTAAGTTAACTGAAATAAATACTGTTACTTATATGAATATAAACCCGGTTTCTTGAACCCTGTTCGGTTTCAGTCCCATTTTTGGGCCTAACAGCTGAAAATTACATTCTTGATTTTCAGTGGTAAAAGTTCCTGACAACAGTGTGCAACATACACAATTTACATATCTTTTGAAAGAAGACACATTGGGCTTTACATCATCAAAAGATGCTAAATGTCCTTAGAAAAAAAATGTGTACGTCATAAAACATTTTTTTTAAATATAAATACATGAATTCGGTCCTGAAGCAGTCCAGAATAGTGATGGGTTAAAAGTCACATGTCTAATGAGTTTATGTTTCAAATTTGAAGAAAATACATTAAAAACGAGATTCCTATAAACATTATTCTGAGACTGTGTGTAGTCCTTTTCTCCCTCCGTCTGTTTGAGGAAAAGCAGCCTGATAACCAAATGTAATGGGAATAATAAAATTTTACAAGATAAGCATAAGACTGGTATTTGAACATTAGAAAAACAGTAAAAGAAGAAAGTAATGAAAATAAAAGTAGCACAATGCTTCCATCAGTGCCTCTGTGAATGATGGAGCAGATCTGGACCTCCCTTTTATCCTTCCATTCTACAAACAGCACATCCTCTTCTCTCAGCCAGTGATGAGGCCTCGAGGAGCTTTTTTCAGAAGCTTGTTGGTGATGGTTTGAGGGTTTGTGGACTAAATTTTCGCAAATGCCCAAATGTTATTTTTTTTGGGAGCTCTCTAAACAGTGCTGGACTTGTGTAGAAGTCATCAACGAACAGTTTGTAGCCCATTCCCAACATCATCTTATCAACAAGTGCCATAACAGATGGTCTACAGCAGGAGTCACCAACCTTTTTGACACTGGAAGCTACTTCTTAAATACCAACTAATGTGAAGGGCTACCAGTTTGATACACACTTCTAAAAAAAAAAACAAATTTGCTCAATTTACTATCAATTATATGTTATTATTAATAATTAATGATATTTATCTATGTCAGGGGTGTCAAACTCAATTGCACAGGGGCCAAAACTTAAAGCACACTTTAGGTCTCGGGCCAAAAACAATGTTTTTTGAACAATATGAATAAATACAGACAGGAATATTATTTCAGAATAAATAAACTTATACTTAAAATAACTTTTTTGCTCTCCATAAAAATATATCCTGTCAAACACAAGGCGTCTCACAGCTTCATCATGCAGCTTTTTAGAATCTCTCCCTCAGTAAATAACCGGCTGATGTGCCTCTGATCTCCTCTGCCAAAATAAAACTTCCTTTAAGCAGCTTCGCTTTGTGATTTTGCTCTGGTGAAAAACGTCTGCTGAAATGTCAGATTCTTCTTTAACTCTTCTACTTTCTGTATCTTCTGCTCTGCATTCAGGTTTTCATCTTTTCCTGATGTTTTGTCTCGTAGTGCGTCTTAGATTCAATTCCTTATTGAATCTCAATTGAATTGAGATTCAATTGAATCTCAATTCCTTAGATTCAATTCCAGCCACATTCGCTCCACATATAAGACACACGGGTTTACCGCCAGTGTCACTAAAAAAATATACTCAGAATCCCATTGGTATTAAAAGGTTCTGTTTTCAGAATCCACTTTTCTCTTTGCCATTGTGAGGGGCTTTAAAATAACTTTACAATAGGGTTAAATCCATCAACAGAAGCTCGACTTGATTGACGCTGGAATGTTCCCAGGTAGTCTAGCCTTCGGTAAGGCAGCTGAAGCACTGCATTATGGGATCTGTAGTTTGTGTTATCAGCGCTATATATCGCCGGGCCATTAATAACAATAATAATAGATCTATATAAAATCATCTCGCGGGCCGGATATAATTGTACGTCGGGTTGGATTTGTCCTGTGGGCCTTGAGTTTGACACCCCTGACCTATGTGAAGACACTGATCATGTTAATGATTTCTCAGAATAATTATCAACAACATTGGTAACCCCTGTTCTAGAATTTTATAAGGACGTCTTTGGAGCTCATTTTCATATACTGTATTCTGTACGCATCACTCTGGTCACATGACCAGCTGGACACATGGGTCCCAAAGCACTTAAAGCACAAACACACTGCAAAATATTATTTTAATACAAAATCCTGCAGGTTATTTGTGTTTTTACTGAGTGATAGTTGGTTCATAAACACCTTCTTATAAAAATCCAACTTAAATGTTAAATAAAAACTCTAAATATGTAATCAGCGAGGTCTCACCATCACATTCAACTACAGGAGCGCAAGAGGAGGAGATGCCCGACTGTATGGAATACAGGATAAAATAAAATCCCCACCATTAGATAACTGCAGAACACAGTGTAAATAACTACATATTTTCCTTCAATAAGTCTGGAAATGCAGCCATTACGCTCTCACACAGTCGTTACTCTCTTTATGTCCTTGTTTTCAGTCCTAACTATAATGATGTTCTTGACAAAACTGGCATGAAGAAACTTGTTCACGCGTTACATTTTTATCTTCAAATTGTATCTCGGGTGGTGATGCCACTAATTCATGCTGTGATTTTGCCAAGGTGTTAATGATCAGTGCAATTACTGTAAACATATAAATGCTGTGGTGACCCCTGTGTGTAATGCTGCATGATGGGGACTGCTGAATTTGTAAGATTTGATTGGTGAATACGGGTTTGGTCATTGAAATACTCGATTGTGTGTGTTGTGAAAGAATAAAATCACTTGCGATACACTGCAAAATGGTCTTACGGTTTTTTTTTTTATGATAAAAATGACTAATAGACTACTAGAGCTGGAGACTACTAGAGCATACTGAGGCAAAATGTCTGAAGTGCAAGACAGAGGAGAAGCGCGAGTGCTACCGAAATTACTTCATTATTAAAGAAAGGAACATACAAGTAAAAACCTTGGCCTGTTTTTTTTTTTTTTATTATTATTATTTTAGTTGATGTTCCAGGCTCTAAAAAGTTTTTTATTCATTTCCATTTTCATTATTTACACAAAAAGTAAACATTTAAATAAAACAAAACGACTGTTTATTTTCTGTAAAAGAAAATTGTTATTATATTCAAAAGATGAACAATTGTAACAAAAAAAGCAGAGTAGCAGGAAGAAGCAGCTTTTGTGAAAAAAATAAAATACGTCCTGTGCAGGTCTCTATGTCAGGGTGTGAGCGAAACAAAAGGCAGAAGCCGGAGTACAGCTCGCTTGGGTTTTAATGGCAAGCGTGAGAGAGAGATACACACACGCACACACACACACACGCGCACATACGCACACGGCAGTCCTTCGGTAGAGAGAGAGAGAGAGAGAGAGAGAGAGAGAGAGAGAGAGAGTCCGAGTAGCGCATTGGGAGAACCGTAGCTGACCCGAGATGCACAGGGAGGGGAAGCACAGCCGGTACGGGATTCTGGAGTCCGAATGAAACCAGGAACGCGAAAACATGCCGTACAGGAAGTCCAACATAAACAATAACGACCGGGGAGTGAATGTGAGTGAGGGGTTTATGTAGGAGCGGGGTGGAGTGATGATAAGCTTCAGGTGTGCCTCGTTAAACCTGGAGCTTCAGAGAGAGTGGAGGCATGAGTGATGATGAGCTCCAGGTGTGCGTGATTAAACCTGGCGCTCTATAGGGAGAGCGGAGGCATAGAGAGCCACCAAAGGGGGCGTGGCAGGTGGTTCCCTGACACTTTATGTTTAACTACATCTTTTAATACTGTGTAATTTCTTGCATCACCTCTCTCTTGCTGAAGCTCATGTTAATAGTGTTTATTGTGTCTTGCTGTAGTAGCTGTAGCATTATTTTGTAATATTGTGAACAGGTGTGGCACTCACTTGCCTCAGTTAAGGTCAGTATTCATGACTCCACTAAGAAAAAGAGACTGTGCAAAAATGGTCTACATGGCAGAGTTCCAAGATGAAAACCGCTGCTGAGCAAAAAGAACACAAAGGCTCGTCTCAGCCAGAAAACATCTTGATCCCCAGGACTTTTAGGAAAATTCTCTTTGGACTGACGAGACAAAAGTTTAACTTTTTGGAAAGTGTGTGTCCCATTACGTCTGGTGTAAAAGTAACTCCGCATTGCAGAAAAAGAACATCGTACCAACAGTAAAATATGGTGGTGGTAGTGTGATGGTCTGGGACTGTTTTGCTGCTTCAGGACCTGGAAGACTTTCTGTAATAAATGTAATCATGAATTCTGCTGTTTACCAAAAAATCCTGAAGGAGAATCTATTCGTGACTTTAGCAAGTTCACCCCTGAATGGCTGAAGAAAAACTAAATGAAGACTTTGGAGTGGCCTAGTCAAACTCTTGACCTAAATCCTATTGAGATGCTGTGGCGTGACCTTAAAAACGCGGTTAATGCTAGAAAACCCTCCGATGTGGCTGAATTACAACAATCCTGCATAAATGAGTGGAGCAAAATTCCTCCACAGCGCTGTAACAGACTCAATGCAAGTTATCACAAACGCTTAATGGCAGTTGTTGCTGCTAAGGGCGGCCCAACCGGTTATTAGGTTTAGGGGGCAAACACTTTTTCACACAGGGCCATGTAGTTTGTTTTCCCTCAACAATAAAAACCTCAATTTAAAAACTGCATGTTCACTTGTATTATCGTTTACTAATATTTAAATGAGGTTGATGATCTGAAACATTAACGTGTGACAACAAAAAAATACGAAATCAGGAAATTGCAATTGCTCAGCTTGAGGTCACTTTGGAACAAAACCAGCATGGAGCTCCAGGATTCTCTAAATTGGTGTGAGAAAGAGAAGAAATGTGCAGAGCATCAGAGAAATATGAGAGGAACCCAATGTTGAACCTCTTCATGTCCAATGATTCGAAATCAAAGAAAATGTACAAAATATTTTTTTTGTAAATTTTTTGTACGTTGGGACATTTTTGTGTGTTTTTGTTACTATAATAAATATAAAAGCAATCAAACCTGTTCAGGGGGTGTCCCAATACTTTTGGCGATATAGTGTAACACCTCATTTGTGCTGGAACAGTTTGAGAAAATATGCCTATAGGATTTCTTTTCGGCTTCTCCCGTTAGGGGTCGCCACAGCGGATCCTCCGCACGTTTGATTTGGCACATGTTTTACGCTGGATGCCCTTCCTAACGCAACCCTCCCCAATTTATCCATGCCTATAACACACTAATAACACACTTACCAGGCAAGAATTCGGGAAGTTTCCAGACTTTTCCCTCATAAACAAATGTAGACCTTTTGAGAGCTCAAGATTTTCTTTGAGCAGCACACCAGAAGCCTGAAAGACACAGAAAAAGTTGAAACCTTCAGATTCATGGCTACTAAAAGTTGAAAGGACAATGGTTGTCAGCTCGCAATCTTTAAAAGGACAAGTGATCGTGTCATGACCTCCTCAAACGATTTATGAGATGGTTTCAAAACTGTACACCTTCACCACTCTACTGCCTCTCATCCACACACATGTCTACCAACTTTCATTCCCCTTCTCTCCAGGACGTACCTCCACGTCTCCAGACTCTTCTCAACCTGCTCCCTACTCTCACCACGAATCTTAATACCGTCGGCAAACATCATAGTCCACGGAGAGACTCCTGTCTGACCTCATCCGTCAACCTGTCCAAAACGGGAAAGGGCTCAGAGCCGAACCTTGATGCAGTTCCACCTCCACCTTGAACCAGTCTGTCATTTCTACTGCACACTTCACTGCCGTCACATACTTCTCAGACACACCAGACTTCCTGACACAATACCACAACTCCTCTCTTGACCTTCTTTATATTCCTCCATCAACATTTTCAAAGCAAATATTGATAGAATAGAGAATTGAAAATGTAAGATGAGATAAATTTTCATTAGTCCTCGCGTAATAGCGTTTATTTAGTTAGATACCCACAAGGTAAAATATTTAACTGTAGACAAACCACATACTCTATATCTATGTGGCGTTGTAATGCAACTCGCACATGACACAATAACACATTCTGACGTCTATGTGATGTCACAGTGCACCGTGTGCTTAAAAGCCGAAACACCGAGCAGCAGCTCGAGGATTTGCAATTGAAACTGTTTTCCGTTTCTCCAGATTCATCAAACTCTAAGTAAAGACTAGAAAAGACCTACAGAAATGGAATAGGAAAGCGCAAGCCAGTCGGAGCTTCAGGCTGTGAAGACTCTAAAGATGCAGAATGCCAGAACTCACAAGTACGTTTTTTTTTTTTTTGTTGTTGCTGTTTATATTTTAGCCCAAAACTCAGTTGAATTCTCTATTCTGATTGGCTTGAAGCTTTTATTTTAACACACATCATTTTATAGTAAACAACATACACAGAGAATGAAGGTAGGGGTAGCACAGTGGTTAAAATGGTTAGAAGTCTAATCAGAAGGCCGTGATTTCAAATTCTGCATTGATGGGCCCTTGAACGAGGCCCTCAACTTCTCAGTTGTTTAAATAAAATAATTGTCGCTCTAGATAAGGTATTCTGTAATTGTATGCTACACATATATAACCTAGGGAATTGTTTGTTTACTTCAATTTGCTCCAAATGCTTATAATGAAACTAATATCTAATAATTTGTCCATAATAATAATAATAATAATTAAAATTTTTAGTAACAGTGTAACACTAACTATAACAATTATTTTGTGTCATTTTCAATAGGAAAAAAATTGCAGCTTTAATATAATAATATAATAATATATTCTTTTTGAATTCTCTTCTTCTTTCCTACAGAAATACCAGTGTTGAAACAGCTTTTGGAACTTAAAGGTGTGTAAGAAAGTACAAGTTCATTATTACTGCATGATTCAGTTCTATTAAAATAAACATATAATGTGATTAGTGTGATCCGAGCACCATTTCATTTTCTAAATTTAAAATAAGTTTTTTTTAAATGTTTAGCAGATGTAAATATACAGAATGTTTAGCTTTTTCATGCTTGCTATTTGTGCATTTAAATATATCATTGAGATCTGTGTGGGTTGGCGAGTGACGCTAGGGGGCGATAGAGAACAGCCTCACGCTTTACAGAGCAAATGAAGAAGTCACACTGCCAGCTTCAGAGAAACACATAAAATAACTCGCACGTTTTCCCTATGTGTTTATTGTTTCTACAGGTGAGATCTGTGATATATCTGCACAAGTCACTGTTAATATAATGTTCATGTGTTTATATAATGTTTTACTGTGTGTTAATATGTAAATTAGAACATAAATCATCGCATCAGCGATTCAAGGCCATATCGCGTGTGAGTTGGATACCAGCCAAGATCGCACGAGGTTGAAATGAGACAATATAATGTGTTAAAGTGTGTAATAGTAAGTGAGAGAGTAAATATATATGCAGTAGAACATGTATACTGTTTGATTGTTAACTAATGTAGGTTACATTTTAAAAGTATAAAGGTTATGCCACCATTGTTTAATGGGTTTAATTCAGAGGCTATGCTGCAATATTATAATATTATGTGGCCTATGTATTTCATACTTTAAGTGAAAATACTAATGTTTTAGTTTGTATTTGATCTTTAATTTGTAAATTCAGTTTGTAATTAGAGAAGCATACGAGACATGTCTTTTGTGTAATATCTGTTTAGAACGCTGCACAGAGCATATGAAGAAGTCACACTGCCAGCTTCAGAGAAACACATACAATAACTCACACGTTTTCCCTATGTGTTTATTGTTTCTACAGTTTCAACAGCTGTGAGAACAAAATAAAACTGCTTTATGTGCCACCAGAAATCTCTCTTTTCTGTGTGTGTAAAAAGAACAAGCAGGAAGCTGACGAAGGTATTTCAATGTGTGTGGTAAACATCTCTAGGTTACGACCGTAACCCTAGTTCCCAGAGGGAATGTGACGCTGCGTGTGCCCCTGCGTGACCGCGCTCTGAACCATGCGTGTAATCTGACCAATAGGCATTTGGGATGTGACGTCATCAGCGGGCGACGTCGCGTATACAGGAAGCTACAAATGGCTGCGAGATGGAAAAGACGCTAGCTCCTGCGAGAGAAGGTAAGCGCCGCAGGGATGCAGGGAGTGTGGCATGGAGACGCAGCGTCTCGTTCCCTCTGGGAACTAGGGTTACGGTCGTAACCTAGAGACGATCCCCTTCAGGAACTCGAGCCGCGTCGAAACGCTATGGGAACGAAAGTCCAATCACGCCACACTACCCAGACCCTGAATAGAGAGTGAGGGCCTCGGCAACAGCACGTAGGACAGAGGAGCCCGGGGTGGCTCTGAGGTCAAGGTCATAGAACCTGACAAAGGTCAGCGGGGTGGACCAACCCGCAGCGTCACAGATGTCCTGAAGTAACACTCCAGCAGACCAGGCCGTAGAGGCCGCCACACTCCGGGTAGAGTGAGCTCGGACCCCAAGCGGTGTAGGGAGGCCAGAGGACTCGTGAGCCGACACAATCGCATCCACTACCCATCTGCTCAAAGTCTGCTTATTGGCCGGGAAACCTTTCCTGTTAGGGCCGTAGCAGACAAGCAGCTGCTCCGACTTCCTCCACTGACTCGTCCTGCGGAGGTAAGTGTCCAGTGTTCGCACTGTCAGTGCTGCCACTCCTGTTTGGGGGCTGTAAATGGAGGAGGGCAGAATGCCTGCAACACGACAGGACGTGAGGGAGCCGAAGGCACCTTAGGTACGTACCCAGGTTTCGGATAGAGAAACGCTCTGGCCATGCCAGGGGCAAAACTCCAGGCGAGACGGGGCCACGGACAGAGCCTGCAGATCCCCGATCCTCTTTAGGGAGGAAATCGCCAAGAGGAAGGTGGTCTTAATAGACAGAAACCTAAGGGCCACATCGGCTAAAGGCTCGTAGGGGGCCTCAGATAGAGCCGCCAGCACAACTGCCAGATCCCAGACAGGCACTCTGGGTCGTGTCCCGGGCCTCGGCCTCCGGATGCCGCGGAGGAAACGTGTCACCAGAGGCGGGATGCCATACGCCACGATGGCAGACACGTAAATCTTCAGGGTCGAAGGAGTTAACCCTGCGGCAAACTGTTCCTGTAAGAACTCCAGAAGCGAACTAATCGGGCAGTTAACAGGTTTCAGGCCATGGTGCTCGCACCAAGACGTAAACAGTCGCCATCGTGCGGCGTACGACCTCCTCGTGGAAGGAGCTCTGGACTGGAGAAGGGTTTCTACTACCTCGGTAGAGAGACCAGCCACTACGAACTGTGCCCCTTCAGGGGCCACAGCCTCCACAACTCTGGGCGGGGGTGAACCAGGGTTCCGCCCGCCTGCGAGAGGAGATCCCTCCTAGGAGGAATTTTCCTTGGAGGGCCCTCGAGTAGGGACACCAGATCCGCAAACCATGGTTTGCCTGGACATCGAGGCGCTACCAGGAGGGGACAGACTCCATACTTGAGAACTCTCTCCAGAACTGTAGGGAGCAGTGCGATCAGGGCAAAGGCGTACAGGCGTAGCCTCGGCCACGACTGTACCGTGGCATCCAGCCCTTACGGGGCTGGGTGAGAGAGAGAGAGAGAACCAGAGGGGACAGTGCGAGGTCTCCTGGGTCACAAAAAGATCCACCTGGGCTCTGTAGAACCTCCGCCATATAAGCTCCACCACCTTGGGGTGGAGACGCCATTCCCCAGGCCTCGACAGGGTGTCTGCTCTGACATTCAACTGTCCCGGGATGTAAATGGCCCTCAAAGATAGGAGCCTGTCCCGAGACCACGAAAAGACCGCCCGCGCTAGCTTGTACAAGGGTGAGATCGGAGACCCCCTTGGTGTTTAATGTAAGAGACCACCGCAGTATTGTCCGTGCGGACCAATACATGGCGATCTCTCAAGTCCGGGAGGAAGTGCTTTAACCTCAAAAACACTGCCATCATCTCCAGACAATTTATGTGCCACGAGAGACGTGGGCCGCTCCACAGACCCTGGGCAGAGTGGCCAATCATGACCGCTCCCCACCGCCATGAGGGAAGCGTCCGTCGTTAGCGACACGCGATGACACAGAGTCCTGGTCGCGTCCCACACTACGCCCAAAAAGGTGGTTTTTTGTGCTGGAGAAAGCATGCTTTTGCTGGCGTTTCGCCGAAACCCAAGCACGTTTATGCAGACGACATCTCGATGCTGAATCACCTGGTGCTCCGAATGAGCCAGGATCAACCAATCGTCGATGTAATTCAAAATGCGGATGCCCTGGAACCCGAGGGGGGAACCACCTCGATGGCCCCTTTCCCCAGGAGCGTGCGCACTTCTTGTTCCGGGACCAGAGCTTGCTCGTGTCCCACCAGGGTGGGACACATCCCGTTAAAACTGGGAGGAAAGGACGCAAACTGAATCGCGTAACCGCCCTCTATAGTCTGCAGGACCCACTGGGAGAATTCTGGCAGCCACTCCCAAGCTGCCAGAAAGTTCCTCAGGGGAACCAGCCCCTCGGGGCTGGCCTCTGACCCACTCAGAGCAGCTGGGGCAGGGCCCTGCAGCTGATGACACCTCGTGAGAGGCGGCGGGTCTCCCCCATCCGTACAGAGACAGAGATCGGGTGGCGACGCTCTGTTTCTGGGCTTCGCGGTGCCTGGAAGGACCGGGCTGGGGCTGCCGCCAACCAGCCCCACGAGATCGGCGAGGGAGGTACTGCTGAAACACAGCCGACTGCTTTTTAGACTCCTGGAACCTGTTCACGACTGCCGTCACAGCGTCACCAAACAGTCCAGGAGGAGCCATCGGTGCTTTCAAGAGCACAGCTCGATCCTTGTCTGGGAGGTCAGACAAGGTGAGCCACAGATGCCTCTCTGTGGCCACCAGGGCTGCCATGGACCGACCAACGGCCATGTGTTTCGTGGCCTGAAGGGTTAGGTCGGCAGCGTGACGCAACTCCTTAATATCAGTGGCCCCGGAGCTAAGTCCCTCATCCAAATCACGTAGCAGGTCAGCCTGGTATGCCTGCAACACACCCATGGTGTGGAGACAACCCGCAGCCTGACCAGCTGCCGCGTAAGCCTTCCCTACTAAAGCCGATGTAGCATGTAGCGGCTTAGTAGGGAACACCGGAGCCTTCAGTGACGATGCTACGCTAGGAGATAGATAGCTGGCTCGCGTCTCTTCAACACACGGCATCGCCCCGTAGCCGCACACCTTAGCCCCAACCACGTTTGCATGAAGCGAGGAGTGGTGAGAAGAAGTACGCGCTGAGTACGGGGTTTCCCAGGATCCTGGGAAACTCCCTGGGGCCGGAGCCGCGAGGGGGAGAGCTCTTCTCAAAGAGCGCTATCCGGGAGCGAAGCGTGCGCATAGCCATGCGGCTACAATGCGAGCAATCGACTCCCTCGAGAGCTGATTGTGCACGCTCCACTCCCAGGAAAACAACACACCGATCATGCAAATCCTTACTGGTAATAAAACGCGGACATGGATGAACACATTTGCGGTAATTCTGTCTGCCACCCATCACTCGATCAGAAAAACACAGCGAAACAGCGCTTACCCGAACGAGCAGAAGCTAGCGTCTTGTCCATCTCGCAGCCATTTGTAGCTTCCTGTTTATACGACGTCGCCCGCTGATGACGTCATGTCCCAAACGCCTATTGGTCAGATTACACACGTGGTTCAGACCGTGGTCACGCAGGGGCGTTCCCATAGCATTTCGACGCAGCTCAAGTTCCTGAAGGGAAACTATTTTCTAGAGGAGATACAGTTTAATCTTAGCATGTGCTAAACCTATTTGTACATTTTCCTTAAATTATCAGATGATCGGTAGGTGATATTCATTATGCAGAAATCAATCACTTTGTTTTATTGTTTATTATATTGTGCATGTGTTCTTTTATATTCATACAGGCCCAAACCCCACAGCAAAGAGAACTGGATCAGACATGTCACCACCCAGGAAAGCTCAAAAGCCTCGACTTGATGCTGTTTCAGCTGATTCTACATACACAACACACACGACACAATCTCTCATCTACAGTGCGTTAGAAACACTACAAAAGTCCTGTTCTGATACAGACAGGATTCATGCACTTCTCACAGGAACAAGTGAACTTCCTGTTCTGAGAGATGAAGAGAAACATGTAATTTCTGGGTTTTTGTGCAAACGAGGTCAGTTCTTATCTTCTGTTTTATTTAGTGTGCATGCGATTTAAACACTTATTCCTTAGCTGTGGATTTGAGTTTCTCATATTTTAAAGTCGAGCCATAATTCACTGGTCCTGATGTTCTTAAATTGAACAGTAGATATGATTGATCGAATTTTAAATCTAGGTTTTGGTTTCTACAATATCTAGTGGTTTTCCTAAACCCAGTTTAGTTGTACATATCGAATGATTGTTTTCTTCCGTCTCATTTAGTCCTTAGCAGAGACGTTTCTGTCTGTGATTTTGGAGAATATCAAGGCGGAGAGAGGGTTTATGGGACATGATCTCCTGCAGTCTCTCTGTAGGGTTTATGTAGGCGTGTGTCACGCCTCCTCGACTCCTTAAAGAAGGTGAGATTGTACTGATTTCATCACATAGCTACTAAAAATTATCTGGACACTGATACATAGAAGACATTTGTGTCTTGTATTTGGTAATGTACAGTGGATGTAAAAAAAGTCTACACACCCTTATGAAATTGCAGGTTTTAAAAAAATATAAAGATGTAAATGTAAATGTCAGATTTATTAAAACCTTAATTTGATCTAACACTAAACAATAAATAAAAAAATAAAAACATTTCAGAGGTTTTTCATTCAAAATGGGTTCTGGGATCTGGCTGGAACATTCCAGAACTTTGACTATCCTTTACTGAAGCCATGTCTTTGTTAAATTCGATGTGTGAAATTCCTCAGCTTTTTTTCAGCATTTTGACCAGCAGCCTTAAAGCATTATGTCACCCCCACCATGCTTTACAGACGTTGTGGTGTTTTTCCACAGTGTTTTAGGTGACTGAATAAATCTTTTGTCTTCATGTTGATGGCCTTGTTTATTCATATTATTTATGCTGTTATTTCCATTTGTATTTCCAAAAAAACCTGCAATTTCATACGGGCGGGTCAACGTTTTCTATGCAACGTCTTTCTTTATATACATTGTATTTACGTCCTGTTGTTTTGTTGCTTCGCAGACTCTCTTGAAGCCCCCCAAGAGATTATGGTCATGGTGACAGCATGGCCAAGTATTTTATCCCATGACAGCTCTTTATGCCGAGCAATTTACATAGTGAGCAACCGGAAAGCAAAGGGAAAGATATTTTACTTCCTCAACAAGTATTTGCCCTGGAATGAGGTAAGAAGCTGATCCTTAGTGTTCCTCTCATTGTCATTGTCTTTTTTCAACTGGACTTTATCATGTATTTTACTGCCTTCTTAATCTACCTTTGATTTCCAAGTATCAGTGTAATCTAGTGGGACAATTTCCTAATAAATTCATGTTGTCATTGTCATTATTGTAACTATTGCTTTATTGCACAGGGTTTTTAAGAAAAGATAATATTTTCTATATTGTATTTTCTCCCAGGAGCCTCCAGGAAACATCCACAATGCTATCACCAACACACTGAAGTCTTTTCAGAAAGACAGCAGTCTGAAGTTCCTGAGGAACAGCTGGTATGGTTATGATCTCTGCCCTGCTACCTGGAACTACATCTTCAGCCTGGATTTTCTGTGTGCACAACTGGGCTGGACTTGGACCATTAACAATTTTATACAGTACTGAATGCAAAATATCTTCAACATATTTCATTCTCAGCTTTTTAACACTTGAACCTTTGAATCCAAATGATCAGAAATGACAGATTATTTTTCTATAACATCAGCTGAGAGGATTTCGGTCGCAATGTTGATATTTAGTTTAATTAATTAATACAATAACAGGGGAAAACTTGGGTAATTGTTGATATAGTGATGTTTCTGTGAGGAAATTTCTATTTTGCATTTATAAATGAAATTTCCAGGATCAGTGCTCAGACAGTCAGAAAGAATTCTGTAACTTTAGCTGTAAGTATTTCACCATGAGAGGGTCTTTTTTTTCAGGAAGTGGTAGCTCAGTGGTGAAGGCTCTGGATTACTGATCGGAAGGTCGGGGGTTCAAGCCCCAGGATCCCAAGTTCAACTCTTAGGCCCTTGAGCAGAACCCTTAACTCTCTGTTCTCCAGTTGTGCTGTAGTCATGGCTGACCCAGTGCTCTGCCCCTGGCTTTCTCAGTGGTATAAAGCATCATTACCTTATTCCTGACTTTTTTAATTAAGGGTCAAAGTTCTAGTGGTTGTTTGAAATATTGCAAGTTCCCATTCTTGTATAAACCCATAATTGATCGTAAAACCACAATGGCTGCTCCATTACCACCACAAAGACCCTCAAAATATCTATTTCTCTTCTTTTTTATTTACTAGGAAGGATCTTTGGCTGATCCTGAACACTTGGCTGATGCAAGCAAGAACAAAGCAAACACCGTACCGAGTTTTCAGGCTACTTGGTAAGTTTACTGTAAATCCAGTTTCGGAGCAACATCTCACATTATTTCTGGATTCTTCATATTTTCACTTGTGATCTTTGTCCTTTTCAAACAGGGCGACTTGGTCAACTAGGACTTAAGGATAACCTGCTAACGTCATTCGAAAACATGGCAAAAAGCATAAATCAGTTTGGAATGCAAAACTTCTCAAAAGGTTTCTACAGCATCAAATAAAGATGTTTTTATCTATCTTTATCTTTATTCTCAGATTTTTTGTGCTTCAGCAGATCCTACTTTTGTATTGGATGTTGTGTGCAGGTATGCCATGGGAAGTGCAGCTCTCAGTCATCTATGCCACTCATGATCTGGCACCCAGCAACCCTGAAGCAGCTCTGAAGACTTTGGAATCATGGAGGAAAAACAGCACACAGCCCGTTCCCCCAGCCGTCATCAAATGCATTACGCAAATCGGCTTCCTTTGTCATCAAAACAAAACTTTAAGAAATCACTGTATTGAGTATTATAGTGATCACTGCATCCCCCCAGGTCTGTATCCTCAGTCACCAGCTGTTCACACTGTAAATTGGAGCTGTGCTGCAATGCACAGCTCCAATCATAAAGTTTAGCAGTCACATGACCGTCATGAGTTTCATCAACAAGAACAACGAGACGCTTTCAGACAGGAAATGCAGTGGATAATGACTAGTGCTGACTCAACAATCTTGGTGTTCACCTGTGGAGAACCACATCTGGTCTCACAAAGCCCCCAGCATTGTGGATGAGCACATGCACCCTTTATACATTATTGATTATATTGTAAGACTTTTGCTTGATCCTGACCAAAAGGTCGGCCCTCCCCGAGAACACAGCATGGATGACCGAGAGTGCAGGGTGTGTGCCGTGTAGGTGCCCGAGGCAACAAGAACATCAAATGAACTCTTTACGACACAACACGTTTCCTCCAGGACTCACGGCAGGGGACCAAGACCCCACAACACCCCTCTCGAGAACCAGAACTTTATCTGGAATACAGTAGGCTCCCCGGAGAGCTACCCTTGGTCTTCAAACACCACATCTCCATACAAATGGTAGATCTGCAGACAAATGTCTGACCCCTCTACCCCTCCTTTTCTTGTTACATTCTTAAACACAGGACATTCTATAGCACACCAGATGATTATGTGTAAGAAAGGTCATATCACATGTAAATAACGACGGAAAATGTTCATGTTTCATTTCTTTACAAAGGTTTATCGCGACTGGTACACAGGTCCCATTCCCACAGCAATAAAACAAATAATAAAAAAGGTTTAAAAGAGTTAAGAAAACATAACTCTATGCAAGGGGCGTGTGCTCCACTACAAATGTATACAGGCGAGGTGCCTCCCACAGTTCTGTAAGAACCAATCAATGCAAACTAATGTTTACATAATGTTTACTCTATCTGGGTATTTAAGGAGAACTGACCAACAATTCAGGGAATCTGTAAACAGATATCCCGCACGATTACTGTGTGTCGTCTTGTACCAGGTATGAAAGGTTTTATATTTCCTGTTTAAATGTAAATACTATTGGTTTGTATTTATCTTATATTTTAATTGAACTATGAATTGGCTTTGAATTGTGATTTTCTTACCTGGTTAATAAATTATGTTTGATTTTATTCTGTGTTGCTCGGTAAATGTTGACACTGCAAGTAATAACGTTGCATCCGTAGTTACCGTAAGGCTGAAATCAGGCTAGGTTTGGCCTAAATCCCAGTTAGATAGTAAATAATACATCAGCTGAGGATTTGAGAGATACGACTAGCACTTGGCGTTAGTTTAAGTTTCGTTTAGTTGGCGTTAGTTAGTTTAAGCGTGGAGGCTAACAATATGTATTTCCTTTTAGAGTAACATTTCTGATCACTCTAAATAGGTTTTAAAGTTTAAAGTTGAGCACGCAGAGAGCGGCTGCTTAAGCGTATAGTCCAACCTCTGGCAGCGACCAATACTGATTCGCTTATGACCGTTGACCAGTATGTTAATTATAAGGCCTATACTAGGATCATGTGCGACTATGAGAACCGAATGAACAAGTGTAATGCCAGAGCTTAATCAGAATAACTAAACAAACATCCATCAAAATTATACTATTAGTAAAATAACAACCTATGCAAATATTTATTATGTTTTATCTAATTGGAGTCAGATAAGAGGTCAATAACCAAAATAAAGAAATACATTAATCCAAATCTTATTATCGAATGTGAAAGGAAAGACTAGAATGCGCGAGAATCCTTCGCCACGCCTCTGGAAACCGCCGTTGGACTAGTGGGTGGTTCCCCACCTTACAATATGCACAATATCTTTGCACTTCCACATGGATCATACTGTGATACTGTTTGCACACATGTAGTCTTAGACTTTAGTTCTGTGTTGCTTTGTGTCATTTGGTCTTTTATTATGGAGCACTTTAGTCCTTAAGAAATATTGTTTTGTTTTACTGTAATAATCCATATCCTTCTCTTCCTGTCACCCTCTTCTCTCTCTCTCTCTCTCTCTCTCTCTCTCTCTCTCTCTCTCTCTCTCTCTCTCTCTCGGTCGAGTTAAACGTGCTCCTGAGGCTCCAGTGACCACTGTTCCTGCCCCTCTCCCCTCCGTGGATCTTCCCACTTCATCCAGGCCTGCCTCTGGATAGTGTTCTCTTCAACTGGAGGCCACTCTGTGCAGCTTGGGACGGTTTCTCATCAACACCTTGGGTGGTTCCATTAAATTCCAGAGTAAGAACGGGCGCTTTGAGGATGGATTGGACTGTAATTAATGTCAACAGTGTTCTACACTGACTCAGGACTACTTTTCGCTTCTGATCATCATCACTGTACCCCGCAACATCGTATATCTGCTACAAATGGACATTCGGTGCAACCCAGATGAGGATGGGTTCTCTCTTGAGTCTGGTTCCTCTCAAGGTTTCTTCCTTATGCCATTTCGGGGAGTTTTTCCTTGCCACAGTCGCCACCGGCTTGCTCATCAGGGACAAACTTACATATAAAGAACATATTCACTTTTAATCACCACATTATCTGTGTAAAGCTGCTTTGAGGCAATGTTCATTGTTAAAAGCGCTATACAAATAAAAATTTATTGAACTGAATTGAATTAATAGAGACACACAGAGACTCGCTACAGACACGCCCCCTAGTGTTTCACCAAATCTACTTTAATTCCCAAACCACCATAAAAACTCATAAATGCAAAGTAATAAAAGCTTTGAAACCCTTTGTTGGGACTGGAGGTGACCTAAAATCCAAAAACCACCTGTGGTTGAAAAAACCTAACACCTGATAAAGATCTTCTCCGGGACCAATCTCACATCAGTAGGACAGAATTTTCCCCAAAACAGAAATCTTTATTTTTGGTCTGTTCTACTGATATTGTACTGGAGATTATATTTCCAATCGCACTGAAACCTTTAAAATGATACCAAACATGTAAAGTTAAAATTCATACATTCCTAAATTATAAAAACTACAGTATGCAAGTATAGTAGCTTGAATTCCAGGAACTTCTTAATCACCTTTCCATGACCCGACCAAATCCCCAGGAGGGAAAGAGGGGGCTCAAGGATGGATGAAAGGGCAGCTGAACAGATGTCTTCTTCTCCTCAAATTAAAGAGATCTTCTCCTCAGATTAGAAAGTTTGTTGTTTTGTTGCATAACAGTTATCAGGGTGTGACCTCATGGAAAGATCTGACCATCCTTACAACTTTCTCAATAATTCATGAGGAGCAGGAAATGGCAGCACTGGAGAGCAAAAATCTGCAAAGCTCTGGGCAGGTTTGGATTCAGCATGTGAGCACATGCCATACATATAATAAAGTAAAAAACTATAATTATTCTAATGTTTAAAAAAAAATTATTTCAAATTTTGTTGTATTTTGTTTATTTTCTTAAGGTCCCCTGGTGGTCTAGTGGTTAAGATGCAGCGCTCTCACCGCTGCGACCCGGGTTCGATTCCCGGTCAGGGAACCATCCCCAGCCACTCTTAGTGCCGGTCCCAAGCCCGGATAAATTGGGGAGGATTGCGTTAGGAAGGGCATCCAGCGTAAAACATGTGCCAAATCAAACGTGCGGAGGATCCGCTGTGGCGACCCCTAACGGGAGAAGCCGAAAAGAAAGTAGTAGTTTGTTTATTTTCTTAAAGTGTTGGACCTCATTTAAATCCTTTTAAAAAACTTTTGACAACCTCAGTTAGTTAAAAACATCAGAAATAACACTTTGGCATTCAAAACATTACAAAATAATTTAATCCAATACATTTATTTTAATAACTCAATCCATTCAGTTTGGTTTGTTAATTTCAACTCTGTAGATACAGTTCAAGTAACTCAAAAAATTCAAAATACATTTATTTAAAAATAATAAGGTCCAGAAGAGTCGGTTCACTGGTTTTGATTTAATTTAATCTGAATCGATAGATTCACTGCTAAGTGACTACATTCCAGAGTTCTAAAAAATCTGTAAAATAAAACATTCTGTCTCCGTTTTACTCAAGAAAAAGAAACTTTTGTTTCCAAACATAACAACATTCACTGTTTCTACTTCAATAACAGAACAAATAGCATTCGTACAGTTCAGAGTCTAATTTGAGGTTTGATCAAGTTTTCATTGGGTTCTAACATCTTTGATTGAGTTCTTGCATGTACAGTGAGGAAAATAAGTATTTGAACACCCTGCTATTTTGCAAGTTCTCCCACTTAGAAATCATGGAGGGGTCTGAAATTGTCATCGTAGGTGCATGTCCACTGTGAGAGACATAATCTGGAAAAAAAAATCCAGAAATCACAATATATGATTTTTAAACTATTTATTTGTATGATACAGCTGCAAATAAGTATTTGAACACCTGTCTATCAGCTAGAATTCTGACTCTCAAAGACCTGTTAGTCTGCCTTTAAAATGTCCACCTCCACTACATTTATTATCCTAAATTAGATGCACCTGTTTGAGGTCGTTCGCTGCATAAAGACACCTGTCCACCCCATACAAATAGTAAGAATCCAACTACTAACATGGCCAAGACCAAAGAGCTGTCCAAAGACACTAGAGACAAAATTGTACACCTCCACAAGGCTGAAAAGGGCTACGGGGAAATTGCCAAGCAGCTTGGTGAAAAAAGGTCCACTGTTGGAGCAATCATTAGAAAATGGAAGAAGCTAAACATGACTTTCAATCTCCCTCGGACTGGGGCAAGATCTCACCTCGTGGGGTCTCAATGATCCTAAGAAAGGTGAGAAATCAGCCAAGAACTACACGGGAGGAGCTGGTCAATGACCTGAAAAGAGCTGGGACCACCGTTTCCAAGGTTACTGTTGGTAATACACTAAGACGTCATGGTTTGAAATCATTCATGGCATGGAAGGTTCCCCTGCTTAAACCAGCACATGTCCAGGCACGTCTTAAGTTTGCCAATGACCATTTGGATGATCCAGAGGAGTCATGGGAGAAAGTCATGTGGTCAGATGAGACCAAAATAGAACTTTTGGGTCATAATTCCACTAAATGTGTTTGGAGGAAGAAGAATGATGAGGGGTGGTAGCATTATGCTTTGGGGGTGTTTTTCTGAACATGGGACAGGGCAACTGCACTGTATTAAGGAGACGATGACCGGGGCCATGTATTGCGAGATTTTGGGGAACAACCTCCTTCCCTCAGTTAGAGCATTGAAGATGGGTCAAGGCTGGGTCTTCCAACATTACAATGACCCGAAGCACACAGCCAGGATAACCAAGGAGTGGCTCTGTAAGAAGCATATCAATGTTCTGGCGTGGCCTAGCCAGTCTCCAGACCTAAACCCAATAGAGAATCTTTGAAGGGAGCTCAAACTCCATGTTTCTCAGCGACAGGCCAGAAACCTGACTGATCTAGAGAAGATCTGTGTGGATGAGTGGGCCAAAATCCCTCCTGCAGTGTGTGCAAACCTGGTGAAAAACTACAGGAAACGTTTGACCTCTGTAATTGCAAAAAAAGGCTATTGTACCAAATATTAACAGTGACTTTCTCAGGTGTTCAAATACTTATTTGCAGCTGTATCATACAAATAAATAGTAAAAAAAAATCATACATTGTGATTTCTGGATTTTTTTTTTTTAGATTATGTCTCTCACAGTGGACATGCACCTACGATGACAATTTCAGACCCCTCCATGATTTCTAAGTGGGAGAACTTGCAAAATAGCAGGGTGTTCAAATACTTATTTTCCTCACTGTAGATGATACTTTTAATAAATTTAATACTAACTTCATGCAGGTTCTCACCATAAAGGCTGGATGTTATAAAAAACTTTTTTGAAAAAATAAATTGTTTTAATGTTATTAAATCTGTACTCGTTATTTCTACATTATTTATTACATACATTTTAATTAGTTTTATTTAACTTCTGTTTCATTTATTTATATTACAAAAAAATCTGCCTTAAAATTAAACATGAACAGTAAACAGTTTAAGTTTAAGACACTTTAAAATTATTAAGAAAAATATCTTGCTTTGTAAAAGATCAACATTACATATAATTAGACAACAAAACATGATTAATAATATTTCTACAGAATTAAGTAAAAAAAAAAAAGTCCTGACAGGGCCAGGGCAGTGTGAGACTGACATCTGACAACCAACTGCAGTTGTTGTTATTATTATTATTATTATTATTATTATTATTATTATTATTATTATTATTATTATTATTATAGTTTTGGGGGGTTTATGAATGTTCCTTGCATTAATGAGGGTGTGCTGATTGTATAACATCCAAATCTTCTTCTTCTTCTTTCGGCTGCTCCCATTAGGGGTCGCCACAGCGGATCATCCGTCTCCATACCACCCTGTCCTCTACATCTGCCTCTTTCACACCAACTACCTGCATGTCTTCCCTCACCACATCCATGAACCTCCTCCTTGGCCTTCCTCTTTTCCTCCAACCTGATGGCTCCATCTTCAGCATCTTTCTACCAATATAATTCATGTCCCTTATTTGCACATGTCCAAACCATCTCAATCTCGCCTCCCTTACCTTGTCACCAAAACATCCTACATGTGCTGTCCCTCTAATAAACTCATTTCTAATCTTGTCCATCCTCGTCACTCCCAACGAAAACCTTAACATCTTCAGCTCTGCTACCTCCAGCTCCACCTCCTGTCTTTTACTCAATGCCACTGTCTCTAATCCATACAACATCGCAGGTCTCACCACAGTCCTATAAACTTTCCCTTTCATTCTTGCAGATACCCTACTATCACAAATCACTCCTGTCACTCTTCTCAACCCACTCCACCCTGCCTGCACTCTTTTCTTTACTTCTCTAACACACTCTCCATTACTTTGCACTGTTGACCCCAGGTACATGAACTCCTCCACCTTCTCCACCTCTTCTCCCTGCAACTGCATCACTCCACTGCCCTCCCTCTCATTCACACACATGTACTCTGTCTTACTCCTACTGACTTTCATTCCCCTTCTCTCCAGCGCATATCTCCACCTCTCCAGGCTCTTCTCAACCTGCTCTCTACTCTCAACACAAATCACAATATCGTCTGCAAACATCATAGTCCAGGGAGACTCCTGTCTGACCTCGTCCGTCAACCTGTCCATCACCACTGCAAACAGGAAAGGGCTCAGGGCCGATCCTTGATGCAGTCCAACCTTCACCCTGAACCAGTCTGTCGTACCTACTGCACACTTCACTGCCGTCACACTGTCCCTATACATGTCCTGCACCACCCTCACATACTTCTCTGACACACCTGACTTCCTCATACAATACCACAACTCCTCTCTCGGCACTCTGTCATACGCCTTCTCTAAATCCACAAATACACAATGCAATTCCTTCTGTCCTTCTCTATACTTCTCCATCAACATCCTCAAAGCAAATAAGGCATCTGTGGTGCTCTTCCTCGGCATGAAACCATACTGTTGCTCACAGATGGTCACCTGGCTTCCACTACTCTTTCCCATAACTTCATGGTGTGACTGATCAACTTAATTCCCCTGTAGTTACTGCAGGTCTGCACATCTCCCTTATGCTTAAAGATCGGTACCAGCACACTCCTTCTCCATTCCTCAGGCATCTTCTCCCCTTCCAGAATCCTGTTAAACAATCTGGTTAAAAACTCCACTGCCATCTCTCCTAAAAGAGGTTAACAAAAAAGAAGTTAGTTCGACAGGGTGATGAGAAAAGTAGGCAGGAGTACAAGGAGATGCAGAAGCAGGTGAAGAGGAATGTGGCGGAAGCCAAGGAAAAGGCATACGAGGAGCTGTATAAAGGTTGAACACTAAGGAAGGAGAAAGGGATTTGTACCGATTGGCCAGGCAGAGAGACCGAGCTGGGAAGGATGTGTTGCAAGTTAGAGCAATAAAGGATGGAGATGGTAATGTGTTGACTAGTGAGGAGAGTGTGTTGAGAAGGTGAAGGGAGTATTTTGAGCAGCTGATGAACGAGGAAAATGAGAGAGAGAGTAGATTGGATGATGTGGAGTTAGTAAAGCAGGTAGTGGATAGGATTAGTAAGGAGGAAGTGAGAGCAGCGATTAAGAGGATGAAGAGTGGAAAGTCGGTTGGACCAGATGATATACCGGTAGAAGCATGGAGATGTTTAGGAGAGATAACAGTGGAGTTTTTAACCAGATTGTTTAACAAGATTCTGGAAGGTGAGAGGAGGCCTGAGAAATTGAGAAGGAGTGTGCTGGTACCGATCTTTAAGCATAAGGGAGATATACAGACCTGCAGTAACTACAGGGGAATTAAGTTGATCAGTCACACTATGAAGTTATGGGAAAGAGTAGTGGAAGCCAGGCTGAGAGAAAAGGTGACCATCTGTGAGCAGCATTATGGTTTTATGCCGAGGAAGAGCACCACAGATGCATTATTTGCTTTGAGTTTTGATAGAGAAGTATAGAAAGGACAGAAGGAATTGCATTGCGTATTTGTGGATTTAGGGAAAGCATACGACAGGGTGCCAAGAGAGGAGTTGTGGTATTGTATGAGGAAGTCAGGTGTGTCAGAGAAGTATGTTAGTGTGGTGCAGGACATGTATGTAGTGACATGAGTGATTTGTGATAGTAGGGTATCTGCAAGGATGAAAGGGACCGTTTATAGGACTGTGGTGAGACCTGCGATGTTGTATGGATTAGAGACAGTGGCATTGAGTAAAAGGCAGGAGGCGGAGCTGGAGGTAGCAGAGCTGAAGATGTTAAGGTTTTCTTTGGGAGTGACGAGGATGGACAAGGTTAGAAATTAGTTTATTAGAGGGAGAGCGCATGTAGGACGTTTTGGAGACAAGGTGAGGGACGCGAGATTGAGATGGTTTGGACATGTGCAGAGGAGGGACATGAGTTATATTGGTAGGAGAATGCTGAGGATGGAGCCACCAGGAAAGAGGAAAAGAGGAAGGCCAAGGAGGAGGTTCATGGATGTGGTGAGGGAAGACATGCAGGTAGTTGGTGTGAAAGAGGCAAATGTAGAGGACAGGGTGGTATGGAGACGGATGATCCGCTGTGGCGACCCCTAATGGGAGCAGCCGAAAAAAGAAAAAGAAGAAACTAAGTTCAAGAAAATGCTACAAGGAATTGACTCCCATGTCCTGTTTGCTGGACTTTAGAATGTTATACTTTATTGCACTGAGGTGCTTTAGTACATAAAGGTCTACATTTAAACATTTTTATTTTTATTATTTGCAGATTTACACATTTATGAAACCCAAATAGAAAACATTATTAAATTCCCAATAATTATTAAACCCAGCCATTAGGGGGGCACAAGGCAGTCCCAAGTCCGGGTAAATGGGGAGGCAGATACCATCTACCATCTACTCTTTCCCATAACCCATGAAGTTATGGGAAAGAGTAGTGGAAGCCAGGTTGAGAGAAGAGGTGACCATCTGTGAGCAACAGTATGGTTTCATGCCGAGGAAGAGCACCACAGATGCCTTATTTGCTTTGAGGATGTTGATGGAGAAGTATAGAGAAGGACAGAAGGAGCTGCATTGTGTATTTGTGGATTTAGAGAAAGCGTACGACAGGGTGCCGAGAGAGGAGTTGTGGTATTGTATGAGGAAGTCAGGTGTGTCAGAGAAGTATGTGAGGGTGGTGCAGGACATGTATGAGGACAGTGTGACGGCAGTAAAGTGTGCAGTAGGTACGACAGACTGGTTCAGGGTGAAGGTTGGACTGCATCAAGGATCGGCCCTGAGCCCTTTCCTGTTTGCAGTGGTGATGGACAGGTTGACGGACGAGGTCAGACAGGAGTCTCCCTGGACTATGATGTTTGCAGATGATATTGTGATTTGTGGTGAGAGTAGAAAGCAGGTTGAGAAGAGCCTGGAGAGGTGGAGATATGCGCTGGAGAGAAGGGGAATGAAAGTCAGTAGGAGTAAGACAGAGTACATGTGTGTGAATAAGAGGGAGAGCAGTGGAGTGATGCGGTTGCAGGGAGAAGAGGTGGAGAAGGTGGAGGAGTTCAGGTACCTGGGGTCAACAGTGCAAAGTAATGGAGAGTGTGTTAGGGAAGTAAAGAAAAGAGTGCAGGCAGGGTGGAGTGGGTGGAGAAGAGTGACAGGAGTGATTTGTGATAGAAGAGTATCTGCAAGAATGAAAGGGAAAGTTTATTGGACTGTGGTGAGACCTGCGATGTTGTATGGATTAGAGACAGTGGCATTGAGTAAAAGACAGGAGGTGGAGCTGGAGATAGCAGAGCTGAAGATGTTGAGGTTTTCGTTGGGAGTGACGAGGATGGACAAGATTAGAAATGAGTTTATTAGAGGGACAGCACATGTAGGATGTTTTGGTGACAAGGTGAGGGAGGCGAGATTGAGATGGTTTGGACATGTGCAGAGAAGGGACATGAATTATATTGGTAGAAAAATGCTGAAGATGGAGCCACCAGGTAGGAGGAAAAGAGGAAGGCCAAGGAGGAGGTTCATGGATGTGGTGAGGGAAGACATGCAGGTAGTTGGTGTAAAAGAGGCAGATATAGAGGACAGGGTGGTATGGAGACGGATGATCCGCTGTGGCGACCCCTAATGGGAGCAGCCGAAAGAAGAAGAAGAAGAAGAAGATTATTGTTATTAATGGCCCAGCGATATGAAGCGCTAATAACACAAACTATAGATCCCATAATGCAGCGCTTCAGCTACCTTATCGATTGCTAGGCTACCTGGGAACATTCCTGCGTCAATTTAATCAAGCTTTTGTTGATGTTTTTAACCCTATTGTACAGTTATTGTGAGTCCCCTGGTGGTCTAGTGGTTAAGATGCAGCGCTCCCACGGCTGCGACCCGGGTTCGATTCCCGGTCAGGGAACCATCCCCAGCCACTCTTAGTGCCGGTCCCAAGCCCGGATAAATTGGGGAGGGTTGCGTTAGGAAGGGCATCCAGCGTAAAACATGTGCCAAATCAAACGTGCGGAGTCCCGTTAGGGGTCGCTGGAGTCCCGTTAGGGGTCGCTGTGGCGACCCCTAACGGGAGAAGCCGAAAAGAAAGTACAGTTATTGTGAAGCCCCTCACAATGGTGAAGAGAAAAGTGGATTCTGAAAACAGAGCCTTTCAAAACCAATGGGATTCTGAGTACTGCTGTTTTTTTCTTTTCTAAAATAATAACGTTACTTATGTTTGGGGTCGATTTGACTCCGATCAGATATCAATGTTTGTTTGTTTTTATAGAAAAAAAAAAAAGAAATGTTTTTTTTTTTTTTGCCACACACTCATTTCCAAGACAATGTAATTATGTACAAATTTGCTTTACAAAACACATCATCTGGGCAACAGTTAGCTGAAAGCAGCTGAGATATAAATATCAGAGAGAACATTTAATATGATGTCAAATGTCGTGACAGACATTTTCATGTTGTTCTAATCAACAGTATTCGGTGACCTACATGACCTACATGACTGCGAGTTCTCCAAAAGAACAAATGCTGGTAATGTACAGTTCAAACACACACTGTTTTTCACACAGAATAAACTAAAGCCCATCACTACCACATCACCTAAACACACTGTTCATTTAGATTTTACTTACATTTCTCTGATTTGATTAAACAGAGTGAAGGTTATTCATGAAGTATATCAGAATTGTACAAATCAATTAAACTACTTACTCTATGAACTTTATTTGAACGAAATCATTACTGAGTTTGGACCAAAATGATATCTGTATTCTAATGTTTGCTAATCAGGAAATACATTCTACCTACCTTTCCTAGCCTGACTTTAAAATCCCACCCCTGTCTGGCCTCCCTCACTCTGCCCTGTCTTTCCCTCCTGCATTGCCTGAGTTTATCTCACCCAGATTACTTCACCTACATTACCATACCCAACTGTGCTATATTTAATAAGGCAAACAGGGACAAGGTAGAGACTTGGAGGTTGTTCGATGTAGTTGTGGGAAAGGTCAGGGATCATGTGTGTACCCTGGTGCTTTGAATGTGTCCCTGTGTGTTCTTTTATAGTCAAGTCAAGTCAAGTTTATTTCTATAGCGCTTTTCACAACAGACATTGTATTAAAGCAGCTTTACAGAAATCAACAGTCAAGGTGAATGGTGTGTATTTATCCCTGATGAGCAAGCCGTGGCGACTGTGGCAAGGAAAAACTCCCTTGGATGTTATGAGGAAGAAACCTTGAGAGGAACCAGACACCATCCTCATTTGGGTGACATCAAGAGTTTGATCGTTGAAAGGAGGATTTGCAGCGTGTTTCTGTGTTTGGTTGTGTTGTAAGGATTTGCAGTGCGTTTCTGTGTTTGGTTGTGTTTGCAGCACACGTGTTGTCAAACTGATAAAGTTGTTTTTTAATTTGCTGGTGTTTTTTTTCTATTTGCATGTGTTTTCTTAAGTTGTAGCGTGTTGAGCTGTCTCAGCCACCGTATAGAATGCCTTGAGGATAAGTAATTTATAAGATATTTTTTCATTTCAGGGTGGCGTATTTCCTTGATTAAACAGAGGCAAAAACAGTGATCAGGATAAAATATTATTAATTGTGCAGCCCTAGCTATAGTTTATATGACTTACACTTCCGGCTGTACTGCCCTCCCCCCGCTGGGCTCTCAAAGCACGGTTGCCTTCACTGTCTCTTGCATTTGTGAACCATCTCCAGCTCTTGGAGTTTTCAGCAAAGGGTTCTGCTTCAGGCTACCTGTAAACCAAAAAAATGTTTTTATATAAAGTAGAGCATGCTACTGCATCAACCAGGGCATAACCCATTATTTGTATGTATAAATCATGCAAGTTACATAAGCAGAAGACTATCAGATCTAAAAAAAATACAAAAATAAAAAGACTAAAAATCACAAGGTTGTAAGCACCTTCTAATCCACCATTTGCCCAAACTGTTACCTGATCTGAGTAAATGATGTTAAAATTACACAATACCATAAAAAGGTTAAATGCATCAATATGGTGAATTTCAGGCTTTGTTGTAATTAATGTTTAGTTTATTGTTACACTTTGGACCGTGAATTTGAACTGACCACTGTAACATTAGTTTAAGTTACTTATAACAATGTTTTTTCTTTAAAAAGCCTTAGTGGAACTAACACAGCAGGTGTTCGACTTGACTTGTTCTGACTGACTTTCTGAACGGCGCAAAATGACGTTCTCTTTAACGTAATCATAACATATATTTTTTATTAATGTTTAAAAATTATATAAATATGGACGTTTTTTATCACCTTTCTATCACATTAAAATAATGTTAAGTATGTCACAGTTTCCTCAGAGCTTTTCTTTGTGTATTGTATATACACATGTTATAAAGGTAGTAAAGAGAAAGATTACTCCACAGTGCTTTTACTGTTTTACCCTCCTGTTATCATGAGGACACTATATGGAGGACAATATGCTAATCATTAAGAATGTTCAGTTTTCCACAGGTGTTTATCTCTGAGGTAAACCAGTTCAATCTCTACAATTATTCTCGACCCTATGTATGATGTGATGCTGTCCCAAACAGATTTTAAGGTTTCTGTCATTAGGCTGGATTCCCTTGCTGTACCTACAGATGGATACATCAGATAAGGTCTTCTTATCTGAGGGATTGCTTCGCTGCATTCACAAACAAAAACATGCAACAGTATCTTTCCAACAATCGATTTCGATGATTTCAGAAGGTGCAGTAAAGAGAGTTCTTCGTCTTTATCGAGCGATTTTGATATTATGACTGCAGTTTACTTCAACTATGACTAGACACAAAACAAATATGGGTCATTAAAGTCTAGTCCAGGAGGCAGAGAGATAGAGAGAGAGAGAGAGAACCTGGCTAAGGAGTTCACACACACTGGAGTTAGAGGTTAGAAGGGGACGTTTGCAAAAGTGCTAGACACTTAAACAGCATGTCCCCTAATGTTTATTTGAAAGTGTGGTTCCCTAAATTACTTCAAAAGTCGGTGTGATTAACACTTAGGGTAAGATTATTCTCGACCCTACGTATTATGTAACCTTATTTTGACTGGTTTTAAATGAATGAGGCAGGCTTTATTCGCTACCGCTGAAAAATATTTATAATGAGAGGGAACATTTTTTTTTATAAAGATAAAATAAAATAAGTATATAGTCAACAAGGTTCCTTCACTGTTAATATGCAAAATTAGGTCTTTAGATAGCTAATAAGAGGTTACACTACTCAAATCAAAGTTTAACAAGTGAGGGAAGGTTTCTTTAAAAGAAAGCTTTACAAGAAAAGACAGCATTAAAACAGAGGTACAATGTACCAGGACCAGTATTTAAGGTATAACTTATGTTAATACAACATTATATTCTGGTGTATACAATGCACCATTGTTAGGATAATAAAACAAAAAAGAAGATAATTTTAAATCAACATTGACATAAAAAAAAAGAGACAACATTAAAACAGAGGCACATTACTAAACCTTTTAGAGTATAACTATTGTTAAAGAGAAAATACAATACAATTGTTTAACCATACAAAATATAGGTTTATGCCATGGGATGTGGAACATTTTATTTATTGTTTAATTAATAAAAGAATGCTCCCTTGTGGTGTGTGTGTGTGTGTGTGTGTGTGTGTGTGTGTGTGTGTGTGTGTGTGTGTGTGTGTGTGTACTGTTTAAGGTATAGAGACTGGCTAGTTTTATCAGTTGAATGCTTCTTAGAAGTCAGCTGGAGAGGTCAGGGTTTGTCCTGTTTCGTGTCTTCCGGGATCGGGGTATGACACTGTGGGATACACTCCCCAATAAAAGTATGAGCCTTAGTGCTCATCATTTGATTGAAATGCAGATGTCAAGAGTTAAAAGGAATGCTTGAGAGATGAAGTCTACATGACACCCACCAGATGTTACACATGATAAATCATGATTTGACTTTTTTCATAAAAAAAAAAAATTTGACAAAAAACCATGACAACCTGTTAAAAGGTGCAATAGGTGAACGAAAAACGAAAAGGTGACATGACAAATCATATTTTGAAAAAAATATAATTTTTTGTCATCAGTAATGCAAAATTCATCATGCAGATGCTCTGGGACACATCAACAGTGTTGTATCCTGGGGTCTTTGGATGTTTCGGATCTTTCAACATCAGACACCCTCGTCCAGGCGACCCAGCCGGGGTTGATCAGACTCCGGCCCGTGTCCCAGTAGCAGTTGCCCACGGTTTTGCCCTACTAATCCAAAGCCATCTAGTGGCTTTCTCTGTGGCTTCAGTTGCGGTTCTAATCGCCTTCCAATCCCCCCCCCCAAGTAATTCCTAGTTGAGTAGGTACTTTGCAGAATGAACGCCCTGCGCAAAACCTCTACAGCCTACCTCCAACGGCTCACAACAAGTTTTACAGGCCTGCTTTCTACACTCTTCAACTAACTCTTGGTACTTAGCCCGCTTCCTCTCGTTGGCCTCTTCCATGTGCTCTTTCCAGGGCACTCCAATAAAATCAATTGCTTGGTGGAGTCTGAGATAATGATCACGTCTGGACGAAGTTGTGTAGATGTTATTCTGGTATTGATCTGCAGCCGTTTATTTAGATCCACCTGCAATTGCCAGTCTGTAGCCGAAGTAAGAAGACCAGACATTACCCTGGATTGTGGGTGGGCCTTCTCTCCAGCTCTTACAAACTGGCTGGCCTTTGGCTTAAATTGGCCTTTGTTGACATTAATGGCAATGGCTAAGCTCTCATCGATTGCCTTAAGCACTTTGTCATAGCGCCATCTCCAAGGGCTTTTGAGCAGCTGCTTAGGATATGTTCTAGCGATCCCCTTCCCAATCAAAGAGGACAAGAAGGTTTTTTTGCTTTTTTCCCAGAGGTGGAGGTTTGGAGGACTTGGTACGACATCATAGACACTTTGGACTAAGAACATAATCAGATAGAAATCTACTTTCTAAAAATCAGCCCAGGTGATCTTACACTGCTGAACATTAACCCATCTAGTCCAAGCTCCTTGTTGTCCCAATCCCACCATCTGGCTAGCTCTTTCTTCCTCCACACTTCCTGCTGTACAAGATGTTGCCGTTCCTTACCATGCGCATTGTCAATTGCCTCTGCTGCCACCTTGGGATCCCTAGACTCTCTATACTGCCATGCTTCCCGTGTTCTTGACACCATGAACTCCTCAGTAAGACTACTCATCGGGAGGTGCAGAATATTACTGGTGCCATATAAAGCAGTACTGCTCAGGCTTCGTGGCAAACCAATCCACCTTTGCAGGTAACTGCTTATCCTTCTTTCCAGGGCCTCAATCGTTGTTATTGGCACTTTGTACACTAGCAAAAACCACAGGATAAATCCAGCATAAATCCAGGACTTAAACCTCCCTGGAAGACCAGATTTATCCATCTCACTGAGCCAAAACTTGAGCTCCTTGCTGGCTTTCTGGATCAAAGCAGAATCCCTGAGGCTACCATCAAAAAGCTTACCAAGGCTATTAACTGGCTGTTGGGTGATGGATGGAATGGTGGCTCCATTCAACAAGAAATAAAACTTGTCCACCACTTGCCCCCTCTTGAGCACTAATGACCTCGATAATGCTGGCTTAAAACTCATCCTTGCCCAATTAATGAGTTTCTCTAACCCTTGGAGAATCCACCTAATACCCGGGACAGATGACGTGGTGACTGTCAGTTCATTCATAAAGGCTCTTATTGGTGGCTGTGGCACCCCAGTCTTCATGAGAGGGCCTCTACACTTGACAATCATGTTCATGGCGAGGGCAAAAAGGATAACAGAGATGGTAGAGTCAGTAATAATGCCTTTCTCAAGCGGATGCCAGTCTGATGTACCTGACCCAAGGGTGACTCTTATACTAAAGTTGCTTTAATAGTCCAAGACCAGGTCCACAATTTTACTGGGAACATGATGTCGCCGGAGAGCGAGCAAAATCAGATTGTGATGTATGGATCCGTATGGATTTGCAAGGTCCAACCATAACACGGCAAGGTCTCCTCTTCCTTTCGAGCCTCTATAATGAGTTGTGTAATTACTCCTGTGTGCTCCAAACAGCCAGGCACTCCCAGCCAGGCACCACCCTTTTGCACAGATGTATCAATATAGTTGTTCTTCAGGAGGAACTCTGTCAGTCGCTGCGCCAAGATAATGATAAAATCTTGCCTTTAACACTTAACATACTCTAAACTGGCTGATATCCTTTGAATTCTCTTCCTTGGGGATCCATACACCATCTGAGCATCTCCACTGCTTAGCAACTCTTCCTCTGCGCATAAATATTATTTAAAAAAATTGTTTCATATTCTTGAGCATAATTTCATGACAAACTGTTTAAAAGTGAATAAGTGAAATTACAAATCATGCTTTGACAATAATATGACTATTTTCACAAAAAATGTGATAGTTAAGAAAATCTGAATTTTCATATTCTTCTCAATTTAACATTTTCATGTCACCCTATCGTGATTCGTTTACCTTAAAAAAAGATCTTTTTTTTTTTTATTAAGTAAAAGTCATATTTATGTCAAAACATGAATGACTTTATTTAAAAAAAAAAAAAAAGATAATTTTTAAAATCTGAATTTTCATATTCTTAATGATTTATGAAAAACTGTTGAAATGTGCAATATGGGATCAAAAAACGTTAAGGAGACAGCTTGTTTTCCTGCTATGACAAAAATACGACTTTTTATATATAAATATGACTGTGATTATAAAAATATAAATTTTGATATTCGTAAACAACATTTTATGCAAAATTGCTAAAAGTGCATTAAGTGAACGAAAAAAGAAGAGGTGACATGATAAATCATATTTTGACAAAAATATGTCTTTTTTAATGAAAAAGATACTTATAAAATCCATGACAACCTGTTAATAGGTGCAATAGGTGAACGAAATGCGACAAGGTGCCATATCATGTTTTGACAAAAATAGAAATTTTTGTCATAATGTTATGAAAAAAATAAATGTTCATATTCTTAAGCATAAATTTATTGCAAACCGTTAAAACGTCAATAAGTGTATTTTCACTTTTAATATTTATATAAATTTGATATTTATAAAAATATTAATTTTCACATTTATGATAAAACTTTCATAGTAACTGTCAAAAACTGTAAAAGGTGAATAAAAACTATTAAGAAAGTCACATTACAAACATAATGTTTCATGTTAGGCAAAGCCGTGTATGTCCTGTGAAGAATAGGCTTCTAAGGCACTGAAAATGCGATTCCGCAAGTGTCGGCTTCCCAGGACAAAAGTAAACAGGTTAAACGAACCAACGCATAATTAACCCAAAAATGGGCACCTGAGCACAATAATGTTGCATGATTATTAGGAGCTATGACATAACAAATCAAGTTTTGACAAAAATATGACTGTTTATATAAGAATGTATTAGTTATTATGGAAATAATTATTTTCATGTTTATAATCTTATTTTCATGAAAAACTGTTATAAACTGTAAAAGGTGAAAAAAAATATTTTGAAAGTTACAATGCATCCATAAAGTTTCAATTGCTCATGTTTGGCTAAGCCGTGCATGTCCTATGAAGAATAAGCTTTTAAGCACTGCAAATGCGATTCCACAAGTCTCGGCCTCCTAGGAAAAAAGGAAACGTTAAAAGAACCAACGCATATTTAACCCAAAAGCATGCATTTGACCACGATAATATTGCATGATTATGATGAGATATGACATCACAAATCACGGTTTGACAAAAATATGACTTTCTAAATAAAAATTTTATAGTTATTATGAAAATATTAATATTCATGAAAAATGGTCAAAGGTGAATGAAAACTATTAAAAAAGTTACAATTCATCCAAAAGGTGACATGACATAACAAATAAAATTTTGACAAAAAAATTACTGTTTTATAGGAATTCGACAGTTATTAAGAAAATATTAATGTTCATTTTTATACTCAGATTTTCCTTAATAACTGTAAAAGGTAAACGTAAATGATATAGAACGTTACACTTTATCCAAAAGGTTACAAACGGCTCATGTTTGGCAACGCCGTGTATGTCTTGTAAAGATTAGGCTTTTTATGCGCTGAAAATGCGATTCCGCAAGTCTTAGCTTCACAGGAAAAAAGGAAACGGGTTAAACAAACCAACGCATATTTAACCATAAAACATGCAGTTGACCACGATAATATTGCACGATTATAATGAGACATGACATAACAAATCAAGTTTTGACAAAAAAATTACACTATTTATATAGGAATTCGACAGTTATTAAGAAAATATTAATTTTCATATTTATACTCAGATTTTCCTAAATAACTGTTACAAACTGTAAAAGGTAAATGTAAACTATATAGAAAGTTACACTTTATCCAAAAAGTTTTAACTGCTTATGTTTGGCAAAGCTGTGTATGTCCTGTAAGACTAAGCTTCTAAAGGGCTGAAAATGTGTTAGATTTTTATCATGCCCAAAACGAAACTTGGAGAGATTTTCCATACGACCTGTGATGCTCCGTAGTGCCTTTCTGAATTCAGGGAAGAAGAAATACACAGCACACAGAATGTAGCAATGTTTCCTCTCTTTAGTTTATTGCAGGTGGCAGACACGTATTTATACACAGGATAATACAGTCCACGCACACACACACGAACACGCACACACAAAAGGCTGACCTAAAGTCGTTTTTCTGTTTAGACAAGAGGATATACCAGTCCGAGATTTGTGAGCCCAGATAAGACTCTCTGTTTTCCTTACAGACTAACATCCTATAGACACTGAACGGACAAAGGAATGTGTGTGAGATAGTGTGAAAACAGTTTTAACACTAACAATGGCCACTTTAAATCATTTATGATTTAGCATCACACACCAAAACATAGGATGTTCATCCTGGGAACAGAACCTATGACATAAACTGCGAATTGAAAGATATTCCATTTCATTCTTTCCCTACATGCAAATAATCCTTCATCATCACCACCCCAATCGAGGCCTTTATGGCCTGTCTTACCATCGTCATCAAACATGGCAACATACATAGTACAATTCCAACAATCAATCCTAAAACAAAATAGTGTTCAACACTCGTAAACAAATTCTTAATCTTTTCCAAAAACTTTTTTCAGCAGTTGTTTCACGTTCTCCAAGACATCATGAGACCATTGTTTCTCGTTGTTTGTTCAGTATGTCTATAATCAGTGATATAAGGTATACATAACAGTTTCTTCTCTGAATAATGTATTCAAAGAGAATAAAAAAATTCGGAGTCTAGTTACATCTATGCACATTTAGTTATAGAATTTAGACCTAGAGCAGGTATCAGGGTAAGCTAAACTAAACAGTCAAGTGAGTTTGATCTTCACCCCAGAGGTGGCCCCCTTTCTACTAAAAAGAAAAGATCTTTTCGTGGGCTCTCAACTGTTTCAGCCCTGAAAACTCACTTAGGCTGGCTTCTTAGGCCAACAGACCAATTAATGCATAGATTAAATAGGTGCTGTTTTGATCCTGCTTGCGCGTATCCACTGTGGCTGATAATCAGTCAGAACTCCAGTTCTGGTTACAGCTAGGACAGTCGCTGGACCCAGATACTTCGGTTCACCGACCTTGATGGGCTTCAGACTTCTTATCAGGACCTGCTGATTAGGCACAAAAGGGTGTGTTGGCTTATCTGTGGGCAGAGGAAGAGTTAGTGAAACATCAACACTGATAGAATTCAATTTCTCAACCAGGGCAGAAACGTAGTCATCCACCATCACTTCCAGGTTATCCATGGGGTCATGAAAGGTTAGAACATAAAACCTTCAAAGGATTAGTTTTGTTAGAGATAGGGTTAGTTTTGTTAAAGATAGGGTTATTTTCATTTCTGTGAGTACTACCAGGAGAACAACAGTCCAATTTTTGGCCTGTTTCAATGCAGGCTTTAGTAACACGCTCCTTAATGGTTCTGTTTGTTCTCTCTACCACTCCAGCTGACTGTGGGTGATAGGGAATATTAAAATAACAATCAATAGCTAAACTTTTAGCCAAAAGTTGTCTTACCTTCGAAGCAAAAGGTGTGCCGTTATCAATTTCAATCACACTAGGAATACCAAACCTAGAGATGATCTCTTTTGTTAATATTTTGATAACAGTTTTAACATTCTCTGTCGCACATGCAAATGCTTCTGGCCACTTACTGAATCTGTCAACTATAACCAACAGGTATGTCAAATTTCCTACAGGTGGCATATGTATAAAATCTATGGCCACTTTGGCAGGGAGTTGAACAGCTTTTAATAAGTCGCCTATGAGATTAAAATGTGCTATGGGCTTTCCATCAGCTGTTTTAAAGTCTCTTTGCTTCCATGTTTCGGCAAAGTCATGCACAACACCATAAGCATACTTAGAATCAGTGTATAAAGTCACTACTTCACCTTTAGACAAGTGACATGATCTTGTAAGTGTGACCAACTCTGCAGCTTATGCTGATGTGTATAATAATGATTTAGCTTCAACTATTACATCAGGTAATCTTACAACCGCATATCCACATAAATACACACTAGAAGGTTTTAAACATGAACATCTACTTATAGACAATCCCCCTCTTCCAGGGCCATATCTAAAAGATCGGGCCTACAAGAGGTCTCACGTTCAATTTGTCTAAGGCAATCATGTGCGCCATCAAAACCCTCTAAGTCAATATCGTCTAGGAGATCACGCAGAGCTCTACAGCTGAATGCGGCTGAGAAGAAGGCTTAATAGTTAAGTTTTCCGTTACCAAGAGTGTAGTTTCATAACCAGATCTACGTTGTGCTGTCATATGTTGTTTGTTGAGGTTGTATAAAATAGCTGATACCTGATGTGAGGTGTACAGTATCAAAGGATGTGACAGCACCGTTTTCTCAGCATCCCGGACCATCAGAGCCGCAGCAGCTACTGCACGCAAGCACGAAGGCAACCCTTGTGCTATATTGTCTAAAGATTTGGAAAGATACGCAACAGGGCGATATCTGTCACTGTGTTCCTGGGCTAGGATCCCCGCAGCCGTACCACCACGTTCGTGCACATAGAGGTGAAAAGGCTTAGCATAATTCGGAAGACCTAGAGATGGTGCAGACTGTATAGCATTCTTGAGGGCAGCGAAACTGTCAGTCATTTCATGAGTCCACAGAATGAGATGTGATGGAGGAGCTTTGTGATCAATAGCACTACGCAAACTTTATCATGCTGTGCGCAGTCAGGGATCCATGCTCGGCAGTAGTTCATCAGTCCCAAGAAGCTCTGCATCTGTTTCCCAGTCAGAGGTCTTGAAAACCTAGTCACAAGCTGTACTCGGTCCTGTGACAAGGATGTCATCTGCGTATTGAAGAATGCAGGTTGTTTCCGGCAGGTGTATATCAGCCAAAGTTCTGTGCACTACAGCGGAGAATATGGCTGGCAAGTCAACAAAGCCTTGAGGAAGACGTGTCCGGGTGAATTGACGTCTCCTATAGGTAAAAGCGAAAAGCGGCTGCGTCTCTGAGGCCAAAGGGACACTGAAAAAAGCAGAACAAAGATCAATCACAGTAAAAAATCCGTGAGTCGCTGGTATAGAGTTAACAATGGTAGCCACATCGGGCACCAAAGGAGCTAACGGAATAACTAATTTATTAATCTCACGTAAAGCTTGTGTTAGCCTCCAGAATTTTTTATCTGCCTTTAAGACAGGATTAATCGGTGTTTATACGGTGAATGTGTCTCGATCAAAACACCTTGTGACAATAAATTGTCAATAACTGGAGCAATGCCAACATTCTTCTCTATCGACAATGGATATTGTTTAACAAAAATCGGATGGTGTGTTTTCATAAGTGTTTGATACGGTTTTACCTGGATTAAACCTGCCTCGTCTTTGTGAGAGGCCCATAATTTAGGGTTAACTTCACCTAAACTTGGTTCATCAGGCACGACTTCTGTACTACCCTGAAAGAAATCTTCAGGATGTGGCTGTGGCTCAGTTGAGAGCATGAGGACAGAAAGAAAAGACAGTGAGACATTGGTTTCAAAAAACAGAATTTCCATTCCTATTTTATGCATCATATCTCTTCCTAAAAGGTTTAAAGGCGAGTTTGGAATTATTGTAAAGCTATGATATAAATTTGTACCAGTCGGTGTCACCACAGGCAAAAGGTGAGTTACAGGACATGAAATTGGAACTCTATCTATTCCCTAATAGATGAACTTCCCCTTTTTCCTAGGACCTCCTCCTTAAGTTTAGTGCTGAGGCTGGAATGCACCACTTCCTGTTGCAGTGCAAAGCATAAAGGGTTAATTTAACCTGAAGCATAGCAGAAACCTCTAGCAGCATGTAAATCTCTATGAAAAAGTATCTAGATGTGACACAATTTCAGTCCATAATGCCAAATGATCTAAATAAGGATTAGTCCAAAAACCAGCACAATTAAAATCTTTGGGATTTTCTTCCGGCAGTAAGCGAGAAATGTTATGACCCATCATCTTTACACAGAACAAAGAACAGACACACAACACTTAATACACAGACAATACACAAAACACATAACACTCAGACAATACAGCTGCGCAGGCACCAGGGAGATCACAGTCTTCAAACAAAAAGGTAATCCAGTCTCTCCAATTGGATCACAAATTTTGTAAGTTAGGAGAAAAAAATAGTCTATAAAGCCAAAACAAGATTGAAGTCTTTTGAAAAATTTTAAAGTCTTTTCAAAATGTCTTTTTTTATTTTATTTTTTTTATTATTCTTAAAACAATTTTTAATTTATCTATTTTTTTCGGGCATATAAAAATTATCATGGATTCTTTTGGATACTTCAGACAATATCACCTATATTAGACAGACCGTAAAAAACGTCTTCTAATCTTGCATCTTACATCTAAGGTGAGGGAAACCATGTCGCGACGAAATCATCCCACCAAAGGAAATTATCATTAATTAAACAATTAATGCATAACCAAGACACGAACACACATGCAGCCCTATTAGCTGGCAAACGGGACAATCCCCGCAAACAAGGAAGTATCCTAAAACTTACCTTGATGCGTGATCTCCCTCTGGATATTGTCGGAAAGTATCCCACTTCTGACACCAAAACTGTTAGATTTTTATCATGCCCAAAACGAAACTTGGAGAGATTTTCCATACGACCTGTGATGCTCCGTAGTGCCTTTCTGAATTCAGGGAAGAAGAAATACACAGCACACAGAATGTAGCAATGTTTCCTCTCTTCAGTTTATTGCAGGTGGCAGACACGTATTTATACACAGGATGATACAGTCCACGCACACACACACGAACACGCACACACAAAAGGCTGACCTAAAGTCGTTTTCCTGTTTAGACAAAAGGATATACCAGTCCGAGATTTGTGAGCCCAGATAAGACTCTCTGTTTACCTTACAGACTAACATCCTATAGACACTGAACGGACAAAGGAATGTGTGTGAGATAGTGTGAAAACAGTTTTAACACTAACAAAATGCTATTCTGCAAGTCTTAGCTTCCTAGGACAAAAGTAAACAGGTTAAACAAACCAACACATATTTAACCCAAAAGCATGCAGTTGACCATGATAATATTGCATGATTATGATGAGATATGACATAACAAATCAAGGTTTGACAAAAATATGACTTTAAAAAAAAAAATTGATAGTTATTATGAAAATATTAATATTCATGAAAAACTGTCAGAGGTGAATGAAAACTATTTAGAAAGTTTCAATTCATCCAAAAAGAACAGCTCATGTTTGGCAACGCCGTGGATATATTGTTAAGAATAAGTTTTTATGCGCTGAAAATGCGATTCCGCAAGTCTCAGCTTCCCAGGACAAAAGGAAACAGGTCAAATAAACCAAAGCATATTTACCCATAAAACTTGACCACAGAAAAAAGAAAAGAAAAAATGTTTGGGAAAAAAAATTAAATATCAAAGATTTCATTTTAAAGCATTTTAAGAAAAATGCTAAATGGTGCAATAAGTGAACAATAGTGGAAAACATGACATTAAAACATGACTTTTTTATTTTAGAAATATAATAATTTTGAAAATCTGAATTTTCATATTCTTAAGCATTGTTTCATGAAAAAAGCTGTTTAAATGGGCAATATGTGATCGAAAAACGTAAAAGTGACATGACAACTAGTTATTACAAAATTTTCTTTTGATAAATAAATTATACATATTATGAAAATATTATTTATCTTCATAAAAAAAAATTACTTTTCATGATAGACATATTTTAATTTTAATCATGTTTTGACAAAGAAAAATCATAATATATTTATGAAAATTTGAATTTTTTTATACTTAAGCATAATTTCTTGACAACCCGTTAAAAGGTGCAAATAACTGAACAAAAAAATCCTTTTTTGACAAAAATATGACTTTTCATGAATGACTGTGATTATGAAATTATACATTTTCATATCGTTAAACAAATTTTTTTAATGAAAAATTGCTAAAAGGTGCAATAAGTGAACGAAAAATGAAAAGGTGACAAATATTTATTTTATAGGTATTTTTTTGACAAAATTATGATTTTTTTTCATAATATATTTGTTATGAAATCCAGAATTTTCAAATTTTTAAGCATAGTTTCATTAAAAAAAAATGTTAAAAGTGCAATATGTGATAGAAAAACGTAAAGGTGACAACAAATATTTCTTTCATAAACAAATATGCCAGATGTTATGAAAATATAAATTTATATCTTCATTAGCAGAATGTAATACGTTAAAAGGTGCAATAAGTGAACGAAAAATGAAGAAATTAGGAATTTTGAGAAAAAATATGACATTCATTATAAAATATGAAAATAAAAATATAAATTTTCATATTCTTAAGCATAATTTAATGAAAATCGATTTAACGGTGCATAAAGAGAATGAAAAACAAAAAAGTGTCTTGACAAATCACTTTCACAGAAATAGAATTTTTTGTCATAAACAATATGATAGTAATTAAATATGATAGAAACAATGAATTTCCATATTTTAAAGCATACCTTCATGACAAACAGTTAAAAGGTGCAAATAACAATGTTTTCCCATGGCAAATGGCATGACATATCCTATATTGACAAAAATATGACTTTTCATGAATAAATATGACTCATTTTTAAAATATAAATTTTCATATTTGTAAAATAATTTTTATGAAAAATTGCTAAAAGGTGCAATAAATGAACGAAAAACAAAAAGGTGAAATGTCAAATCATGTTTTGACAAAAATTTTACTTTTAACGAATAAATATGTAATAATGAAAATTTAAAATGTTATATTCCTAATCATTATTTCATGACCAACCAATAAAAGGTGCAATAAGTGACCAAAAAACAAAAGGGTGACATGACAACTCATGTTTTCCCAAACATATGACTTTTTTTTTCATAATATATTTATTATAAAAATCAGAATTTTGACATGACTATACATCATTGTCATAAACAATATGATAGTTGTTATGAAAATATGAGTTTAAAAATTCTAAATTTTATAATTATCATATTATGAAAAAAGTCATATTGTTGTCAAAACATGATTTGTCATGTCACCCTTTTGTTTTTTGGTCACTTATTGCACATTTTAAATGCAATTAATAATAAATATGAATTTTCTTATTGTTAAAAAACATTTTAACAATAGGAAAATTCATATTTAATATTAATTCATATTATAATTTTAATATTATATTCACAATATCAATTAATATTATTATTCATAAAAAGTCATATTTCTGTCAAAACAGGATTTGTCATGTCACTACTTTTTCGTTCAGTTATTTGCACCTTTTAACATTTTGTCATGAAAATATGTTTAAGAATAGGAAAATTCTAATTTATTAATATCATATTATGAAAAAAGTCATATTTTGTCAAAACAGGATTTGTCATGTCACCTTTTTTTTTCTTAAATTTGAAAATTTATATTTTTATAATTACAGTCATATTTATTCACAACCCAGCCATTAGGGGGGCACAAGCCAGTGCACTCTTAGTGCCGGTCCCAAGGCCGGGTAAATGGGGAGGGTTGCGTTAGGAAGGGCATCCAGCGTAAAACATGTGCCAAATCAAATATGCGGATCACAAATGAGAATTTCATACCGAATCGGTCGAGGCCCGGGTTAACAACGACCGCCACAGGTATCGTTAGCCGACAGGGTACCGGTGGAAATTGGGCTACTGTTGGCCGAAGGAGGAGAAGGAGAGGAGGAAGACGTCTACAGAGACGGCAGGAAAAGGAGCAGTGTAGGAGAGTAGAGGTTCGGGTTGGTACTTTAAATGTTGGTACTATGACAGGTAAAGGTAAAGGGAGAGAGGTAGCTGATATGATGGAGAGGAGAAAGGTAGATATGCTGTGTGTTCAGGAGACCAAGTGAAAAGGGAGTAAGGCCAGGAACATTGGAGGTGGGTTTAAACTGTTTTATCATGGTGTGGATGGAAAGAGAAATGGTGTAGGGGTGATTCTGAAGGAAGAGTACAGTAAGAGTGTAGTGGAGGTGAAGAGAGTTTCTGATAGGGTGATGATCGTGAAGGTGGAAGTTGAAGGGATGATGATAAATGTCATCAGTGCCTATGCTCCACAAGTTGGCTGTGAGATGGAGGAGAAGGAAAGATTCTGGAGTGAATTAGATGAAGTGGTGGATGGTGTACCTAGGAAAGAACGATTGGTGATTGGGGCAGACTTTAATGGGCATGTAGGTGAAGGGAACAGAGGTGATGAGGAGGTGATGGGTAGGTATGGTTTTAAGGAGAGGAATGTGGAAGGGCAGATGGTGGTAGATTTTGCTAAAAGGATGGAAATGGCAGTGGTGAACACGTATTTTAAGAAGAAGAAGGATCATAGGGTGACGTATAAGAGTGGAGGAAGGTGCACACAGGTGGATTATGTTCTGTGTAGGAGATGCAACCTGAAGGAGATTGGAGACTGTAAGGTGTTGGCAGGGGACAGTGTAGCTAGACAGCATCGGATGGTGGTCTGTAGGATGGTTTTGGAGGCGAAGAAGAAGAGGAGGAAAGTAAGGATTGAAAGAAGAATAAGATGGTGGAAACTGAAAGAGGAAGAGTGTAGTGTGAGGTTCAGGGAAGAGGTCAGACAGGGGCTTGGTGGTGGTGAAGAGGTGCTGGATGATTGGGCAACTACTGCAGGAGTGATGAGGGAGGCAGCTAGAAAAGTACTTGGTGTGACATCTGGAAATAGAAAGCAAGACAAGGAGACGTGGTGGTGGAATGAGGAAGTGCAGGAGAGCATTAGGGGAAAGAGGTTGGCCAAACAGAAGTGGGATCGACAGAGTGATGAGAAAAGTAGGCAGGAGTACAAGGAGATGCGGCAGCAGGTAAAAAGGGATGTGGCGAAAGCCAAGGAAAAGGCATATGAGGAGCTGTATAAGAGGTTGGACACTAAGGAAGGAGAAAAGGATTGATACCGATTGGCCAGGCAGAGGGACCGAGCTGGGAAGGATGTACTGCAAGTTAAAGCAATAAAGGATGGAGAGGGAAATGTGTTGACTAGTGAGGAGAGTGTATAAGAGGTTGGACACTAAGGAAGGAGAAAAGGATTTATACCGATTGGCCAGGCAGAGGGACCGAGCTGGGAAGGATGTACTGCAAGTTAAAGCAATAAAGGATGGAGAGGGAAATGTGTTGACTAGTGAGGAGAGTGTGTTGAGAAGATGGAGGGAGTATTTTGAGCAGCTGATGAATGAGGAAAATCAGAGAGAGAGAAGGTTGGAGGATGTGGAGTTGGTGAAGCAGGATTTAGATAGGATTAGTAAGGAGGAAGTGAGAGCAGCGATTAAGAGGATGAAGAATGGAAAGTCGGTTGGACCAGATGACATACATCTCCACGCTCCAGAAGCGTGGAGATGTTTAGGAGAGATGGCAGTGGAGTTTTTAACCAGATTGTTTAACAGGATTCTGGAAGGGGAGAGGATGCCTGAGGAATGGAGAAGGAGTGTGCTGGTACCAATCTTTAAGCATAAGGGAGATGTGCAGACCTGCAGTAACTACAGGGGAATTAAGTTGATCAGTCACACCATGAAGTTATGGGAAAGAGTAGTGGAAGCCAGGCTGAGAGAAGAGGTGACCATCTGTGAGCAACAGTATGGTTTCATGCCGAGGAAGAGCACCACAGATGCCTTATTTGCTTTAAGGATGTTGATGGAGAAGTATAGAGAAGGACAGAAGGAGCTGCATTGTGTATTTGTGGATTTAGAGAAAGTGTACGACAGGGTGCCGAGAGAGGAGTTGTGGTATTGTATGAGGAAGTCAGGTGTGTCAGAGAAGTATGTGAGGGTGGTGCAGGACATGTATGAGGACAGTGTGACGGCAGTGAAGTGTGCAGTAGGTACGACAGACTGGTTCAGGGTGAAGGTTGGACTGCATCAAGGACCGGCCCTGAGCCCTTTCCTGTTTTCAGTGGTGATGGACAGGTTGACGGACGAGGTCAGACAGGAGTCTCCCTGGACTATTATGTTTGCAGATGATATTGTGATTTGTGTTGAGAGTAGAGAGCAGGTTGAGAAGAGCCTGGAGAGGTGGAGATATGCGCTGGAGAGAAGGGGAATAAAAGTCAGTAGGAGTAAGACAGAGTACATGTGTGTGAATGAGAGGGAGGGCAGTGGAGTGATGCAGTTGCAGGGAGAAGAGGTGGAGAAGGTGGAGGAGTTCAGGTACCTGGGGTCAACAGTGCAAAGTAATGGAGAGTGTGTTAGAGAAGTAAAGAAAAGAGTGCAGGCAGGGTGAAGTGGGTGGAGAAGAGTGACAGGAGTGATTTGTGGGTATCTGCAAGAATGAAAGGGAAAGTTTATAGGACTGTGGTGAGACCTGCGATGTTGTATAGAGACAGTGGCATTGAGTAAAAGACAGGAGGTGGAGCTGGAGGTAGCAGAGCTGAAGATGTTAAGGTTTTCATTGGGAGTGACAAGGATGGACAAGATTAGAAATGAGTTTATTAGAGGGACAGCGCATTTAGGATGTTTTGGTGACAAGGTGAGGGAGGCGAGATTGAGATGGTTTGGACATGTGCAAAGGAGGGAAATTAATTATATTGGTAGAAGAATGCTGAGGATGGAGCCACCAGGTAGGAGGAAAAGAGGAAGGCCAAGGAGGAGGTTCATGGATGTGTTGAGGGAAGACATGCAGGTAGTTGGTGTGAAAGAGGCAGATGTAGAGGATAGGGTGGTATGGAGACGGATGATCCGCTGTGGCGACCCCTAATGGGAGCAGCCGAAAGAAGAAGAAGAAGATAAATAACTGTGACACCACATCCGCTACCAGTTGGATTTGCATATATAACTGTACCCAGAAGGATTAGCTGCATTTAATGCATTTAATGCTATTTTGGTTTAATTGATATTTCTGTTAAACACAGTACATTGAACTCGTGATCAGCAATAATTAAATTTATAATCCATGTTTTTGACATATCTAAAATTATTTTGGTTTAATCCATAATCAATTCTCTTAAACACATTACATTAAACTCTTTATTTAAAATCAACGCCTTTGACATGAGATTAACCAGTCCTATTTTAAGGTCAGTGGTGCTGGCTGTGTATTCATTCATTTTCTCCCGCTTATCCGTAATTCGGGTCGCGGGGGCAGCAGTCTAAGCAGGCCCCCGCCTTCGACTGCTGCCCAATCCTCACAGCACCGTCCTCTATGGTCCCTCCTGCAGGTGGTGAGCCCACGGGAAGGCGGCCCCATGTCACCCCGACGTCACAGACCTTGATATTTCCCCCGTAAGGGACCCCCGGAGCATAGAGGGTTAAGGGGCTTGCTCAAGGGCCCAAGAGTGGCAGCTTGGCGAGGCTTGAACCCCAGACCTCCGATCGGCAACCCAGCGCCTTAACCACTGGACCCACCACTCACCCTCGCTGTGTATTCAGTCATTTTGAATTTATTTTAATTAAACAAATTATTAAACAAAAAAATGATTTTTTTATTTTAGATTTTGATTGGGGAACAATGTCTCAATATGGTGGACCCTGTGTGATGACTCAGTGCAGCTAGTAGATGGTTGGTTTAGCCTGCTTGTTTTCTCCCTGGCCCGAGCAGCACCTTCCTCAGTGAAATGGATATAGTCCCACCCTAACAGGTCAGCCTTGCCCACAAAATAGCTCCGAATATCTATAAAGTCCATATTGTTTTTGGAGTATCACTTAGACTGCATTGGGATTGGCCAGATCATACTATGGCCTTTGCTAATGTATATACCTCTAAATGTTGCTCTTAGTAACCTCTTACTGTTGAAGCTCTTAGAGAAATATACTTGCTTAGAAACCTAAAATGACCTGATGTGTCCATTTGCCCTGGTATACACCCAACCTGTGCTGCTGGTGCCCCAACGGCTTTGCAAATTTTACTACTTTGCAAGAATGACACAGAGTTGTCACCCATTCACCCCACTGTGAGGGCTCTAATTCAGAAGTCTGGGGATGGCTAACTAAGGCATTTAGACTTTTCCCGGCAGAATCTGTGCTGCTTTCACACTCTTAATCCCTCTCTAGGACCTGAATGTGCTCCTCTAAAGCTGGGATATTCTCCTGACATCCAAACACTAAAAAAGCTGGATGCTGACTTCAATTTAGCGGAGTAATGGAGTGGACATGTTTGTCTCTCTTCCCCGTTAAGTTTAGTTTATTTCTTTATCTACCCTACTGACCATTTCCAACAAATTATAAAAACTAAATAGATGACTTTTGAGTAACAGTATCTGTACAAGATTTAAACTAATGCGGCGAAAGCAATTGGTAAGGAAGCCAGCATAACTGAATCGCCCAGCAACGTCGGGTGAGGTGAGCATGCCTTGGCCTTGGCGGCCAAGTTTAAGGCCTCAGACTCAAGACTGTTCTTGAAACTCATGTCTGTGTTACCTTCTGGTTCTCCCTTGTAGTTATGCTGCCATAGCGAGTCTTGCCGGAGTCCAAACTGCACAGTGATATTAACTTTCATACAACAATAAGGACACTTAATAATCCATATCCTTCTCTTTCTGTCACCCTCTCTCTCTCTCTCTCTCTCTCTCTCTCTCTCTTGGTCGAGTTAAACATGCTCCTGAGGCTCCAGTGACCACTGTTCCTGCCACTCTCCCCTCCGTGGATCTTTCCACTTCGTCCAGGCCTGCCTCTGAATAGTGATCTCTTCGACTGGAGGCCACTCTGTGCAGCTTGGGACGGTTTCTCATTAACGCCTTGGGTGGTTCCATGAAATTTTGGAGTAAGAATGGGCGCTTTGAGGATGGATTGGACTGTATTTAATGTCAACAGTCTCCTACACTGACTCAGGACTACTTTTCGCTTCTGATCATCATTACTGTACCCCGCAACATCGTATATCTGCTACAAATGGACATTCGGTGCAACCCAGATGAGGATGGGTTCCCTCTTGAGTCTGGTTCCTCTCAAGGTTTCTTCCTATCGCCATCTTGGGGAGTTTTTCCTTGCCACAGTCGCCACTGGCTTGCTCATCAGGGACAAACTTAATTATAAAGAACATATTTACTTTTACCTTCCCGTGGGCTCACCACCTGCAGGAGGGACCGTAAGGGACGGTGCTGTGAGGATTGGGCAGCAGTCGAAGGCGGGGGCCTGCTTAGACTGCTGCCCCCGCGACCCGAAACGGATAAGCGGGAGAAAATGAATGAATGAATGAATATTTACTTGTAATCACCACATTATCTGTGTAAAGCTGCTTTGAGACAATGTTCATTGTTAAAAGCGCTATACAAATAAAAATAAATTGAATTGAATTGAAACTTAACTATTTGTGAGCCATGGTGTCAGATCATAGACAGAGACTTGCGACACTAGAGTCCCATGCGGAATTGCTGGGTAAACGGGTGGAACATCTGGAAACTTCCCTCGCAGCATTAACAGAGAGCAACACAAAGCTCAAAACTACTGATCTGGAGGCACAGAGTAGGCAGAACAACATAAGGATAATCGGAGTGCCAGAATCGATGGAGGGCCCACGGCCAACAACATTTTTCTTTTGAGTTGCTTTTAGAAGTTTTTGGCCACCAGTTTTATCCTCACCCCAGAGCTAGACAAGGGCATGCAGATCCCTCACCACTAAACCAGGGGAGAGGCCAGGGGGAATTGTGGTCCTGTCGGAACTCAGAATCCGTCTCTGAGCAGACACATCACGGGTGGATTCTTTGTTTCAGTTAATTCCCAATGTAGCACTCTTAACATAAAAAAAATAAATGAAATAGACCTCAAAAGCCAATAAAAACATTTTTAGTCTTGGGTCACTATATCACATCAAAAATGATCAAGCGCACACACACTTTGCACACACTCATTCTTATATCCTGGTGTTACATGACACCTTAACTTTTTTCCCTATTTTCACCCTAGCAAAGTCCCCTTCCTGTGATTCCATATTTGGGTTTTCCTGTTCCCTCCATTACCCTTATTTACAGCCTTTTCTCTATGTCACTTAAAAAAAGAATGTGTATAGAACCTTCACCTCCTCTAGTACAGCCAGACACCGCTTCCTCCTGCTCTCAGGTTTTTATGTGTGGACAACCATTTTGCGGCCTACTTCATCTTCCCTACATCTACTCTGTGTAAGTGTTCTGCTTTTAAAATGCTATTTGCTATCCCATTTTTATTAAATCAAGCTATATTATTTTACTAAGATTGTCTCTTTATGTATGTTTAACTACATTATTCTACTTGGTTATGTTAGTGTCTAGGTCATACTTCAATTATATTGTCTGAACTGACTGTTGCCTAGTGTGTTGAGTTTCACAACTATAACATTTGTAAGCTTGTTACTTTTGTTGTTACATGCACATATTAATTGTATATTTTTAGTCGTTGTGATCTCTGTTTGTTTCTTTTATTCAGCTCCAACTCACAGACGTCCTGGGACATCTCTTTGGAGCATTCTTCACAGACAGCATCATCAATGTCACCTCTTCTCTGCCCAATAAACATGCTCAAGTCTGCCTTGTATGTTGTTCTTTCTTGTCTCTCCAACACACTCATAACACCAGTCAGACCCTACTCTACTCTATTTATTAAAATCTGATCGTTATTATGTTAATTATATTCGGAGTGCATAGACTACATGAGTTTGATTAAAACACATAGGCTAAATAGGTTTAATCAAGCTGCTTCTATCTAATAGGTTCTATACCAATGTTGTTTTGCACCCATTTGGTTTGAACAGGCTCTAATGTCTTTGAACTGCCTTAGAATATGTATAGGCCTAGCCGTTGTATACCAAATTTATGACTGAAGAACAAGCTTCATTTGATGGGACGTTGTAAATACACGTATGTATTTTATTGGAACTATGTAAGTTTGGAGCTGTATAAATCTAATACAGAATACAGCTACCTGTTCTACAATGCCCTTCCCTACTACTTTGTTTAGCAGATGTTGTTTTGCGCCTGTTCGGTTTCAATGGGCTCTAATGTCTTTGAACTGCCTTAGAATATGTATAGGCTTAGTCGTTGTATAACCAATTTATGACTGAAGAACAAGTTTTATTTAACAGGACATTGGAAATACATGTATGCATTTTATCTTGCACTTGGGGGTTAAAGTGAATTATTGGGGAAAGATAAGGTTTGCAGGTTAAGCAGAAGCAAAAAAGGAAGTAAGGTATCTGTAGAGGTATGCAAGGTATTGTTCGGTTGTTTAAGGGGAGATATGGATTGTGTTAGCTTGTTTGTCTTTTTTTCTTGTTTTTTTCTTATTCCTTTTATGTCTTTATCTCTGCTTTGCATTACGTGGTTTAGGGTCCTGCAATATTTATTCCTATTTAAAATGGCTGGTAATGAACCAAAACCAAATATAAATATTTGTTTTACCTCTTGGAATGTAAAAGGTTTAAATAATATCGTTAAGATGAAAAAGGTTTTTACAGAATTTACAGTCTCCTAAAGATGTAATTTTTTTTTACAAGAAACTCTTATAAAATTCACACTTCGGATGTTTCTGGTTTTAAGAGTGCATGGATCAGTCATAGTTTTCACTCCAAATTTGGTGTGAGGTCGAGAGGATCGCTGAAAGAACATTGCTTTTGAACCAGAATCAGTGGTCTCAGATTCGGATGGTCGCTATGTGCTTGTGTCTTGAATTTTACAAACTATCTCAGCTATTTAAGCATATATATATATATATATATATATATATATATATATATATATATATATATATATATATATAATGACCCAAATTGGGACAATAATAAGTATTTTGTCAATTTATTTCTGTACTCCCTAATCTTGATAATCATCACATAATTATAGGGGGCGACTTTTATTCTTTACATTTTAATGATTGTAAAGTAAACTTTTATTCTTTACATTTTAATGGCGACTTTTTATTCAAAATACAATACTGGACAGATATTAGTCAGCAATCAATGCTGACTAACTCTGCCAGGCTTTTAGAGTCTTATACGAAACAGATTGATTGGAAATCAATGTTTCTGGCTAGCAAAACCTTCTCACAAGTTCACCATTTGTGTTCAATGATAGATTTATTTTTCTTTTTAATAACAGATTGATGCACTCTGTTAGTTCTTGTAACTATCATAGTGTAGTCATCTCTGATCATGCCCCCACCTCTTTGGATTTAATGTTTCCACAAGCCAGGACTTATTTTAAACCATGGAGATTCAGTTTACATTTACCTAGCTATTGCTTAAAATGAGCAAGCCTTAGTGTTATCTTTGGCTTTACAAGTATGCAAATAAGCCCTCACCCCACTGTGAAGGCTCTATTGACAGAACAATGTAAACTCTAGCTGGATCTAGACTTACCTCTATAAAAGCTACATTGCTCTCACTTTTACTAAGCATCTCTAGTGAAGGTTAAGAGAGAATTGCAATTAATTTGTTTCCAACCTGGCTGGGAAGATATTTGGATCAACCTCGACAATCAGCTTATAAAGTTATTGCATTCGAAAATTGTCCATAGAGCGTATACCTTATAAAAAAAACTAAGATTTCTTAATTGAATGAATAATTAACATATAATATATATATATGTACAGTGAATAAATATAAAGCTATAGCAGTGCAGATAGTATCCACCTTTCATAAAAAAATTTATAATGCTACCTGGGTTTACTGCTTTCAAAAAGCTAAAATGTAATTAATACTTCAAACCAGATACTAATTTTTTAGAATTTTGCATGCAGCCAAAAATTATTGGTAAAACAAAAAACTATAATAGTAGTACCATACAATGCCTTTTTGTTTTGATACAATTACTTCCAACAGGTTTTTTTATTTTTCTTTGTGTGTATGTGGAGGAATGCTCAAGAGACAGGTAATTTCAACTGAGCTTTAGGCTCATTTTTATTTTTTTACACCCTGTTTAGTCACTGCACTCAACACAAACATAAATTTAAAGCGTTTGCCCAATTCAAATTCAGGGTCTGTTCATATATACTGTGTGTGTTGCATGATCCACCAGCTCAGCCACTGTCACTTTCTCTGGTTACGGCAGTTACTGAAACCACAAAGAGACACAAATAGGTAAACTTGTGTAAAATATACAAGTAAGAAATATCATTTTGCCAGTTTAATCTGCCTCCTCTTCATCTACAGCTGACTCTGCATGCTCTGCTGCCACAATGATGTTCTTTTTGTATAAATATGACTTGCCCCCTTTTCCCTCCTTTTTTTTTATTAATTTATTTTTTTATTGTATCTGAGCGATACTGTCTGCTTGCATTTGTCAGGACACATTTATGTTGGGATTAGAAAATGTCAACAAAATGCTGAATAAATAAAAAAAAAATACAGTGTTTAATGATCAATATTTACACCAACAGTTTCAGCAGCAAATAAAAAGTCTCAGTGGAAAGTGCAGCATTGTAAAGTGTGGCGTGGTAATGATTGATTCTAGCTTTGGATTTTAACTAACCCATGTGCGTCAGGAAGATGAAGCATAGAAGTTAGAGGAATTCAAACTACTATACTTGCATAATGCAATAATTACATTTTAGGAATGTATGTGTCAGGGTGCGAGTGAAACAGGAGGCAGAAGCCGGAGTACAGCTCGCTCGGGTTTTTATGATAAGAGTGAGGGAGAGAGACACACACAAGCACACACGCGCGCACACACGGCAGTCCTTAGGCTGAGAGAGTCTGAGGTGCGCTTGGGGAGAAGCGTAGCTGATCCAAGATGCGCGGGGAGGAGAAGCGCAGCGGGTACAGGAGAGCGGAGTCCGAATGGAATGGATCGCATAGAGTCCTGTATGAAACACTGAACACAAACATACAGCAGTACGTAACGTCCAACACATTCAATAACGAACAGGGAGTGAGTTTGAGTTAGGGGTTTATGTAGGAGCGGAGTGGAGTGATGATGAGTCCCAGGTGTGCATAGTTAAGCCTGGCACTCCAGAGAGAGCGGGGGCATGAGAGACAACGAGCCCCAGGTGTGCGTGGTTAAGCCTGGAGCTCCAGGAAGAGCGTAGTCATGAGAGCCACAAAAGAGGGGTGTGGCAGGTGGATCCCTAACATTAACCCCCCCCCCCCAGAGGGGGCGGCACATGACGCCCCAAACCCACAGATGCCCGGAGGGCCCGGCCACTCGGAGGAGGTCCCCGGTGGCCATCCAGGGTCCAGGAAAGCCGGGAAAGACTCAAGGTGGAGCGACAACCCCGGCGGAGAGCTGGTACCGGACAACGCCCATTCCGAGGACACGGGACAAAACCACGCCCTCAGCAGAGGTCCGAAATGGAACGCAGCTCACCGCGGAGGCCAGGAACGGAGCGAAACCACCGGCGAAGACCGGAGGCAGGGCGAAGGCTGGAGATGGAGATACGGCCGGAGGCAGAGAGACGTCTTCAGCTGAGTCCAGAGGCTGAGCGACCTCCATTGCCGAGACCAGAGACCGAGTGATGCCCTCGGCGGCGATCAGGGTCAGACTGACGCCCTCTTCACTGACGCTCCTCTTCCGGAGACCCGGAACGGAGCGGCGCCTTCAACGGAGACCGGGAACAGAAAGACATTCTTGGTGGTGTCCTGAGGCCGAGCGACACCTTCAGAGGAACTCGGGAGTGCTTTGTCATTCTCTGAGGAGCCTGGAGGCAAGCCGTCGCCCGGGGAGGAACCCAGAGGTGGGATGTAGCCCAGAGAGGAACCCAGAGGCGAGACGTCGCTGGAGAGGAACCCAGAGGTGAGACATCGCTGGAGAGGAACCCAAAGGTGAGACGTCACCTGGCGAGGAACGCTGAGGTGTAACCTTGTCTTCAGATGGATTTGGAGGTGAGCCGTCACTTTGTGGGAAACTTGGGCCCGAGACGTCGTCGACGGAGGAGCTTGGGGGCGAGACGTCCCCACCAGGGGAGCTTGGAAGCGAGAGGTTGCCTTCAGCGGAGCTTTGGAGCGAGACGTTGCCTTCAGGGGCGCTCGGGAGCGAGACATCGCCGAAGGAGGAGCTCGGGGGCGAGACGTCGCCACCAGGGGAGCTTGGAAGTGAGACGTTGCCTTCAGGGTAGCTTGGGAGCAAGACGTCGCCGTTGGGGCGCTCGGGAGCAAGACGTCGCCGACGGAGGGGCTTAGAGGCGTGATGTCGCCTGGAGAGGGACCTTGGTCCACGTCGTCACCCTTGGAGAAGTTTGGAGGCGAGACGTCACCAACAAAGGAGTTTGGGGGGAGAGACGTCGCCGAAGGAGGAGTTTGGGGGTGAGACTTCGCCGACGGAGGGGCGCGGGGGCGAGACTTCGCCGACGGAGGGGCGCGGGGGCAAGACGTCGCCGACGGAGGGGCTTGGGGGCAAGACGTCGCCGTCGGAGGAGCTTGGGGTTTTGGTGTCACCCTTAGAAGAGTCTGGGACCGCGACAACACTGCCGGATGGTTCTGGAAGCGACCTGGGGCTGTCAGAGGAACCTTGGGTTGCCATGCCACCTTCATAGGCAGTCGGAGGCACAACGCCACCTCCAGTGTGATTTGCGGGCGAGATGTTGTCTCTGAAAGAGCCCAGGGACAATACGTCGCCTTCCGGGGCATTCGGTGGTGACATGTTGTCCAAGTCGCGGCCAGGCGGTGGTATGACGTCCCTTTCGCGGCCAGGTGACGATGTAACGGCACCCTTGGCGGGACACTGGAGCCGGGTGGAGCGTTCTTGGAAACTGTCACATGTTTGATATCATTTTAAAGGTTTCAGTGTAATTGGAAATATGATCTCAGTCCCATATCAGTAAAACAGACCAAAACCAAAGATCTCAGGTTTGGAGAAATTCTGTCCTACTGACATAAGGGTTGCCCCTGAGAAGATCCTTACCAGGTGTTGGTTTTACTCTAGGTGACATTTGGTTTTTAGGTCACTTTCTGTCCCAAGAAAGGTTTTGCATAGCTTTTATTACTTTAAATTTACAAGTGTTTATGATGGTTTAGGTATTCAAGGAAATTCGGTGAAACATTTAGGGAAGCATTCTGTAGTCAGTCTCTGTGTGTCGCTATTGCCAGGTGACTCTTTAACAATTCTTTTTTTAACTGCATTGCTAAACTATTTGGTTTTATTCTGATCATTTGTAAGTTGTGTAACCTTATTTCTAATATTTGTTTAAAATTTGACATTTGGTTATCGATTATTGCCTGGCAAATAAATGCAAAATTCTTGAATAACTTTGAAATTTCCTGAAATAATTTATATCTAGTTAATTATGTAGCCTGCTTTTACTGCAAATCTATGATCAAGATAGTACAAATAGAAGGCTCATGAATGGATGGAGCATAGGACACAATATCTGGGACCTTCTGATTTCTGGATATCACTGACTTAGCAAGTTATAACTAAGTGGCTAAATACATTATTCTTAATGCATGAGCCAGCACTGAGCATCCTACTTAAGAAACATAGATGCTATAAGCAAATGTATGTTTATTGTTAGTGAAACCAAACTAAAAATTCTTGTAAATGTTTTAATGTATCTATGGTGGTTTAAATTACGTAAATCAGGAAACCAAACTGAACTTTTGCTATGTTTCCACACAGACTGTTAATGAGGTGATACCGGAGCAACTGCACCTTATCTAACTTTCATAACAATTACATGATAAGAGAATATTTGTTTTTGATGTGAACTGGTTTATGTAAAAGACATTTTGAGCTTTCTATAAATATATTTATTATGCCTGTGAGTCAAGTATTCACTGGATTTTGGTTGTTTTATAAATGTAGTTGTGAAGGGAGATGACACGGCAAAAAGCGCACACATTTTGTTGTTATTATGAGTGCATACAAATAAAAGTAAACATTTTACAGATTCAAATGATGTACTGCTCTTATCTGTATGATAAAAAAAGACAATAAAAGTGTGTTTTGGCATTATGAGGAAAAAAACAAAATGCCCGGCGCGTTTGTCGACCCTCAGAGGGTAAATTGTGTGAATCATGGCAGATATTGGTATTTGATTTGAGACTTGCCGCATCAGTAAAACAAATGTTTACTGAATAAAAATATTTTTTCCTAGGAGTTCATTTATATATTTAATATCTGAGAAAAGTAAGGACATTGTGAATTAATGTAGGGTGCACTGAAGGTTCTAATGTCTCCTCTTTTATATTTAGTTATTTATGTACAGTGGAACCCGGTTATCTCGCCCTCTGTTACCTCGACAACCCTATTAAGTCGACGTTTTTGAAGTGGAACCGCCAAATTCTCGCTTTTTCTAAGCATTTTTTATCGGTTATGTCGCCGAACCCTGATATCTCGAGCACAAGGGGGGAAAAATTTGCTTGAGGGGGGGGAATCCGCGGTGCGCTTTGGGAAGAAAAGCGCAGCCGTTGAGAGAGTGCCGGTGGGAAGGCACGTACCGGGATACACATGAGCGATAACAACGACCGCCGTAAACCAACATATACCAACAATAACGGACAGTGAGAGTGTGGAAGTTTAAATAGGAGCTGGTGATGATGCTAAACGAGCACCATATGTGCGCGATTGAAGCCGGGACCTTCAGGGAAAGCGGCCGAGAAAAGCACCTGACACGCTGAAGGGGGCCGAAGGGGGCAGGTGGATTCCTGACAGATAAACATGTATTGTATGTATTTTTATAGCATGCCTTCATCAAACAAATCGCGGCAACGCTGTTGTGTAAAAAAACCCTTTAAAAACACGTGCATGCACATTCTAATTTATTAACGCACATCATGTACATAAAGAAATTTCAAGCATGTTAATATATTGCCGCCATTTTAATTTTCGTTTATCTCGATCATCGGTTACCTCGATGCGTTTTGGCGACCCCCTAGGACATCGACATAACCGGGTTCCACTGTATTTATATTTTTTAATAAAATGATCAGACAAAAATGCGTGCTACATTAATAGTGCGTTAATAAAAATTTTGTGCCAAATTTGCATTTGAATTTTGACAGCCCTAATATTTATTAATATAACACAAAATAAAAATGTTGTTACCTAATGAATGTGTAAAGGCTGAACAGCCACCATATAGAACACAAGCAAAGAAAAGATGATGAACAGGTGATAAATGTCTCTGTATGTCTCTGTTCTGAGTCATATTTACATCACTGACTTCCTCTGTCTCATCCATGTAGCTATACTTCTTGTTGCCTTCTGCCCTGCTCATTGTTAGCTTCGTAAACGTCTCTAGGTTACGTTTGTAACCCTAGTTCCCAGAGGGAACGAGACACTGCATCAAAACGCTTTGGGAAAGCCCCTGCGTTGTCCACGCTCTGAACCACGTGTGAAATCTGGCCAAAAGACATTAGCTTCTGCAAAGAGAGAAGGTAAGCGCCGCAGGGATGCAGGGAGTGTGGCACGGAGAAGCAGCATCTCTTTCCCTTTGGGAACTAGGGTTACATACATAACCTAGAGACGTTCCCCATTCAGGAACTTCGAGCTGCATCGAAACGCTTTGGGAACAAGTGTCCAATCACGCCACACTGAACAGACCCTGCCTAGTGTAAGAGGACCTGCACGTAGGACATAGGAGCCCGGAGTGGCTCTCAGTTCGAGGCCATAACCCAACAAGGTCAGCGGGGTGGACCAGCCTGCAGCGTTGCAATGTCCCGGAGTGATACTCCAGCAGACCGGGCCATAGAGGCGCTTAGGTGGAGTGAGCCCTGACCCCCAGCGGAGCAGGGGAACCAGGATTCGTAGCTGAAAGGATGGCATCCACTACCCACCTGCCCATTGGCTAGGAAACCTTTCCTATTAGGGCCACAGCAGACGAAAAGCTGCCCCGACTTCCTCCATGGACTCGTCCTGTGGAGGCAAGCGTCCAGTGCTCGCACTGGACACAGTTGGTGCTGTATCTCCTGGTCGGGAGCTACAAACAGAGAAGGGCAGAATAGAAAAACTGTAAAAACTCCAGAACTGAACCAACCGGGCAGTTAACTGGGTCCAAGTCACGGTGCTCACACCACGACGTGAACAGTCGCCACCGTGCAGCGTACGACCTCCTCATGGAGGGAGCTCTGGATTGGAGAAGGGTCACTGGAGAGGGTACTGAAACCATCCCAAACATTACCGTGATCTGCATGATGAAACTGGCATAAGAGCTAATTGTCCCAATTGGCGCTCCACATTACGCTGGCCCAAGAGAGAGCCTTTCCAGTCCGAAACGAGATGAGGAACACAATCTTTGCTCGTTTTGTGGGGAATTGGGATGCTCCACAGGAAGCCACTCCATTCGGCCACGTCGTCGGAGAAGCGAGCTGGGAATGACATTGGGCGCAGATGAGCAGGAGCTGGTGAACATGATCCGTGAGAAGCGGCAGCGGACTTCTGCGGAAAACCCGAAGCGGAGTCTGCGCATCCATCGTGGTAGAGCGATTTCTGCTCTTTTTGTTTCGGTTTAGGTCGGTTCTTCTATCAGGGCACGGACCACAAGCAAAAAAGCGGGAGTAGCTCTATCATAACATTTGAGAGAGTTATGAACCGGCATGCGGGTTTGGGCCGTAATGCGGGGATAATCCACGGAACGGAGAGGATTCACAGAACGGAGATGATCCATGAAGCGAAGATGATCTATGGAGCGAAGATAGTCCACAGAGGGAACAGCGGGAAAAGCTGGCAGTCGGAGATCCACAAGATCTGTAGCATGACCTTTAAGAACCGACAGCCCGTGACTCTGGAACTGCCGTTTATAAAGGCTGGTCCATAACGAGGACCAGATGTTTGTGATTAAAGCCGGGAGTGGCAGAGATAGCGGCAGCATGACAGCCACTGAGGGGGGCCTGGCAGGTGGAAACCTGACACCCTTTTAGTTATGCTGCAAAAGCTAGTCCTGCCGGAGTCCCCAACTAAACAGTGCCTTCCATGTTTATACAACAGTATTTAATCATTTATACATCACACTCTGCCTGTCACCCCTCCTCTCTTTCTCTGAATATTCTAGTAAGTGCATAAGTGAGCTTCTAGAATTCAACTGCAAGAGTCCTTACCATAATCAGAAAATATGATTGTCACCTTATTGCATTTAATCTATTTTGACACCCAATAAAATCTTGCATTGATAATAAAATACTACTGTTAACATATGAATGGTCTTACCAAACTTTTGTTCCATTTAAATTTTTCTTCTACAAAGTTCAATAGTTATGGTACAGCCTTCCAATAAATGTTGGGGACTCAGTCACAGTTTCAGTGTCGTAACAAAAAAAATACCGTAATTTAGAATACCGACTATAAAGCGCACCCTTATATAAGCCACAACTGAATTTAACAGATATTTTTATTTTTAACATAAATAAGCCGCACCTGTGTATAAGTGTATGTCTACACCGAAACTAATGAACTTTACACAGGCTTTACCGAAAGAGAGTGTCTGTTACACGGTGTAACAAGTGAAATATGTTGTGGCTCCTTTAAGAGCAGAGCGGCATTTTGGGATTATGAGACTGAGTATTATGTGCTCATTATTTTCTGATGCTCATTTCTAAGTTTTTTTGACTAACCCATAACGCTGTTGCCAAGAAAAAGAAAAAAAAGCACGAGTTTTGGAAACCTGTCTGTGCTTAAAGGATTTCTGTTGCACCTGGAGTTTTAGTGAGCTATCCCTTCACCCTGACTCAACGCGTTACAACGGCTTGTATCTAAACAGTAGCCGACCAAGTCATTGTTCACTGTCTTCCTCCTTCCTTTCACAACTACAGTGGTACCTTGACCTAATGTACAAGTTTACGGAGGTACGAGCGGTCATTCAGTCGAATTTTTTTTTGCTTTGTTACGCGAGCAAAAAATTGAGGTACAAGCTCGAGACGCCGCTGCTAGATGGCGAAGCGAAGCCGGAAAGCGAAGATTGTAACGAAAATTAAGATAAGCAAAGAAGAAAAAGTAAAAATTTAAAAGTTTAGGGATACGTATTGTACAGGAGTGATAGTAAAAAACGAGTTTTCCCTCCACCTCCGCTTATTGCCTCTACCCCACCTCCACACACACACACACACACACACACACACACACACACCGGCGTTTTCGTTAGCTCAAGTCGTCTCATCTCCAAGGAAAATACACTGAATAAAACCTTATTATATCTTTACATACTCTTTCTATTATGTTTTTATACAAGATTTGTTATTTAGAAATGTATTTTCCAATTTAATGACATGAAACATAAAAACGGGGTGTCATTTTGAGGGTTGGAACGGATTAATGCCATTTTAAGTATTTTCAATATGGAAAACTGATTTGATGTGCGAGCAAATTAAGATACGAGCTCGTCCACAGAACGAATTAAACTCGTAGGTCAAGGTACCACTGTATTTCTCTGGGGAGTTTGTCTTTTGGCATCGTCGTGCGTTTAAAAATCAACACCGGTGAAAGTTTTTCTCCCGATGCCGTGCAGCTCAGAACACAGGTGATGTGCATTTTTTCGTTTCCGTTCGGAAATTTCATTGGTCTAATGTTATGGGGTTCATTTTTTTGGCTTGAAGTTTGTGAAACCGGGAAAAACCCAGAAAAAATCCATAAATTAGCCGCTTTGTTGTTTAAGCCGCGGGGTTCAAAACGTGGGAAAAAAGTAGTGGCTTATAGTCCGAAAAATACAGTACTTAATCTATATTTCTCTCTCCCTGTTGCCTGCCTAATCGTCTTCTCCTTGTCTTTCCCTTCTCTCTCTCTCTCTCTCTCTCTCTCTCTCTCTCTCTCTCTAAATATCTTAACCTCTTAGCCTGTATCCTACTTTTGGGACTCACAGCTGAAAATGCCCTACCTACATTTAAATGTTAACAGTTCCTGAAAAAAGTGGGCTACATACACAATTTAAATATATTTGAAAAGAAAACACTTTGAATGATTGACAGTAAATCTCAAAGTTTATATTGCTTACAAAGATGATAAGTTATAGATGAAGATCCTTGAATATAAATTTCCTGCATTTAAAACTTTTTTCATTTCATATATAAATGCATGAAATCAGTCCTGAGCAATCCAGAAAAGTAATAGGTTAAAAGCCACATGTCTCATGAGTTTATATTTTAAATTCAATGAAGATATCATGAAAAATTATAATACTACAAATATTTATCTGATACTATGTCTGGTTCACCCCTCTCCGCCCCACTCAGCACAAATTTTGGGATTCACAGCTGAAAATGCCCTACCCAAGTTTAAATGTTATCAGTTTCTGAGAAAAGTTGGCTACATGCAAAATATCTTTGAAAAGAAGCTTTGAGATTTACTGTCTATTATTCAAAGATGATATTGCTCAAAAAGATAAGTTAAAGATGATGAAGTACCTTGGATTATATTTCTTGCATTTAACATTATATAATTTCATATATAAATACATAAAATCAGTCATAAAAAGTAAAATTTTATAAAGATGTCATGACAAATGAGACCTAAAAACATTTATCTAAGCTTATGTCTGATCCTTTTCTCTCTCCCCCTGTTTGAGAGCCACAGGCTAGATTTAGGTGTTCATTCATACTCTATTCATACACAGTCTATTCAAATTAATGGCTTGACCATTAACACTATTGTCGTACATGTTTGGCTATTGATATTAATTTGGTATTCATATTGATGGCTATGTAGTCAGACAAGCTATTGTTTTACAGTCATGGCCATTCATATTGATGTCCAGCCATTCGAATCCCAACAATATACCCACACACACACACACACACACACACACACACACACACACACACACACACACACACACACACACACACACACACACACACAAACACACACACACACAGACACACACAAACACACACCACTTGATTCTTCCGGATGCCCTACCTCTGGATAAAGTTCTCTTCGATTGAAGACAACATTAACATCAACATAAACATCCATGAAATTACAGAGCACCTCAAGATCTATAAGAATGTTTTTGGATTGTTATTTAATATAAGCAGTCTACTTAGGCTTAGGACTGCAATTTGCATGAACAGTTCTGGATTTAAAAACCCACCACTAAAAAGCACAAAAGCCAGTGATGAAACTATAGCCAATGGACATTAAATTCCACCCAGATGAGGATGAGTTCTTTTCATCTGGTTCCTCTCAAGGTTTCTTTCTCATTTCAGGTCAGGGAGTTTTCTCTTGGCACCGTCGACAGTTTGCTAATTATGAATCAACCTATAAGGGTTGAACTTATAGGCACTATCCTTTGAGGCTCATGTGATTAATATTGCCAGGATCGCCTTCTTATACCTTAGAAATATTGCTAAAATTAGAAATATGATGTCGTTACAGGATGCAGAAAAATTAATTCATGCTTTTTTTACATCTAGATTAGACTACTGTAACGATTTACTGTCTGGGTGTGCGAGTAAGTGCATAAATTAGCTTCAGTTAGTTTAGAATGCAGCAGCAAGAGTCCTCACTAGATCTAGAAAATATGACCACATCACCCCTGTTTTAATCAGTCTACACTGGCTCCCAATCAAATCTCGCATTGATTATAAAATACTACTACTGACGTATAAAGCACTTAACAGTCTCGCACCGCAGTATCTGAGTGAACTTCTGTACCAGTATGATCCTCCATGCCTACTAAGATCAAAAGGTGCTGGCTTTCTGTTGGTTCCTCAAATAATGAAGACTACAGCAGGGGGCAGATCTTTCTCTTATAAAGCCCCACAGTTATGGAACAGCCTTCCAACCAGTGTTAGGGACTCAGACACAGTCTCAGTGTTCAAGTCGAGGTTGAAAACTTATTTATTTAGTCAAGCCTTTTATCAGTAGATTTTTCTTAGGTAAAGGCTCAGATCTGGAGGGAGCATGGATATAGAGTGTTTGGTGAACTGGTATATTTGTATGCTGTCGTCCCCTCACATTCAAACATTCACTCGGGTTTGTTGACGGTGGTGTGGCGGGTCGTCTCTTATCCCAGAGATCCCTCATGTCTGTGTTACCTTCTGGTTCTCCCTTTTAGTTATGCTGCCATAGCGAGTCTTGCCGGAGTCCAAACTGCACAGTGATATTAACTTTCATACACCAATAGGGACACTTAATAATCCATATCCTTCTCTTCCCGTCACCCTCTTCTCTCTCTCTCTCTCTCTCTCTCTCTCTCTCTCTCTCTCGGTCGAGTTAAACATGCTCCTGAGGCTCCAGTGACCACTGTTCCTGCCCCTCTCCCCTCCATGGATCTTCACACTTCTGTGCAGCTTGGGACGGTCTCTCATCAACACCTTGGGTGGTTCCATGTAATTCCGGAGTAGAACGGGTGCTTTAAGGATGGATTGGACTGTAGTTAATGTCAACAGTCTGCTACACTGACTCAGGAATACAGTTTGCTTCTGATCATCATCATCACTGTACCCCGCAACATTGTATATCTGCTTCAAATGGACATTTGGTGAAACCCAGATGAGGATGGGTTCCCTCTTGAGTCTGGTTCCTCTCAAGGTTTCTTCCTTATGCCATCTTGGGGAGTTTTTCCTTGCCACAGTTGCTCATCAAGGACAAACATACTTACAAAGAACATATTTACGTTTAATCACCACATTATCTGTGTAAAGCTGCTTTGAGACAATGTTCATTGTTAAAAGAGCTATACAAATAAAAATGAATTGAATTGAATTGAATTAAGAGTGCACTGGCTTGTGCCTCCCTAATGGCTGGGTTAAATGTTGGGTTAATGTTGGTTGGTTGGTTGGGTTAAATGTTGGGTTAATGTTGGTACCTAAAATAATGAAGACTATAGTAGGGGGCAGAATTTATTCGTACAGTGGCCCACAGTTATAGAACAGCCTTCCAACAGTCTTTATTTTTCGGCTGTCAAAGACCTTGGTGTTATTATTGACCCTTGTCTTTCCTTTGAGGCAAAAATATGTATATATATTTTTATATATACTATATACTATAATATTTACTATATACTATAAATATAAATAATATATATTTCCTTTTAGAAATATGATGTCGTTACAGGATGCAGAAAAAATAGTTCATGCTTTTGTTACATCTAGATTAGATTACTGTAACGCTTAATAAGATTCAGTTAGTTCAGAATGCAGCAGCAAGAGTCCTCACTAGATCTAGAAAATATGACCACATCATCCCTGTCTACACTGGCTCCCAATCAAATCTTGCATTGATTATAAAATACTACTACTGAAGTATGAAGCACTTAACGGTCTCGCACCGCAGTATCTGAGTGAACTTCTGTACCAGTATGATCCTCCATGCCTACTTAGATCAAAAGGTGCAGGCTTTCTGTTGGTACCTCAAATAATGAAGACTACAGCAGGGGGCAGATCTTGGGCTTTCTAAGAGAAAGATCTACTGATAAATGGCTTGACTAAATAAATACGTTTTCAACCTCGACTTGAACACTGAGACTGTGTTCAAGTCGAGGTTGAAAACGTATTTATTTAGTCAAGCCATTTATCAGTAGATTTCTTTCTTAGGTAAAGGTGCAGATCTGGAGGGAACATGGATACAGAGTGTTTGGTAAACTGGGCTATTTGTATGCTGTCGTCCCCTCACTTTCACACGTTAACTCAGGTTTGTTGACGGTGGTGTGGTGGGTTGTCTCTTATCCCAGAGATCCCTCATGTGGGTTTTACCTTCTGGTTCTCCCTTTTAGCTATGCTGCCATAGCGAGTCTTCCCGGAGTCCAAACTGCACAGCAACATTACTTTCATCCAACAATAAAGACACATAATAATCCACATTCTTCCCTTCCTGTCACCCCTTTTCTCTCTCTTTCTCTCTTTCTCCCTCTTTTTATTTCTCCCTTTCTGGCAGCTTGAAAAGCTCTTCCAGACATGTCTCAGTGGGTCCTGCACACTGTAAAGCGAGGCTACTTGATTCAGTTCGGGTCTCCTCCGCCCCGTTTTCACGGGGTTCTTCCCACGCTGGTGGGAAGCAAGCAGGCTCTGGTCATGGAACAGGAAGTAAACACTCTACTGAGGAAAGAGGCCATCAAGGTCGTCTCTCCATCAGAACGAGAGTCCAGATTCTACAGCCAGGACTTCATAGTTTCCAAAAAGGACGGAGGGTTGCGTCCTATCTTAGACCTACGTCAGCTGAACCGCGCTCTCATTAAACTCAGGTTCAAGATGCTGACCCTCAAGCAGGTTGTGTATGTAATGCTGCAGGTTGATCCACCACCCTGATCTTGTGGGGACCAATCTTGTGCGGTTCTATACCCTAGACCGCAGTGCCACTCGTGGCCTCTTAGTCCTCCTCTAGCTGTGTTGACAGACACACACTAGACAGGGACTGGTCAGTCTGGCATGATTGGACAATCGTTCCCAAAGCATTTCGACGCAACTTGAGTTCCTAAAAGGAAACGTCTCTAGGTTAGGTATGTAACCCAAGTTCCCTGAGGGAACAAGACGTCTCTATGCCATATGCTTTTTATACTACTGGTCAGGACTGGTCACCCCACCGGTGACGGCCAGAGTCCAATTTTTGACTGATTACACACATTATTTAAGAGTGTGAACACTCGGGCACATTCCCAAATCATTTTGATGCAGTGTCTCTTTCCTTCAGAGAAACTTGGGTTACATACGTAATCTAGAGACATTTTCCATGCTAGTGAGAAATATTCTACTCAAGTAAAAGTACTATTACTTTGAATTATTTCATACTCATTTGCTGAACCAATTCTTTTGTGGACTAGTTTGCTGTTAATAAACTGTTAATTTATTTACATGAGTGGGATGCAGAAAGGTTGTTTAATCTTGTGTGACCTAGGTTATTTTATGGGAATTTCAATTCACCCATTTGTCAAATAAATAAATAATGGAAGGTTTATGCTTATTTGATTCTTTATAATTCTAAAATAAATTTAATTGTATGGTGTAACAAAGTGTTTCCTTAACAGATGGCAATAAACTATAGGAAAATCTTATGTAAAAGGTTGCTCATAATTAAAATAAAATTAGGATGCTGTATCCATGACGGTCCTTCATGTAAAATAAATGCTTTGCACCTTTAAAAGATGATATTAATAATGTGAGTGTCATGTTTATGTTTTTAAAACCACCCTTTAATTGTATATTGTAATACCTCTTACCTTAAGCTCTTCTTCCATCTTAGACACCCTCTTCTCTAATACCTGCTTTTCATACAAGAAAGAAAGAAAGAAAGAAAGAAAGAAAGAAAGAAAGAAAGAAAGAAAGAAAGAAAGAAAGAAAGAAAGAAAGGAAGTCAGCATATGTAATATTAGCCATTAGCGGTTTGCGAGTTGGAGATTAAGGAGATTAAGGAGATTATGGAGGTTGCGGTTTGAGCCGTTGCCACACTAGACCTGTCTTGGCCTGCCATTGAGCAGAGAGCGCTTTCATCCAGCAAGTTCGACGAACGTTTTCTGCTGCCTGCTTCACAACCTCCACATTGGGGTCTGCAATTCTTTCCGGACCTGCACACCAAGGTCTTAGCCCCAAAGTGGCACTGTCTGTCAACGTCACACGGCTAGAACGCTTTATACAGTGAGGAAAATAAGTATTTGAACACCCTGCTATTTTGCAAGTTCTCCCACTTAGAAATCATGGAGGAGTCTGAAATTGTCATCGTAGGTGCATGTCCACTGTGAGAGACATAATCTAAAAAAAAAAATCCAGAAATCACAATATATTATTTTTAAACTATTTATTTGTATGATACAGCTGCAAATAAGTATTTGAACACCTGTCTATCAGCTAGAATTCTGACCCTCAAAGACCTGTTAGTCTGCCTTTAAAATGTCCACCTCCACTACATTTATTATCCTAAATTAGTTGCACCTGTTTGAGGTTGTTAGCTGCATAAAGACACCTGTCCACCCCATACAATCAATAAGAATCCAACTACTAACATGGCCAAGACCAAAGAGCTGTCCAAAGACACTAGAGACAAAATTGTACACCTCCACAAGGCTGGAAAGGGCTACGGGGAAATTGCCAAGCAGCTTGGTGAAAAAAGGTCCACTGTTGGAGCAATCATTAGAAAATGGAAGAAGCTAAACATGACTGTCAATCTCCCTCGGACTGGGGCTTCATGCAAGATCTCACCTCGTGGGGCCTCAATGATCCTAAGGAAGGTGAGAAATCAGCCCAGAACTACATGGGAGGAGCTGGTCAATGACCTGAAAAGAGCTGGGACCACCGTTTTCAAGGTTACTGTTGGTAATACACTCAGACGTCATGGTTTGAAATCATGCATGGCACGGAAGGTTCCCCTGCTTAAACCAGCACATGTCTAGGCACGTCTTAAGTTTGCCAATGACCATTTGGATGATCCAGAGGAGTCATGGGAGAAAGTCATGTGGTCAGATGAGACCAAAATAGAACTTTTGGGTCATAATTCCACTAAACGTGTTTGGAGGAAGAAGAATGATGAGTACCATCCCAAGAACACCATCCCTACTGTGAAGCATGGGGGTGGTAGCATCATGCTTTGGGGGTGTTTTTCTGCACATTGGACAGGGCGACTGCACTGTATTAAGGAGAGGATGACCGGGGCCATGTATAGCGAGATTTTGGGGAACAACCTCCTTCCCTCAGTTAGAGCATTGAAGATGGGTCGAGGCTGGGTCTTCCAACATGACAATGACCCGAAGCACACAGCCAGGATAACCAAGGAGTGGCTCTGTAAGAAGCATATCAAGGTTCTGGCGTGGCCTAGCCAGTCTCCAGACCTAAACCCAATAGAGAATCTATGGAGGGAGCTCAAATTCCGTGTTTCTCAGCGACAGGCCAGAAACCTGACTGATCTAGAGAAGATCTGTGTGGAGGAGTGGGCCAAAATCCCTCCTGCAGTGTGTGCAAACCTGGTGAAAAACTACAGGAAACATTTGACCTCTGTAATTGCAAACAAAGGATACTGTACCAAATATTAACATTGACTTTCTCAGGTGTTCAAATACTTATTTGCAGCTGTATCATACAAATAAATAGTTAAAAAAATCATACATTGTGATTTCTGGATTTTTTTTTTGAGATTATGGCTCTCACAGTGGACATGCACCTACGATGACAATTTCAGACCCCTCCATGATTTCTAAGTGGGAGAACTTGCAAAATAGCAGGGTGTTCAAATACTTATTTTCCTCACTGTATATATTGGATTGATATATTGGATTTGCCTATAATATGTCGAACCTCAAGCTTCCAAATATAGTAACAATGTAAAATCAGATAATTTTTACCTTGTTGCATGGTATGTGCCAGGAATGTACTTTTTGCCATAGCTATTGAGCCGCTCTCAATAGCACTTAGAACACTTTCTGTAATTGAGGGAATACTCTGCAAGGGAGCTGAGTATAAACTAGCCCTATAAAGTGATAATTTTTTACTTTGTTACTGACCCAGTTACATCTATCCCTGCAATAACAAACTTACTTGATGATTTTGGCAAATTTTCTTGATATAACCTGAACCTACAAAAGAGTGAATAATTACCCATAAATCAATCTGTTAATTTTTTATGGTTCACAATTCAAATATCTGGTAGTCAAACAATATTTGGAGCCAAATATCATATCTTGTTCCTATTCTGAATTAATGCTGGATAACTTTACACCCTTAATTTTATACATAAAGTAAAAAAAAAAAAATACAGTAAAATGTAACATTCTTAAAAAGTTTCTGTACCTCTGTTTTTATCTAAATCCTTTTTTTTTTTTTTTTTTTTTTTATACAGACCAGGCAATCTTCTCCTTTGTATAGGTGGGAAAAACCCCCAGAGTTTCCAAATTATTACATCAAAAATGCCAATCAAGTGGTGGTCTTTCATTACTTAACCTTATGCATTATTATTGGGCAGCTAATAGTCATAAGATGGTGTTCTGGGCGTGTGCCCAAGAGGCACGGTCATGTATTTCAACATCCCTCCCTGCTATGGTGTTTTCCTCCATTCCTACATCATTTTCACATTATACTGACAATTCAATAGTGTGATCCTCTCTCAAAATATTTTATCAATTTTGGTGTAATTTAAAATTGACCTCAGCCACAGCCACATAGTTCCTATATGTCATTATCACCTCTCCCCCCTCCTTTACAGATTCTACATTCGCTTTCTAGGAGAAAAAGGAGAAAAATGCTGTGAAAATGTTTATCAATAACGTTTTCACGACCTTCTCTGACTTATCTTTGACATTCATCTTACCTCATTCTGACCTATTTAGTTTTTTCCAAATTAGGCACTGTGCCTCATCAACAATGACCAGCAAGTATGGACTTTGTCTGCTCAGTTTTCTCCAGAAAGTATTTGAATACCCAGGAGAGAGGGCTGGACATTTGCAGCTAGTTTCTTTACTTGTGTCAAGGTTCTGATTCGGTGGCCGATTATGTGGTGAAGTTTTGTACCCTAGACGCTCAGAGTGGCTGGAACAAGTTTCAGGAAGGACTAAAGTAAAGGTTGAGCTTACCTTTCAAGTGGAGATGGCATGTAAAGACCAGATCGCTTCTCAAATGCAATACATTACCACCGCCATTCAACTGGACAACCTACTGCAAAACCAGGTGTATGTGTATATATATATATATATATATATATATATATATATATATATATATATATATATATATATATATATATATATACATACACACACACACACACACACACACACACACACAGTTACCAGATATTTACATACACTTCAAAAAATAAAAAATATATATATACACATACACACACACACACACACCCACACACACTAAATACACACACATATACAGTTGAAACCAGAAATTTACATACACTTCAGGAAAAAACACAAAAACTTTTATTTCTTTACTGTCATACATTAAATCAGAGTAAACTTTTTCTGTTTTAAATCAATAAATATTAACATATTTTTTGCATTTGTTAAATGTCAGAATCAAGCGAGGGAGAATTTTTATGTATTTTTATTATCACTTTCATCCAAGTCAGAAGTATACATACACTTCCTTAGTATTTGGTGGAATTGCCCCAAAACTGTTTCATTTGGGCCAAACGTTATGGGTATCCTTCCAAAAGCTTTCTACAATAGTTTGCTGGAGTTTTGGCCCACTCCTCTTAACAGAACTGGTGTAACTGGGTGAGGTTTGTAGGCCTTCTTGCTCGCACTCGCCTTTTCAGTGCCGCCCACAAATTTTCTATGGGATTGAAATTAGGGCTTTGTGATGGCCACTCCAATACCTTGACTTTATTGTCCTTAAGCCACTTTGTAACTAATTTGGAGGTATGCTTGGGGTCATTGTCCATTTGGAAGACTTATTTGCGCCCAAGCTTTAACTTCCTGGCTGATCTCTTCAGATGTTGCTTTAATATAGCCACATAATTTTCTTTTCTCATGATGCCATCTATTTTGTAAAGTGCACCAGTCACTTCTGCAGCAAAGCAGCCCCACAACATTATACTACCACCCCCATACTTGACAGTTGGGATGGTGTTTTGAGGCTTCAAAGCTTCGCCCTTTTTCCTTCAAATATACCGTTTATCATAATGGCCGAACAGTTCAATTTTTGTTTTGTCAGACCACAGCAAAGGTGGCAAAAGTACACACATCCTTTACTCAGGTAGAAGTACAGATACTAATTTTTTTAAAAGACTCCAGTAAAAGCTGAAGTACTGACTACACTTTTTTACTCAAGTTAAAGTAAAGAAGCATGTACTTAAGTAAAAAGTCGCCGTTACTACTACCTGTTTTAGTGTCACGCTGGTAACTGGACGTCATGTATATATATACAGTACAGACCAAAAGTTTGGACACACCTTCTTATTCAAAGAGTTTTCTTTATTTTCATGACTATGAAAATTGTAAAGTCACACTGAAGGCATCAAGGGCTATTTGACCAAGAAGGAGAGTGATGGGGTGCTGCGCCAGATGACCTGGCCTCCACAGTCACCGGACCTGAAACCAATTAAGATGGTTTAGGGGTGAGCTGGACCGCAGAGTGAAGGCAAAAGGGCCAACAAGTGCCAAGCATCTCTCGGGGAACTCCTTCAAGACTGTTGGAAGACCATTTCAGGTGACTACCTCTTGAAGCTCATCAAGAGAATGTCAAGAGTGTGCAAAGCAGTAATCAAAGCAAAAGGTGGCTACTTTGAAGAACCTAGAATATGAAATTTTTCAGTTGTTTCACACTTTTTTGTTATGTATATAATTCCATATATAATTCCACATGTGTTAATTCATAGTTTTGATGCCTTCAGTGTGAATCTACAATTTTCATAGTCATGAAAATAAAGAAAACTCTTTGAATGAGAAGGTGTGTCCAAACTTTTGGTCTGTACTGTATAGATTATATATATATATATATATATATATATATATATATATATATATATATATATATATATATATATATATATATATATATATATATATATATATATACATACATACACACAACACACACACATACATACATACATACATACATACATACATACATACATACATACATGGCCAAAATTGTTGGCACCCCTGAAATTTTTCCAGAAAAATCTAGTATTTCTCACAGAAAAGTATTGTATTAACACATGTTTTGCTATACACATGTTTATTCCCTTTGTGTGTATTGGAACAAAACAAAAAAGGGACGGAAAAAAGCTAATTTGACAATGTCACACAAAACTCCAAAAATGGGCTGGAAAAAAAAATTATTTGCACCCTTAACTTAATATTTGGTTGCACACCCTTTGGAAAGAATACCTGAAATCAGTCGCTTCCTATAACCATCAATAAGTTTCTTACACCTCTCACCCAGAATTTTGGATCACTCTTCCTTTGCAATTTTAAGATCTCTCCACAGGTGTTCAATGGGATTTAGATCTGGACTAATTGCTGGCCACTCCAGAACTCTCCAGTGCTTTGTTGCCATTCATTTCTGGGTGCTTTTTGAAGTATGTTTGGGGTTATTGTCCTGCTGGAAGAGCCAAGATCTTGGACGCAAACCCAGCTTTTTGACACTGGGCCCTACACTGCACCCCAAAATCGTTCAGTAATCCTCAGATTTCATGATGCCTTGCACACACTCAAGGCACCCAATGCCAAAAGCAGCAAAACAACCCCAAAACATTTTTAAACCTCCACCATATTTGACTGTAGGTACTGTGTTCTTTTCTTTGTAGGCCTCATTCTGTTTTCAGTAAACAGGAGAATGATGTTCTTTACCAAAAAGCTCTATCTTGGTCTCATCTGTCCACATGACATTTTCCCAGAAGGATTTTGGCTTACTCAAGTACATTTTGGCAAACTGTAGTCTTGCTTTTTTATGTCTCAATGTCAGCAGTGGGGTCCTCCTGGGTCTTCTGCCATAGTGTATTATTTCATTTAAATGTCAACGGATAGTTCGCGCTGACACTGATGCTCCCTGAGCCTGCAGGACAGCTTGAATTTCTTTGGAACTTGTTTGGGGCTGCTTATCCACCATCCGGACTATCCTGCGTTGCAACCTTTCATAAATTTTTCTCTTCCATCCACGCCCAGGGAGATTAGCTATAGTGCCATTGGTTGCAAACTTCTTGATAATGTTGCGCACTGTGGACAAAGGCAAATCTACATCTCTGGAGATGGACTTGTAACCTTGAGATTGTTGATATTTTTTTCCACAATTTTGGTTCTCAAGTCTTCACACAGTTCTCTTCTGCTCTTTCTGTTGTCCATGCTTAGTGTGGCACACATAATGCAAAGACTAAGCAAGTCAGCAAGGCCATATCCCAAACTGTAGGGAGATTCCAGCTCTGTCCTTGAAAACAATTCAAAATTATTGTGATGTTTTACAAATGACAAAATTAAGGTGAGTTAACCTGTGCATTTTATTGAAATTGAAACATTTTGAGAAGAAAAATAACTAATTTATACTTTACCTCTATAGCAGTTTTACAGAAATAAGAACATTACGAACATATTATTAAAATAAAATAGCACCATGTGGCAGCATCCCTTATATAAACAGAAACAAAATTGTAGGGGAAAAAACTTTAGCCACTCCAAAAACTGGAGCAAGGAATTTTAAGTCAAGGCATACACAACAAACAATGAGAGCCTTCTTTTTAGCCTCAAGTTTTATAAACTTGGCATTAAGCCATAACCTTATTAACAAAAGTCTTTGTTTAGCTTGAGAAACAGTTGATTTTTAAAGTTCTTGGAGTCCACACAGGCCTTTTTTGGTGTAAAAATCCTGCAGTACTGAACATTCGCTCACAGGCAGCTGAGGCTGTAAGCAGAGTGTTAAGCCTCAATGACAAGTGGCAGAGTGCAGAGAAAGACTTTAGAACCTCCAAAGTGTCAGAGGGACAGTTAAGGTAGGTCTCTAGCTGACTGGTGTCATCTCGAGAGTGGAACTTTTTTTCATCACTGAAAAAAATCATCATCTTCTGAGGAATGTGAGGTCTCACTTTTATGCACTTCCATTTGTTGTTTCAGGTGGCTTTTAATATAGTCAAAACCTATGGAATATTTAATGCCAAGATGGTTAGGTAAAATCATTTTGCCCTTTCCTGCATGAAAAACAATTGCTCACTTTTTGCTCACAATTGCTCCAGCTTCAACAAACTCAACACCCTCATTGTTTTCCTTCTCTTCATAGTCATCATCATCATCATCATCACCACTCTCTCTTTTTCCCAATTGACTTTGCCTGGCCCCTTCCACAGTGTCTGGATTATTATTATTTTCTTTAAGCACACCATAGATTCTAAATACTTTTAGAAAATTGGAGCCGTTGTCAGTTGTTGTGCGAACAATCTTGTCACAGATGTTAAACTCTGTGTAAATTTCATACATGGCACCTGCAAGTGCAGAAAAAGAATGTGTGCCTTTTAGTTGTTTACATGCTAGGGCAGCATAACATCTCTGTAGGGTTTCTGGATTTATCCAGTGTGCGGTGACACCTATGAAGCTCTGTCGGTGTGCTGTACCTCGAGACATTACTACAACACTTGGCTGTAAGAGATGCACAAGGGATTTAAAACCCTCCTGTTCAACGACACTTAGTGAATGTAGACCCTGAATGACAAAGTTTACAATAGCTTCATCTATGCTGTGCTATGAGACCCTCTTGGTTTCCTACAACTTCATTTGCTTTGATGAGGGGCCTTCATCTGACGATCTTCTTTTTAGAGCAGTTGAAGTGAGCTGGGTATATCTCTTCAAGTGATTGGTGTGCTTTCTCTAGAAGTGACAAGTAGATTTAGGAAACAGACAGACACATAGGACATAGAAAAGTAATTCAACTAACAGAATTACAGTTCCTTAAAAGTAAACATTATGCACCCGGGGGTGATATAATGAGGGTGAATTAAGTTAATAATACTCCAATAAAAATAACAGCTAGCTAACATTACAAATGTATAGTTAGTGAAGGTAACTAACATTCAGTAATCAAGCAAACACATGACCCCAAATGTGCACTAATTTAAATGCTAACATTACAGATAGCAAATACTATTATTACTCAAAACATAAAAATGGCTAATGACAAGAAAGATAGGTTTCCATAAAAAAAAGTGTATGTGCTTTTTCATATTTGACGGCGAATCCTTGAAAGCCAGCACTTCGTGTTTTTTGGGTTGACATAATTCAATTCCTTTTTGACGCTGATTTTTTCAAGCATCTCCCTCATATATGGCCACGGGTGTTCAGGAATGTCCTTGTTGTTAGTTATTTACACATCGGTGACTCCCTCTAAATTAACATTAGCAATTCCTTTTGTAGACGTGCTGCTCATTGTTAGCTCCGCTATCCTTAGTCTATGTCTGATAGCCAGCAAATAATACACCAGTGATATGGTGAAAAAGCCGGGCCATGATAGGATGATAGGCTGGAAACAGTGCTCAATGAGAAGAAATAATACTAAAAGTAACGAGGCTGGTTTGAAAATGTAAGAAGTAAAAAGTACAGATATTTGTGTAAAAATGTAATGAGTAAAAGTAAAAAGTTGTCTGAAAAATAAATAGTGGAGTAAAGTACTGATACCAGAAAAATCTACTTAAGTACAGTAACAAAGTATTTGTACTCCGTTACTTCCCACCTCTGGACCACAGGAGATGTCTCCAGAAATTAAGATTTTTTCCCTCATGTGCAGTAGCAAACTGTAGTCTGTAGTTTTGAAGTAATGGCTTTCTCCTCCCAGAGTAACCTTTCAGCTCATGGCGGTACAGTATTCCTTTTACTGTGGATAATGACACTGTCTTACCAGTTTCAGCCAGCATCTTCACAAGATCTTTTGCTGTTTGGGTTGTCCTGCTGTCCTGGGGTTGATTTGCACATTTCGCAACAAAAAACGTTCCTCTCTGGGACTCAAAATCCATCTCCTTCCTGAGTGGTATGATGGTTGTACATTCCCATGTTTTTTTTACTTGCGTATTATTGTCTGAATGGATGAACGTGGGACATTCAGGCATCTGGAAATTGCACATAAGGATGAGCCAGACTTGTGGAGGTCATCAATTCTTTTTCTGATGTCTTGGTGGATTTCTCTTGATTTTCCCATTATGTCAAAGAAAGAGGCTCTTTGTTTGAGGTGTGCCTTTATATGCATCCACAAGTGCGCCACCAATTAACTCAAATGAAATCAATTAACCTATTAAAGGCTTCTTAAGCTCAGAATGGAATCATCTGGAGTTTTTTTTTTTTGTTTAAAGGCACGATATATTTAGTGTATGTATACCGCTGACTTTGATGAAAGTGATAATAAAAATACATTAAAATTCTCCCTCGCTCGATTCTGACATTTAACAAATGCAAAAAATATGTTAATATTTATTGATTTAAAACAGAAAAAGTTTACCCTGATTTAATTATGACAGTAAAGAAAAAGGTTTTTGTGTTTTTTTCTGAAGTGTATGTAAATATCTGGTTTCAACTGTGTATATATATATATATATATATGTGTGTGTGTGTGTGTGTGTGTGTGTGTATATATATGTATGTATGTATGTGTGTATATATATATATATATATATATATATATATATATATATATATATATATATATACACGGGCCAGATTAATAAACCCAACCCGTGTGTGGCCCATTGGCCATGTCTGCCTTAAACCATGGTTCTCTAGTCTCCTATTTCCCATTCAAGTGATCAGTTCTGCTGGTAATCCTTTGCTCTCTGCTTTTATAGACTTGGGATCCATAGCCAACCTATTTAATTACCAAGTATCGAGGATCTGTGGATTCCAACCATCCCATGAAGCTCACCTCTCCCCAAATTAACACAGTAGACGACCCCCTACATTCTAGGTTTCCCCTAACTGCAGGCACACAACCTGGTAATATTGTGGCAACAGAAAGAACGCACTTAGTGGTCACTAAGATGCCAGGAACATTGCCTAGAACTCCAAACTCACGTTCCCTGCTGTTCTTAAGTCTGAACTGCAATTCTGAATTTTAGAACCACTTCCCATAACACAGGGCCCTTGGTCTCATTTGTTGGTGAATTTCATCACTGATCTACTTAATTTACGGGGTTACACCACCATTCTGGTGTCGTGGATCGTTTTTTAAAAGCTTGTAAATGGATGCCTCTAAAAGGCCTTCCCACCACCATGGAGACTGCCCAAAATGTTAGTAGTCAATGTTGTTAGTAACTATTGCCTGCCAGAGGACAGTGTCAGACAGAGGTTTCTCAGTTTAATTCATGAGTATGACAATCATTTAGCAAATTACTGGGAATCAATGTTAGTCTCACGTCAGGATATCACCCCGAAGCTAACGGCCAAGCAACTAACAGCCCTAATCCAAACTCAAAGGTTTACCAAGAACTCGGACGGTTTCTTAGAACATACTGCTATGAATAATAACATCGGAGTGAGTTTCGAATACGGCCAGAATACACCCAGAATTTATTGATACGCTCCTTCACAACCTTTACACTTATTTCAATGTATACTGGGACACTAGTCACCCCTATTTCCATGGTCAGGTGAAACATAAGCTGTCCTGGCAGTGAATAAGTGGTATAATTGCAGCAGGGAGGTATGGGAAAGAGCCCACGTGCCATTCAGCAGGCCATTCGTAGCAAAGAAATCCAGTCTAATTGTCGGAGGCGGCCTCACTCACAATACCAACCAAGTCAACTAGAATGGCTGTCTACTCAGAACATTAGACTGAAATTGCCATGCAAAAACCTCACTAGGTCACGTATGTAACCCTAGTTCCCTGAGGGAACAAGAGCTGCATCGAAAGGCTTTGGGAACACCTCCACATTGTTCATGCTCTGAATCATGTGTAAAACTGGCCAATAGGCAGTCGTGACATCATTGGCAGGCGTGCAAACCAGAAAGCTACAAAATGGGAGCGCGATAGGAGCAACATCAGCTTCTGGAAGAAGAAGGTAAGCACTGCAGGGATGCAGGGAGTATGGCATGTTAACGCATCTCTACATACGTAACCTAATGACGTTCCCTTTCAGGAGCTCAAACTGCGCCGAAACGCTTTGAGATCAAATGTCCAATCACGCCATACTGACGAGTCCCTGCCTAGTGTGTCTAAGCACACCCTGTCAGGTCATAGAACCTGACAAAGGTCAGTGGGGTGGACCCACCCGCAGCATTGCAGATGCATCATTGCCGCCATACCCCAGGTGGAATGAGCCTCAACTCTGAAAGAAGTGGGAAGACCAGAGGATTTAAAACACAGACAAATGGCATCCACAATCCATCTATGGAGCCTCTGCCTAGTGGCCGGGAACCTTTCCTGCCATAGCAGACAAACAGCTGCTCCGACTTCCTCCATGGACTCGTCCTTTGGAGGTATGTGTCCAGTGCTCCATTTTGCTTTTCCTGGCTAGGGGCTAGGAAAGGAGGAGGACAAAATGCCTGCAAAATGACAGGTTGTGAGGGGGCCGCAGGCACGTACCCCGGTCTGGGGTACAGGATAGCACTGGCCATGCCAGGGGCAAACTTCAGTAAAGACGGGGCCACAGAAAGAGCCTGTAGGTCCCTGATCCTCTTAAGGGAGGATATTACCAGATACCTAAGGGCCACATTGGCCAATGGCTTGAAGGGGGGCTCAGATAGAGCCACCAACACAATGGCCAAGTCCCACACAGGCACTCTGGGATGTGTCCCGGTCCTCAGCTTCCGGGTGCCACACAGGCAACGTGTCACAAGGGGGTGTTTCCCCAGCATCTGACTTGCTGGTGGGGTACAATAAGCCACGATAGCGGACACGTAAACCTTCAGGGTTGACAGCGCCATTCCTGCAGCAAACTGATCCCACAGAAACTCCAGAACTGAACCAACCGGGCAGTTGACTGAATCCAGCTGGTGGTGCTCACACCACGTAGTGAACAGATGCCATTTAGTGGCATACAACCTCATCGTGGAGGGAGCTCTGGAATGGAGAATGGTCTCAACTACCCTAGTAGAGAGACCAGCCGCTAGGAACCCTTAGGGGCCACAGCCACAGTTTCCATAACTCTGGGGGGGGGGGAACAAGGGTTCCCCCTGTCTGTGAGAGGAAATCCCTCCTGAAAAGAATTTCCCAAGAAGGGCCCTTGAGGAGGGACAGCAGGTCCACAAACCAAGGTCTGCATGGCCACGAGGTGGCACCAGACGAGCTCCACCCTGGCGGATTCTCTTCAAAACTCCTGGGAACAGCACGATAGAGGGATTGGTAAACTTCACCCTCTAAAGCAAACCTCAGGAACCTCCTGTGAGAAAGAAGGAAGGATGGCTATGTGGAAATAGGTGTCTCTTAGATCCATCGTGACAAACCAGTATGGAAACGGTTCAAAGAGCGTAGATCTAGGTTCGGCCGCATTCCGCCATCCTTCTTTGGAACAATGAAGTACTGGCTGTAGTAGCCCGACTCTCTGACCAAGGGATGAACCACCTCGATGGCCCCTTTCCTCAGGAGGGTGCATACTTCCTGTCCCAGGACCAGGGACAGCTTCTGCACCACTACGGTAGGCCACAACCTGTTAAAACGGGGCAAACTGAATCGAGTAGCCCACTTTTATAGTGCGCAGGACCCACCGAGACTTGAGCAATGCCCGACAGCTGTTGCGGCCTCCTGAGAGGCAGCGGGTCTCCTCCATCCGCAGCAAATTTCCGCCGGGAATGGCAGGATCCTGCAGGAGGGGAGGCTGCACTCTGAAGCACTCTTGTGGCAGAAATCACATCCTGGCCTCCACCTCTCCCTGGAAGTCTGATCAGAGAGCCAGCCTTTCTTCTGACCCATTCAGAACAGCTGGGAAGATCCCCTGCAGCTGTGTTAGATTCCCAAGCAGGCCCGGGTCCCCCCCCATCCCCAGTGGGGAGGAGCGACCCGGTGGAGGTGGACTGCACTCTGTGAAAAAGCTAACAATCAGGGCGCCCTGCTTCGGGGTGGGCGGGCCTGACTGTTAGCTTTTTCACAGAGTTATCCCTTATCCAGCTTGCTGGGTTGCTTTCACTTTTTGTCAAGCCAAGCTATCCCCAGCTTAGTGACGGCCCGTGTCACTACCTCCAGGAGCTCCTCAAACAGCACAGGCTGTGAGGAGTCTGTGGGCCCGCTAGCATCCAAAAATTCTCCCTCCTCGGAGGAAGAGATTCGGAGCTCCACGTCACACGCACTCGGCAGTGGAGGCTGGAGAGAACATATTCGTCTCCATGCCTTCTGCTAGGTCGGCCTGCGAGCCCCCTGACCATCAGTGCCGCTTCGCCTCGGTGAGAGCAGAACCTGAGCCGCAAGGGAGATCACTCTCCTCGAAGAGTGATCTCTGAGAGCGGAGCATGCAAATAGCCATGTGGCTGCAGCACGGATAATCATCTTTCAAGAGAGCAGACTGAACATGCTCCACTCCCAAGCAAACTACACACGGTTCATGCGTGTCTCCCCCCGTAATGAAATAGGAGGAACACACATGCACTTACCTGAACAACAGAAGCTGATGTCGATCCCATCGTGCTCTAATTTTGTAGCTTTCTTTTGGTTTGCGCGACGTCGCTTACCAATGACATCACGACTGCCTACTGGCCAGATTTTACACATGATTCAGAGCATGAACAACCTGGAGGTGTTCCTGAAGCGTTTTGACACAGCTCGAGTTCCTGAAAGGGAACTAATTGTATTTTACACATACAATGCCCCATTGTATGTGCCTATTAAAGATTTTACATCAGGTCAATGAGTAATGTATCTCACCCACCTTCCATGTCTTCTTATTTAAGCTTGCCTATACCCCCACCCACCAATGAAACTGACCAGGAACCTCTTCCACCATTAAAGGTGGAACTACTACACTTCATCATGGACTTTCATCGACAAAGGTGATAGTTACAATACCTAATAGATTGGGAGGGATATGGACCTGAGGTACAGAGCTGGGTCAACAAAAATGATATTATGGACCCCTTACTCACTGACAACTTCCACAAAGAGCACCCTGGACGGCCAGGCCCCAGCTCTCAGTGACATCCCTGCAGGATAATAGAAATGTTTGGAGGTGTCCAGATGGCCAGTGCTCATGCTACCCGAATTCGCGAAGTATTGTGCTCATTTATTTCACTTTACCAAGCTATGTTTATGTTCATGACTTTTTTGTCTCGACCTGTTTCCATCAATTGACATTCATGTTTCTGCCTGTGTGTTTATCAGACTTCGATTTGGATATCCTATGTACCGAACTGTTTGCATGCCGTCTCTCTGCGCTCTCTGCCTCTGTTTAATATATGCGTATGGATTCCAATAGTGTAAATCAATTGCTTCCTTTATTGCTTTAGTTTTGGATTTTGTGGTCTTACCTGTGTGACTTTGTCCAACTGTAAGCGTAATCTGGCGAGATCCTGCTTGCTTTCCACCAGACAAGCCTTCAGCTTCTCATTTTCTGCCAGTGCCTCTGCATAAAGCTAGTAAAATGAAACCGACAAGCAGTAAGTCTTGTTTGTGGTACCTATGAATATTTAATATAAAATATGAACTTATAATAAAAATATAATGTGGATTGGGGTTGTGAAGGACAGCATGCACTTTTACTACTTAACACTCACCCTGTAACATTAATCTTTTCACATCGTCCAGCGCTCCCTTTTATTTCCTAGGTCTCACAAACCACATGACTTCATCTTATAAAACAAGATGATAATCATAAGTCTACTTTTTGACTTCCTTGCTACAGTTGAACATTGCCCACCATATGATGGCCCATAAATAAAACACCTCTGTATTTGCAAAGAAATATAACAATGTTACAATCTACACAAGAAGAGATTAAACACTGCCTGTTTAAATTGCTTCATTATAATGAGAGTGAAAAGGTGGGATTTATTTGGAAAACTCCTTTTTACAACCTTCTGAGCTTAACACTTTTACTCAGGCACAGTATTAGCCATTAAAATGAAGCACAACTAAAACAAGAATTAAGAAGAAGAACTTTCCAATCTTAAAGAATAGCAATTATTAATTGTGCTTTCAATTTTTTTTACCCAGTCTCTATCCATGCAATTTAGGGATGCACCAAATTTTTTGTAAAAATTTTGTGAAAAATGGCATTAGCAGTTTTTGCCCAAAAGAAAAAAGGCAGAAATACAAAGCCGAAAATATGCAAGCCCACCCCTGTGTTTTGCTCTAACTATTATCACTAACTAGGAAGTAATGGAAGTATTTAAAAGTTTCTGATTACAACAAAAAAATTGCAAAATGCAGCGTCTATTCAGTGAAAGTTTCAAAAGGGGTTATGATGCCGAAGCACTTTACCACTACAGGTTTAATTCACCACCTAAAAACAAAACATGCAATTCAGTACCCAGAGTACAGCAAGCAGAGTATATTGCTTAAAAGTACCTCTGCCAGCTCACTAACACCACCGGTTACTGCAGTCTTTGAAAAGTTGAAGATATTTGCAAATGATAGTTACAAAGCATGTGGAATTACAGAGAAAATAATGGAATTCATTGCGCTTACATTAGATACGACATTAGATTTTGTAGACTTATAGAACATACTTAGACACATTACACAGTTCCAACCAGATGCTAATTAGCAGAGACCTGTCTGTCTGAAACGTTGCAAAACACATCCATGAGCTAATGACGACAATCTCAGATTTAAGTTTTACCACAGACATTTGGAGCTCAAATGCAAGTCCAACCAGCATGCATAGCCTAATAGAGCAGTGGATAGATGCTGATTTTAAATTCCAAAACATTTTGCTTCATGCACGTTAGTTTGCTGGGTCACACACTACAGCAGCGATATATGATGCTTTAGCAACCATGATTGACACTACGATTGGCACATCAAAAAGTCTGAAATGAATCTGATTGTGACAGATTATGAACGGAACATGACAAAGGCTATACTTTTTTTTATACTATAGTTCTTTTTTTTTTATTTGTTGTGATACTTTCAATATAAATTTAAAGTGTGACTATTTTACTGGTTTGTAGTTTTTCAGTTCAGATTAATAAAATTTCACAATAGTTTAAGACTATTGTCACAAACATTTCTGCACTCATGTCCATCACTAAACAGTTACCTTAATAATGGAAACATAATAAATGGATATATTTGATCTGGTTAATAAATTAATTAGTTAGTGCAGCAGCAAACAAATTGCAAATCACAAAATCCCCCAGCAGAATTGAGACATTAAAATTGCTCAGTTCATCACAAAAATTTAAAAGTTTAAAATATAAACTTAACACTTATAAGGGCTGTAGATGGTCAGTATTAGCTTTTTACCTTTTTTTTCAATCCTGTTGAAGTAGACAAGATATTGAAAATTTTTTCAATTGCTGAAACTTATGTTTTTTTTACATAAAAAACATAAGTGTGCCCTTAGTTAATATTTTGACAATAGAATACACAAAATTATACCTAATAACAGGACTTCCCTAGATACCATTATCAGGTTCCAACCTAATTGGTGAAGCTGGTTCCATCATTTATGTTTACCTTGTTTTCCTCACAGCAGAAAAAAAAAACAGTGCACATTCTCTTTAACTATAATTAAAAACAGCTACTATAAACCAAAATGTGCATCAAGGATCAGCCCTGAGCCCTTTCCTGTTTGTAGTGGTGATGGACAGGTTGACGGACGAGGTCAGACAGGAGTCTCCCTGGACTATGATGTTTGCGGATGATATTGTGATTTGTGGTGAGAGTATGAAGCAGGTTGAGAAGAGCCTGAAGAGGTGGAGATATGTGCTGGAGAGAAGGGGAATAAAAGTCAGTAGGAGTAAGACAGAATACATGTGTGTGAATGAGAGGGAGGGCAGTGGAGTTGTGCGGTTGCAGGGAGAAGAGCTGGAGAAGGTGGAGGAATTCAGGTACCTGGGGTCAACAGTGCAAAGTAATGGAGAGTGTGTTAGAAAAGTGAAGAAAAGAGTGCAGGCAGGGTGGAGTGGGTGGAGAAGAGTGACAGGAGTGATTTGTGATAGTAGGGTATCTGCAAAAATGAAAGGGAAAGTTTATAGGTCCGTGGTGAGACATGCAATGTTGTATGGATTAGAGACAGTGGCATTGAGTAAAAGACAGGAGGTGGAGCTGGAGGTAGCAGAGCTGAAGATGTTGAGGTTTTTGTTGGGAGTAACGAGGATGGATAAGATAAGAAATTAGTTTATTAGAGGGACAGCGCATGTAGGATGTTTTGGTGACAAGGTGAGGGAGGCGAGATTGAGATGGTTTGGGCATGTGCAGAGGAGGGACATGAATTATATTGGTAGAAGAATGCTGAGGATGGAGCCACCAGGTAGGAGGAAAAGAGGAAGACCAAGGAGGAGGTTCATGGATGTGGTGAGGGAAGACATGCAGGTAGTTGGTGTAAAAGAGGCAGATGTAGAGGACAGGGTGGTATGGAGACAGATGATCCACTGTGGCGACCCCTAATGGGAGCAGCCGAAAGAAGAAGAAGAAGATGAAGAAGAAGAAGAAGAAGAAGAAGAAGAAGAAGAAGAAGAAGAAGAAAAAGAAGACTATAAACCAAAATGTAGAGACAGTCTAACTGTTTTGTCTCTGCATGCAGTTTGGTAAAGTATGTGATAGGATGTTGAAGTATGGTCGGTTGTTGCATGTTTAGTATGTTTGTCATGTCATGAACAATTTGTTTGCAATAAAAACTGCTGTATATTTAGTTTTAGAATGTGTTTTTATAAGAACATTGACATAATCTAGTTTAAACTCGATACTCAGAAATTCCACCCTCTTGCTCCATTTGTGGAAGCATGTAGCACATGCCCATACATAGCACAATTACTTACATCCACATTTCTGTGGATAATGTGTATATATATATCAGTGGCAGGCCGTGCTTTTGGTACCTGGGCCTTCAGTGGGGACTTTCTCAACTTAATCCACCTCTTAATACCACCACTATGATGTCACAATTATAGAAACCATCTATACTAGACAAAAATGCAATATAACAAGTGGCATTACAGAGAAAGAGGCATTTTGCTTATAGTAAATAAAAATATGTAAATAAATTACAACCCACTCACCAGAGATGCATACTCTTAATTTGTACTGCTCCTCAGAGGCTGTAAGCCAGTGGTACCGCTCGTAGGCACTGGTCTAGAAGTGGCAAACACACCTTTTCCCGGACTGAGACAAGCTAGCTAGCTTCAGGATTGGCCGACCTCTCCTCACAATGTCTAACTTTTCTTTAAAATTTATTTTTAAGTATGCCCGGGACCAAATCAATTTCTCTTCCTCCGTAGGATTAAAAAAAGTCTAACTCAGATAAATTAATGTGTGCATCATTCTACAGACGTGTTTTGCTAGTCTAACTTGGCTGTAACAGTTTCCCCATATATATATATATATATATATATATATATATATATATATATATATATATATATATATATATATATATATATATATATATATATATATATACACAGTGGGTACGGAAAGTAATCAGACCCCCTTAAATTTTTCACTCTTTGTTATATTGCAGCCATTTGCTAAAATCATTTAAGTTCATTCTTCTTCCTCATGAATGTACACACAGCTCCCCATATTGACAGAAAAACACAGAATTGTTGACATTGTTGCAGATTTATAAAAAAAAAAAAAACTGAAATATCACATTGTCCTAAGTATTTAGACCCTTTGCTGTGACACTCATATATTTAACTCAGGTGCTTTCCATTTCTTCTGATCATCCTTGAGATGGTTCTACACCTTCATTTGAGTCCAGCTGTGTTTGATTATACTGATTGGACTTGATTAGGAAAGCCACACACCTGTCTATATAAGACCTTCCAGATCACAATGCATGTCAGAGCAAATGAGAATCATGAGGTCAAAGGAACTGCCTGAAGAGCTCAGAGACAGAATTGTGGCAAGGCACAGATCTGGCCAAGGTTACAAAAAGATTTCTGCTGCACTTAAGGTTCCTAAGAGCACAGTGGCCTCCATAATCCTCAAATGGAAGACGTTTGGGACGACCAGAACCCTTCCTAGAGCTGGCCGTCCGGCCAAACTGAGCTATCGGGGGAGAAGAGCCTTGGTGAGAGAGGTAAAGAAGAACCCAAAGATCACTGTGGCTGAGCTCCAGAGATGCAGTCAGGAGATGGGAGAAAGTTGTAGAAAGTCAACCATCACTGCAGCCCTCCACCAGTCGGGGCTTTATGGCAGAGTGGCCTGACGGAAGCCTCTCCTCAGTGTAAGACACATGAAAGCCCGCATGGAGTTTGCTAAAAAACACCTGAAGGACTCCAAGATGGTGAGAAATAAGATTCTCTGGTCTGATGAGACCAAAATAGAACTTTTTGGCCTTAATTCTAAGCGGTATGTGTGGAGAAAACCAGGCACTGCTCATCACCTGTCCAATACAGTCCCAACAGTGAAGCATGGTGGTGGCAGCATCATGCTGTGGGGGTGTTTTTCAGCTGCAGGGACAGGACGACTGGTTGCAATCGAGGGAAAGATGAATGCGGCCAAGTACAGGGATATCCTGGACAAAAACCTTCTCCAGAGTGCTCTGGACCTCAGACTGGGCCGAAGGTTTACCTTCCAACAAGACAATGACCCTAAGCACACAGCTAAAATAACGAAGGAGTGGCTTCACAACAACTCCGTGACTGTTCTTGAATGGCCCAGCCAGAGCCCTGACTTAAACCCAATTGAGCATCTCTGGAGAGACCCAAAAATGGCTGTCCACCAACGTTTACCATCCAACCTGACAGAACTGGAGAGGACCTGCAAGGAGGAATGGCAGAGGATCCCCAAATCCAGGTGTGAAAGACTTGTTGCATCTTTCCCAAAAAGACTCCTGGCTGTATTAGATCAAAAGGGGGCTTCTACTAAATACTGAGCAAAGGGTCTGAATACTTAGGACCATGTGATATTTCAGTTTTTCTTTTTTAATAAATCTGCAACAATGTCAACAATTCTGTGTTTTTCTGTCAGTATGGGGTGCTATGTGTACATTAATAAGGAAGAAGAATGAACCTAAATGATTTTAGCAAATGGCTGCAATATAACAAAGAGTGAAAAATTTAAGGGGGTCTGAATACTTTCCGTACCCATTTTGTGTATATATGTATATATATATATATATATATATATATATATATATATATATATATATATATATATATATATATATGTATGTATATATGTATGTATGTATATATGTATGTATGTATATATACCGTGTTTTTCAGACTATAAGCCGCTACTTTTTTCCTACGTTTGAACCCCGCGGCTTAAACAACGAAGTGGCTAATTTATGATTTTTTCCTGGGTTTTTCCCAGTTTCACAAACTTCAAGCCAAAAAACTGAACTGAAGTACATTAGTGTAGACATTGAGCATCTCTGGAGAGACCTAAAAATGGCTACCAACGTTTACCATCCAACCTGACAGAACTGGAGAGGATCTGCAAGGAGGAATGGCCGAGGATCCCCAAATCCAGGTGTGAAAAACTTGTTGCATCTTTACCAAAAAGACACATGGCTGTATTAGATCAAATGGGTGCTTTACACAAACAAACACACATTGCAACAAACTCAGATATAGAAATGCATTTGCCCTTTAGCAATGCCCTGATGTGCTTCAGATGGGACAACCGTAATTATTCATTGGCTACAGGACTCCCAAAATGCCTGCATACAATAGCAGCAAAACACAGATTAATTTAAACTTTTAAAGATTTACTGGGTTAGCAGGATTTCACCATATCTTATCATCTTTACTCAGCTAGGTGGCTAAGATATTACACAAGATGTGTTTAGATGGAGCATTGTAATTGATTAAGTTTGAAAGTCCAATCCGAATGAAAATGCTCCATATAAACACCTAAATCGGAATAAAGTTGAAGGTATCTTGTAGTTCATGGTTGCCTGGAAGCCCTGCCTGTCAGAGAGTTCAGGTTTTAGGATCCAAGGCAGATGCAAAGAGAGCAAAGGAGAAAAGCGCGCGTGCAGAGCTGAATTGGGGAGCCGAGGTGCACGGAGGGCGAGGATGCCGAGCCGGAAGTTGGGCCGCGTTCAGTGCGAGCAGAGCCGAGACGAGCCGGAAACCGGAGTGCGCTCAGCGCAAGCCTGAAACCGGAGCGTTCAGCGCAAACAGAGCAGAGCCAAGCCGGGAACTGGAGCGTGTTCAGCGCGAGCAGAGCAGAGCCGATAAGCTGAGGGGAGAGTCGGGAAAAAAGGCGCGGTCTGGAAGCCCGGAGGACAGAATTGTCAGGACAGAAACAGGTCAGAAACAGAAAGAAAACAGAGATACGCTGGAGAGCGATCAGGGCAAGCCTAAAGACAATCTGGCACTGTCTGGAGGATTCTGGCCTCCTAATAACTGTTAGGAAAATAGACGCCATTTCGGTGCAGCTGGTTGGGAGGGGGCGTTTCCTCGGTGATTGAGGCGGCAATGCTGGAAGTGCTCAAGTGGGCTGACACTGCCACATGTGCCGGTTGTCTCCATTGTCCTGGACGTGGCTGTGGGTTCTCTTGCCGTGTGCATGCTTTGCCTCTCCGAAGGCGGAGTCTCTAGTATTTAATAGGTATCCACAGCTTCTGGGTGGAGCCTACTTGGACAGTCTTGGAGATGGATCCTGCTGGCCAGGTTCGCATCTGCTTTCAAACTGGTTCAAAATGCAAGGACAGAGTCTTACACCATTCCATGTTGATGTAGACATACAGTCTGCTGCCGCGAGTCTTACCGCAGAGCTGCATTTCTGTTGCTATGAAATGTGGCTAGTTGAATGCCAGTGTCCAGAGTTCTTTTGCTCTGCCACGTCTCCATGAAAACAAAGACGCAGCAGTGTCTGTACTCAAGCCAAGAAAGGTGCTGGAGTCTAATGTAGTACAATTTATTGTCCAAAGAGCAGACATTTGCTAGCAGGATAACTGGTAGAGCAGGCTAGGGTTAGCCTTTAGCCTAGCACCGGCCCCCACTCACTTTCCACACATCCGTGTGTTTATGGTGTGACTGATCAACTTTATTCCCCTGTATTTACTGCAGGTCTGCACATCTCTCTTATTCTTAAAAACTGGTACTAGCACACTCCTTTTCCATTACTCAGGCATCCTCTCACCTTCCCAAATTTTGTTAACCAATCTTGTTAAAAACTCCACCGCCATCTCTCCTAAACACCTCCATGCTTCTACTGGTATGTCATCGGGTCCAACCAACTTTCCACTTTTCATCCCCTTAATAGCTGCTCTCACTTCCTCCATACTAGTCATATTCACTTCCTGCTTCACCATCTCCACATCATCCAACCTTCTCTTTTTTCATTTTTCTCATTCATCAGCTGCTCAAAAAACTCCCTCTATCTTCTCAACACACTCAATAATAGTTACACTCTAAAAGGTTTAGTAATATACCTCTCTTTTAATGTTGTCTCTTTTTTTTATTTTAAAGTTTATTTAAAATTATCTTCTCTTTATTCTTTCTTTTCAAACAAGGGTGCATTGTATAAACCAGAATATAATGTTGTATTAACATAACTTATACCTTAAATACTGGTCCCGGTACGTTGTACATCTGTTTTAACGCTGTCTTTTTTTTTAAGGCTTGATGTCAAAGTTGACATAAAATTATCTTCTCATTATTTTCCTAACAAGGGTGCATCTTATATACCTGAATATAACATTGTATTAACAAAGTTATACCTTAAATACTGGTATGTTAATACAACCCCTGGCAAAAAGTATGGAATCACCCCTCTCAGAAGATGTTAATTCAAATGTTTAATTGTGTAGAAAAAAAAACAAGCACATATTTTCACTCAACAGTCCAAACTTCTGGCTGTATAAAACACTTAAAAAAAAAAAAAAAAACTAAGAAATATAACTATAGTCAATTACAACTGTTTTTACAGATCAAACAGAGGAAAAAAATATGGAATCACACAAATCTGAGGAAAATTATATGGAATCACCATGCACTTTGCATTTCTAAAACAAACACCTGTATTTGATTACAACTGCTAATTAGTCTGCAGTTAAAAAAGAGTGCTTGCACACATTAGTGATGTGTTGAACCAAGATGATTGACAAAACTCATGGCTCCAACACGAGAGATGTCAGTTGAAACAAAGGAGAGGATCATCAAACTTCTCGAAAAAGGTAAATCTTCACGGAATGTTGCAAAAGATGTTGGTTGTTCCCAGTCAGCTGTGTCTAAAATCTGGACCAAGTACAAATCAAATGGAAAGGTTGTAAAAGGGAAGCGTACTGGTACACCAAGAAAGAGATCAAAGTGCCAAGACAGAAAACTTAAAGCAATATGCCTTAAAAACAGAAAATGCACAACAAAACAAATGAGGAACAAATGGGAAAAAAGTGAAGTCAATGTCTGTGTCCGGACTGTAAGAAATCGCCTAAAAGAAATGGGATTTACATACAGAAAAGCCAAACGAAACCATCATTAACATCTAAAAAGAAAAAAAAATAGGTTTCATTGGGCTAAAGAAAGACAATCTTGGACTGTGGATGACTGGATGAGTTATATTCAGTGATGAATCACGAATCTGCATTGGGCAGGGTGATGATGCTGGAACTTTTGTTTGGTGCCGTTCCAATGAAATTTATAAAGACAACTGCCTGAAGAAAACATGCAAATTTCCACAATCATTAATGATATGGGGTTGTATGTCAGGTAAAGGTATAGGAGAGATGACAGTCAATACATCTTCTATAAATGCACAAGTTTATGTTGAGATTTTGGACACTTTTCTTATTCCATCAATTGAAAGGATGTTTTGTGATGGTAGCATAATTTTTCAGGATGATAATGCATCATGCCATAGGGCAAAATCTGTGAAAACATTCCTACAGGAAAGACATATAGTGTCAATGGCCTGGCCTGCAAATAGTCCGGACCTCAATCCAAATGAAATTCTGTGGTGTAAATGAAAGAAAATGGTCCACGACAAGGCTCCAACCTGCAAGGCTGATCTGGCAACTGCAATAAGACAAAGCTGGAGACAGATTGATGAAGTATACTGTTTGTCATTAGTTAAAGCCATGATTCAGAGAATTCAAGCTGTTATACTAGCCAGAGGTGGTGCAACAAAGTACTAGTAGTGTTTTTATTTGGTGATTCCATATAATTTTCCTCAGATTTGTGTGATTCCATATTTTATTCCTCTGTTTGATCTGTAAAAACAGTTGTAATTGACTATAGTTATCTTTCTTTGTTTTTTTTAAAAGTGTTTTATACAGCCAGAAGTTTGGATTGTTGAGTGAAAATTGTTTTGTGGCATATATGTGCTTGGTTTTTTTTTCTACACAATTAAACATTTGAATGAACATCTTCTGAGAGGGGTGATTCCATACTTTTTGCCAGGGGTTGTAGTATGTTAAATGTTAACTGGTATGATCATCAAAATGGTCTATTCCTTATTTTGCAAACAATGGTGCATTTTATTTAATCAGGAAATGTACCATACTGTCTTAATACACTTTGGATAAAACTTTAAGTTCTCCAAAGCAAGTATAACCCAGAAACCATGGCCACAAATGCATGAACAAAGGGAGTTTCTCCCTTCAAAATGGAAAGTCAGACTCTCCAGGGAGCGTCTGACTCCCTGGAGAGTCAGACGCTTAGAACAGCCCAGCAGCGACTCTTCGGGACGAGATCTCAAATACTTTTTGAGATTTTCCAGCAAGATTTATCTTAAAGTCAGTCAGCCAGGTCAAGTCAACTCGCTCGAGGGAAGGGCCCGAGGGCCCAAAGGCCAAGAGGGTCAGACATTCGGAACAGCTTAAAAACGACTCTCTCTTCCTCCAAGATCTTCCGGCAAGCTTCACTTTTCAAGAAAAACAACTGCTCTGATCTTCAGGAGAACCTGGAAGAACATCTGGCTCCATTCTAACTGACTCTTCAAAGATCTCTTTGTCGCATCCGGACTCTTGTGCAACAAGCCAATGCAAGTAACCGTTTTACCAACCAATTTAGATGCGTATTTAAGTGTGAACCCCTTTATTGAATCTTAAGGTGAATTTAAATTTCTGTGACGATTTCTCAGTTAGGGTGTGATTAATTTTGAAGCTTAATCTTGCCATTCCTTTCCTTTCTTTCTTTCCTTTCCTCTTTTCCTTTCTCTTCCTCCTTTTCCTAATATTAACTTTTGTTTATTTTTACTTTCATTCTTGTTTTCTTTACTTCTTTTGTTTGTTTGTGTAGTTAGTTCTATGTTGTGTTTGTCTCATTCATTAAACGCCATAATTTTTCACAAGTGATTGTCTCTGAGTGCCGCTCACATTTTAAGGTTCCTGCAACATTCGATCTGAACTACATGCTTTAAGATTGTATGGTATAAAGTAAAGGGGGGGTTGCGTCTTTCTTGGCCGGGGAGATACCTCTTTTATAGAATTAATAAAGATTATACTCGGACGAAACAGACCAAATAAGTGTAACATTAATTCCATTACCGTCAATTCAACTTAATTTAAATATTTAGGAGTAACTATAACCCGTTATAATTGCTTATATTTTTCTTTGCGAGCTAAATTCGCTACATATAATGGTGGAGAATGCGGGAAAACTGTTATTCAATCTATATACTCATTTTATCTTTATCAATTGTTTTTTCCTCTTCTCTCCCATTCGCTAAATATAATGGTGGAGAATGCGGGCAAACTGTTATTCAAACTATATACTCATTTTTTCTTTATCAATTGGTTTTCCCTCTTGTCTCCCTTTCGCTACATATAATGGTGGAGAATGCGGGCAAACTGTTATTCAAACTATATACTCATTTTATCTTTATCAATTGGTTTTCCCTCTTCTCTTCCATTCGCTACAGTTGCGTAATGCTAACGACAGACGCATCCCTCACGGTGTGGGGAGTGGTCATGAGTGGCCGATCCGCGTTACATCGTTCATGGCATATAAACTGCCTGGAGATGATGGCTGTGCTTATGGCACTCAAACACTTCCTCCGAGACCTGAGAGGTTACCACGTGCAAGTCTGTGTGGACAACACATCGGTGGTCTTGTACATTAACCTCCAGGGGGGTCTCTGATCTCGCCCCTGTACAGGCTGGCACGCTGGATCCTCCTGTGGTCCCAGGGGAGACCCCTCTCACTGAGAGCCATCCACATCCCAGAGGTGGTGGAGCAGATTTGGCAGAGATATTACAGAGCCTAGGTAGATCTGTTTGTGACTCTGGAGACCTCACTGACCTCTCTTGTTCTCTCTTTTTTACCCAGCCCCACTGGGCTGGAAGTTAAAGGGGTGATGATAAATGTTATCAGTGGCTATGCTCCACAAGTGGGTTGTAAGATGGAGGAGTAGATTGGTGATTGGTGATTGGGGCAGACGTTTATGGGCATGTAGGTAAAGGGAACAGAGGTGATGAGGAGGTGATGGGTAAGTATGGTCTTAAGTAGAGGAATGTGGAAGGGCAGCTGGAAGTAGATACAAAGATGGAAATAACAGTGGTAAATACTTATTTTAGGAAGAAGGAGGATCATAGGGTGATGTATAAGAGTAGAGGAAGGTGCACACAGGTGGATTATGTTCTATGTAGGAGATGCAACCTGAAGGAGATTGGAGACTGTAAGGTGTTGGCAAGGGACAGTGTAGCTAGACAGCATCGAGTGTGGTCTCTTGGATGGTTTTGAAGCTGAAGAAGAAGAGGAGGAGAGAGAGAACTGAAAGAAGAATAAGATAATGGAAATTGAAGGAGGAAGACTGTAGTATGAGAGTCAGGGAAGTGGTCAGACAGGGGCTTGGTGGTGGTGAAGAGGTGCTGGATGATTGGGCAACTATTGCAGAAGTGATAAGGGAGACAGCTAGAAAGGTGCTTAGTGAGACTTCTGGAAATAGAAAGAAGACAAATACATGGTGGTGGAATGAGGAAGTGCAGGAAAGCTTAAGGAGAAAAAGGTTGGTAAAATACAATTGGGATCGGCAGAGTGATGAGAAAAGTAGGCAGGAGTACAAGGTATTGTGGCAGCAGGTTAAAAGGGATGTGGCAAAAGCCAAGGAAAAGGCATACGAGGAGTTGTATGAGAAGTTGGACACTAGGGAAGGAGAAAAGGATTTATAACTATTGGCCAGGCAGAGGAACTGAGCTGGAAAGGATGTGAGCAATAAAGGATGGAGAGGGAAATGTGTTGACTAGTGAAGAGAGTATGTTGGGAAGATGGTGGGAGTATTTTGAGCAGCTGATGAATAAGGAAAATGAGAGAAAGGTTGGATGGTGTGGAGATAGTGAAGCAGAAAGTGGATAGGATTAGTAAGTAGGAAGTGAGAGCAGCGATTAAGAGGGTAAAGAGTGGAATGTCAATTGGACCAGATGACATACAGGTAGAAGCATGAAGATGTTTAGGAGAGATGGCAGTGGAGTTTTTAACAAGATTGGTTAACAATATTTTGGAAGGGGAGAGGATGCCTGAGAAAAGGCAAAGGAGTGTGCTGGTATCGATCTTTAAGAATAAGGGAAATGTGCAGACCTGCAATAACTACAGGGGAATAAAATTGATCAGTCACACTATAAATATATGGGAAAGAGAAGAGTTGACCATCTGTAAGCAACAGTATGGTTTCATGCCGAGGAAGAGCACCACAGACGCATTAGTTGCTTTGAGAATATTTGAGCTGGAGGTAGCAGAGCTGAAGATGTTGAGCTGAGGATGAGGATGGACAGGATTAGAAACGTGTTTATTAGAGGGACAGCGCATGTAGGACATTTTGGAGACAAGGTGATGGAGGCGCGATTGAGATTGTTTAAATATGTGCAGAGGATGGACATGGGGAATATCGGTAGGAGAATGCTGAGGATGGAGCCACCAGGAAGGAGAAAAAGAGGAAGACCAAAGATGAGGTTTATGAATGTGGTGATGGAAGACATGCGGGTAGCTGGTTTGAAAGAGGCAGATGTAAAGGACAGAGGGGTATGGTGACGGATGATCCGCTGTGGCAATGCCTAATGGTAGATGTCTAAAGAAGAAGCAGAAGATTTCAACAGAGAAATAATATCAAACCAATTATAACAAATAAATATTATATATAAATTCATTTGTATTCGATTGAGTGAAAGTATTTGACCAAACAGTAACCAAACAGTGGTGGTCCAGTAGTTAAGGCTCTGGGTTACTGATCATAAGGTCAGGAGTTCAAGCCCTGGCACTGCCAAGCTGCCACTGTTGAGCCCTTGAGTAAGGCACTTAGCCCTATCTGCTCCAGGGGTGCCATACCATAGCTGACCCTGCACTCTGACCCCAGTTTCCAGACAAGCTGGCATATGTGAAAACCGGATGTTCCAAGATGGTGCCGGTGAGGTCGGCTGCCATCGCAAACTGCTCTGGCTATGCTTTGTCTTTTTGTTTACTCTATATTTTTATTTACATAGATACCGTTTTATTTATACAAGATGGTCATCATTAGATATAACAGAGTCACTCTTAAATCTATTGGTGTACAGTTTTTAAACCCAAACCCATGCTGGCTGAGCAATGAACAAAGAATGCGACCTGTACCAGCGTCCATGAGTGAAACGAGCTGGCATCAGAGAGCACACGCACACCGAGCTCCCTTACCTAGTATCCAGTTAGTCAACGGCCAGTCACTGGAAAACAAGCTCGACAACCTCAGGGCAAGGGTCAAGTTCCAGAGGGCCATTTGGGACTGCAAACTTCTTTGCTTCACCGAGACATGGCTGAACCCAGTGGTACCGGACCACGCAATCCAGCCGTACAAAGAAAGGCTGAAACAGGAAGCCCTGGTTCAGAGGGAGGTCACATGCTGAACTGACCAATCGGTGGCCGCTCTGCAGCAAGCTTTAGATGATGCAGACTGAGACATGTTCAGGCACAGCTCTGATGACGTCAACATGTTTACGGAAGTGGTTGTGGGATTCATTGGGAAACTAGCAGATGATACGGTGCAGAAAACCATCATCAGAACTTTTCCCAACTAGAAACCGTGAGCGGATAAAACCATCCGCGATGCTCTGAGATCCCGCTCCGCTGCCTACAACATGGGGAAATGGACGAGTACAAGGCTGCATCTTAGGACAAATTGCCACCGGCTTGCTCATCAGGGACAAACTTACACTTACAAAGAACTTCTGAATTTTTTATTACCACATTATCTGTGTAAAGCTGCTTTGAGACAATGTTCATTGTTTAAATTGAATTGAATTGAAGTCTGCGAGAGTGTGCACAGAGCGATACGGGAGGAAACTAGAGTCACAGTTCCAACATGGTGGCTCTAGGAGCCTGTGGCAGGGACTAAGAAACATCACAGACTATTGAACACCATCTTCTAGAATGGGGAATGCGGACGCTTCTTTGGCAGACAAGCTAAACATCTTTTAAGCTCACTTCAAGGCTGCAGCTAACCACGCTAGCGGCGCTAGTGGCACAAACAGCATACACACTGAGAGAGCCGGAGAGGTAAACACGTTCACCATCTCAGATAATATGAGGAGGGCATTCAAGATGAGTGAATACCAGGAATGCAGCAGGACCAGATGGAATCACAGGTCGGGTTCTAAAAGCCTGTGCTGACCAGCTAGCACTGGTGTTCACTAAGATAGAACTCTCACTCTAACTGGAACAGTCTGTTGTCCCCTCATGCTTCAAACAGTCCACCATTGTTCCTGTCCTGAAGAAACCCCAGCCTGCCTGCCTTAACGACTACCACCCTGTATCCCTGACCTCAGTAGTGATGAAGTGCTTTGAAAGACTGGTCAGAGACTTCATCACTGCATCACTACCAGACACACTGGATCCTCTACAGTTTGCATACCACCAGAACCGCTCTACTGAGGACGCCATTGCTCATCTTCTCCAGACTATGATGTGCCACCTGGACTGCAGAAAAGGGATTTATGTCAAAATGCTGTTTGTGATCTACAGTTCAGCGTTCAACACCATAATTCCCTCCATGCTCACATCTAAGTTGGAGGGACTGGGACTCAGCCTGCTGCTGTGTCAATGGATCTCTAACTTCTTGACAGACAGACCACAAGCCGTACGGGTGGGCAAACACACCTCATCCACCCTCACTCTCAGCACTGGAGCGCCCCAGGGTTGTGTTCTGAGCCCCCTGCTGTATTTACTGTACAAATATGACCACTTAAATATGTGTCCACTTCCAACTCCACCACCATCATCAAGTTTGCTGACAACACTGTTTGTGGTGGGCCTGATCTCCAACAACGACCTACCTACAGGAGACTAAAAACCTGGAGAGATGGTGCCAGGAGAACAATCTTCTCCTTAACATCAGCAAGACTAAGAAGTTGATAGTGGACTTCAGCACGAAGCAGGAGCGGTCATATGAACCGCTAAACAACAGGACCCCAGTGGAGAGAGTGGACAGTTTCCGGTACCTAGGTGTTCACATTACACAAGACCTGTCTTGGTCCTGTCAAATCAACACCCTGGTGCTGTACTATCTGAGACGTTTAAGGGACTTTAAACTACCCTCTCAGGTCCTAAACACTTTCTACACCTGCACAATTGAGAGTGTTCTGACGGGTAGCATCACTTCCTGGTTTGGGAACAGCACCATGCAGGACAGGCGAGCCCTCCAGAGGGTGGTGCGGTCAGCTGAAACGTACCATCCACACCAAGCTGCCTGACCTGCAGGACATCTACAGCACGTGGTGCCAGACCAGGGCCAGGAAGATTGTGAAGGACCTCAGCCATCCCAACAATGGGCTCTTTTCTTTGTTGCGTTCAGGGAAGTGCTTCCGCACCTTAAAAGCAAACACAGAGAGAATGAGGAGAAGCTTCCTCCCGTAGGCCATTTAAAGTTTAAACCAGGAAACACCCAGGATCTAGTACTGGACTTCTCTCTCTATCCTGACTTTTGGTTTTTGTATTTGTTGTTTTTTTGCAAAACATTTTTGCACTATGTCACTTTAACTCTGGACTGTCACTTTAACTCTGGACTTGCACATCACAGTGCCACTGTATACCACACCATACTGCACATGGACACTTTAAGGACAATCACTAAATCACTTTAATTTGTTCTGTCAATATGTACCATACGCATCTATGTATATACATTTATTTTCACATATATTGTCATATATTTTATATAGTTTATATTTTTTGTTAATATTTTTTCTTTATCTAGCCTTCCTTTTTTTGTTTTATTTTTATCCTTAATTACATTCTATAAATGCAAGAGCACAAAAAAGTAAGTACTGCTCATTGACCTTCTTGTAGTCCTTGGTGGCAGAGTCAGTTGTCTTATTTAGAGAATCCAGTTCTTTATTTGGGGAGTAGGTGGTTTGACTGAGTGTTTCCAAAGTGCTTTCCACTTCACTGGCATCACCCCTGGTAAAGGCAAAAACTTTTTGTGAATTTTTAGTAACAGCAAATAATACAAAATAATTGCAAGTACATGAATACTCTACATACCTTGATAATCTGTCTTGCTGCAAAATAAATTAAGAGACATAAGTTAGTCAGACTGTTTTATGTTACAGTAATTTCAACATAGAAAACCTTGTTATAAAACTTACAATATAAAAAATATGAATATTAATTGAGAATAAATTAATATTAGAAACTAAAATGACATCATTATTGTCAGAGATCCCCCTAACAAACTGCTATGTTCATTTCTGTTTTAAGGGGTCCTATTTTTTCAGTGGCAGGCGGTCATGCCTGCCACTGACCTGCTGGCCAAAACACAATCAGAAGCACTGACCTACATTTGCAACCTAAATTCTCAAATTTGTTTCATGAAATTGTATACATTTTTTCCAACGGTTTATTCTCTTAATTTCATAGTGTTTCTTTTGGCTGCACTGCTTCCAGTACATGTATGTAGACGTTTGATTTTTTGTCCAATCAGATTTCAGCCTCTATGTGCTGCCATGTCAATCTAATTCGCCCATGGCCTTCAAAGTCTGTACTGCTGGCTTTTTTACCACAGAGAATATTATCAATGGGTCTGTTTCTTTAACCAATCAGATTTCAAATTCGCTAGCTGGCCCCGAATCGTGCCAGCATTTTTTCACCCTCTGATTGGTTGGTCAGAGGGAAACTGTTGCAGCCAAGTTCCACTGGCAAAACATGTCTGTAGCACTCTGCACACATTAATACATCTGAGTTAGACTTTTTTCTGCCTACAGAGGAAGATAAATTGATTTGGTCTCGGACATACTTAAAAATACATTTTGAGAAGAGGTCGTCCAACCCCGAAGCTAGCTAGCTAGCTTGCCTCAGCTAAAGGGTTTGTTTGCCGCTTCCAGACCAGTGAATACGAGTGGTACCACTGGCACAGCCTCTGAGGGGCGGTGCAAATTGTAAGTATGCATCTTTGGTGAGTAGGTTGTATTTTATTTAAATTGCTTTATGTTTTTGTAATGTTATTAGACAAATATTGATTCTGAACTGCTCCAGATTATGTACGTGGCACAGTTGCGGTTGTGGTGTAGAGGTTTGGAGTTGTCTTAACTGATTTTCTTGCTTTGGTAAAATGTTATTCACCCTCCATATGTGAAATGCCTCTCTCTCTGTAATGCCACGCTGTAATGCCACGCTGTCAAATAACTATTTATTTGTATGATACAGCTGCAAATAAGTATTTGAACACCTGTCTATCAGCTAGAATTCTGCCCCTCAAAGACCTGATAGTCTGCCTTTAAAATGTCCACCTCCACTACATTTATTATCCTAAATTAGATGCACCTGTTTGAGGTCGTTAGCTGCATAAAGACACCTGTCCACCCCATACAATCAGTAAGAATCCAACTAATAACATGGCCAAGACCAAAGAGCTGTCCAAAGACACTAGAGACAAAATTGTACACCTCCACAAGGCTGGGAAGGGCTACGGGAAAATTGCCAAGCAGCTTGGTGAAAAAAGGTCCACTGTTGGAGCAATCATTAGAAAATGGAAGAAGCTAAACATGACTGTCAATCTCCCTCGGACTGGGGCTCCATGCAAGATCTCACCTCGTGGGGTCTCAATGATCCTAAGGAAGGTGAGAAATCAGCCCAGAACTACACGTGAGGAGCTGGTCAATGACCTGAAAAGAGCTGGGACCACCGTTGTCAAGGTTACTGTTGGTAATACACTAAGACGTCATGGTTTGAAATCATGCATGGCACGGAAGGTTCCCCTGCTTAAACCAGCACATGTCCAGGCACGTCTTAAGTTTGCCAATGACCATTTGGATGATCCAGAGGAGTCATGGGAGAAAGTCATGTGGTCAGATGAGACCAAAATAGAACTTTTGGATCATAATTCCACTAAACATGTTTGGAGGAAGAAGAATGATGAGTACCATCCCAAGAACACCATCCCTACTGTGAAGCATGGGGGTGGTAGGATCATGCTTTGGGGGTGTTTTTCTGCACATGGGACAGGGCGACTGCACTGTATTAAGGAGAGGATGACCGGGGCCATGCATTGCGAGATTTTGGGGAACAACCTTCTTCCCTCAGTTAGAGCATTAAAGATGGGTCGAGGCTGGGTCTTCCAACATGACAATGACCCGAAGCACACAGCCAGGATAACCAAGGAGTGGCTCTGTAAGAAGCATATCAAGGTTCTGGCGTGGCCTAGCCAGTCTCCAGACCTGAACCCAATAGAGAATCCAAAGGAGGGAGAAGATCTGTGTGGAGGAGTTGGCCAAAATCCCTCCTGCAGTGTTTGCAAACCTGGTGAAAAACTACAGGAAACGTTTGACCTCTGTAATTGCAAACAAATATTAACATTGACTTTCTCAGGTGTTCAAATACTTATTTGCAGCTGTATCATACAAATAAATAGTTAAAAAAATCATACATTGTGATTTCTGGATTTTTTTTTAGATTATGTCTTTCACAGTGGACATGCACCTACGATGACAATTTCAGACCCCTCCATGATTTCTAAGTGGGAGACCTTGCAAAATAGCAGGGTGTTCAAATACTTATTTTCCTCACTGTGTATATATATATATATATATATATATATATATATATATATATATATATATATATATATATATATATATTTATATATATATGTGTGTATATATATACAGTGGGTACGGAAAGTATTCAGACCCCCTTAAAATTTTCACTCTTTGTTATATTGCAGCCATTTGCTAAAATCATTTAGGTTCATTCTTCTTCCTCATGAATGTACACATAGCACCCCATACTGACAGAAAAACACAGAATTGTTGACATTGTTGCAGATTTATTAAAAAAGAAAAACTGAAATATCACATAGTCCTAAGTATTCAGACCCTTTGCTCAGTATTTAGTAAAAGCCCCCTTTTGATCTAATACAGCCAGGAGTCTTTTTGGGAAAGATGCAACAAGTCTTTCACACCTGGATTTGGGGATCCTCTGCCATTTCTCCTTGCAGGTCCTCTCCAGTTCTGTCAGGTTGGATGGTAAACGTTGGTGGACAGCCATTTTTAGGTCTCTCCAGAGATGCTCAATTAGGTTTAAGTCAGGGTTTTGGCTGGGCCATTCAAGAACAGTCACGGAGTTGTTGTGAAACCACTCCTTCGTTATTTTAGCTGTGTGCTTAGGGTAATTGTCTTGTTGGAAGGTAAACCTTCGGCCCAGTCTGAGGTCCAGAGCACTCTGGAGAAGGTTTTTGTCCAGGATATCCCTGTACTTGGCCGCATTCATCTTTCCCTCGATTGCAACCAGTCGTCCTGTCCCTGCAGCTGAAAAACACCCCCACAGCATGATGCTGCCACCACCATGCTTCACTGTTGGGACTGTATTGGACAGGTGATGAGCAGTGCCTAGTTTTCTCCACACATACCGCTTAGAATTAAGGCCAAAAAGTTCTATTTTGGTCTCATCAGACCAGAGAATCTTATTTCTCACCATCTTGGAGTCCTTCAGGTGTTTTTTAGCAAACTCCATGCGGGCTTTCATGTGTCTTACACTAAAGAGAGGCTTCCGTCGGGCCACTCTGCCATAAAGCCCGACTGGTGGAGGGCTGCAGTGATGGTTGACTTTCTACAACTTTCTTTCATCTCCTGACTGCATCTCTGGAGCTCAGCCACAGTGATCTTTGGGTTCTTCTTTACCTCTCTTACCAAGGCTCTTCTCCCCCGATAGCTCAGTTTGGCCGGACGGCCAGCTCTAGGAAGGGTTCTGGTCGTCCCAAACGTCTTCCATTTGAGGATTATGGAGGCCACTGTGCTCTTAGGAACCTTAAGTGCAGCAGAAATCTTTTTGTAACCTTGGCCGGATCTGTGCCTTGCCACAATTCTGTCTCTGAGCTCTTCAGGCAGTTCCTTTGACTTAATGATTCTCATTTGCTCTGACATGCATTGTGATCTGGAAGGTCTTATATAGACAGGTGTGTGGCTTTCCTAATCAAGTCCAATCAGTACAATCAAATACAGCTGGACTCAAATGAAGGTGTAGAACCATCTTAAGGATGATCAGAAGAAATGGAAAGCACCTGAGTTAAATATATGAGTGTCACAGCAAAGGGTCTGAATACTTAGGACCATGTGATATTTCAGTTTTTCTTTTTTAATAAATCTGCAACAATGTCAACAATTCTGTGTTTTTCTGTCAATATGGGGAGCTGTGTGTACATTCATGAGGAAGAAGAATGAACTTAAATGATTTTAGCAAATGGCTGCAATATAACAAAGAGTGAAAAATTTAAGGGGGTCTGAATACTTTCCGTACCCACTATATATATATATATATATATATATAGGTTATAAATGTCAACATGATCATGGACAAATATGGATGCTTTATGCAAACGTATGTTCATTATTGATGAAACCATACAGAGAATAAAGACAAAATATTCTTGTAAACGTGTTAAAGTTATTATGGTGTTTTCAATAATGTAAACCATCAGGACACCATACAGAACTTTTGCTATGTTCCCATATGTTTCCATATTTCATGGTGCTTGATTTAAGACTTGGCGCTTCAATAAAAAATGTTTAGTAATTTATTTTTTTTCTGGTGGAGATCTTTTTTTTATTATTATTTCTGAGTAAATAAATGATATCGTGAATAAATGTGTGGTTTTAATTTCACCTCTTTTATATTGATTTATTTATATTTGCCATGGAGCAGCAGCCTGGAAAGCTCTGCCAGACATGTCTCTGTGGGTCCTGCTCTGTGGGTTTTACTCAAATTTTATTACTATCATTTGCATATTGCATTTTGCACTTTGTTCAGCACCTAGGTTCTACCTGCTAGTTGTTAGGTGCTATATAACAGAGGTGGGAAGTAACGGAAAACAAATACTTCGTTACTGTACTTAAGTAGATTTTTCTGGTATCAGTACTTTACTCCACTATTTATTTTTCTGACAACTTTTTACTTTTACTCATTACATTTTTACACAAATATCTGTACTTTTTACTTCTTACATTTTCAAACCAGCCTCGTTACTTTTAGTATTATTTCTTCTCATTGAGCACTGTTTTCAGCCTATCATCCTATCATCGCCCTGCTTTTTCACCATATCACTGGTGTATTAATAATAATAATAATAATAATAATAATAATAATAATAATGTTTAATTTATGTAGCGCCTTTCCCAAGCTCAAGGACGCTTTACAAGGTACCATAGTTCAATATTTCAAGACAGATGAAATATAATGAACATACATAAACATATTCGTATTATTTGCTGGCTATCAGACATAGACTAAGGATAGCAGAGCTAACAATGAGCAAGGAATGGCTAATGTTCATTTAGAGGGAGTCACCAATGTTAAAATAACTAACAACAAGGACATTCCTGAACACCCATGGCCATATATGAGGGAGATGCTTGAAAATAATCGGCGTCAAAACGGTATTGAATTGTGTCAACCCAAAAAACACGAAGTGCTGGCTTTCAAGAATTTGCCGTCAAATTTGTGAAAGCACATACATGTATCTAACCTATCTTTCTTGTCATTAGCCATTTTTATGTTTTGAGTAATAATAGTGTTTGCTATGTCCGTAATGGTAGCATTTATATGAGTGCACATTTCGGGCATGTGTTTGCTTGATTCGTGAATGTTAGTTACCTTCACTAACTATACATTTGTAATGTTAGCTAGCTGTTATTTTTATTGGAGTATTAATTAACTTAATTCACCCATAATATATCACCCCCGGGTGCATAATGTTTACTTTTAAGGAACTGTAATTCTGTTATTTGAATTACTTTTCTATGTCCTATGTGTCTGTCTGTTTCTTAAATCTACTTGTCACTACTAGAGAAAGCACACCAATCACTTGGAGAGATATACCCAGCTCACTTCAACTGCTCTAAAAAGAAAATCATCAGATGAAGGCCCCTCATCAAAGCAAATGAAGTTGTGGGAATCCAAGAGGGTCTCATAGCACAGCATAGATGAAGCTATAAACTTTGTCATTCAGGGTCTACATTTACTAAGTGTCGTTGAACAGAAGGGTTTTAAATCCCTTTTGCATCTTTTACAGCCAAGTGTTGTAGTAATGTCTCGAGGTACAGCACACCGACAGAGCTTCATAGATGTCACCGCACACTGGATAGATCCAGAAACTCTACAGAGATGTTATGCTGCCCTAGCATGTAAACAACTAAAAGGCAGACATTCTTTTTCTGCACTTGCAGGTGCCATGTATGAAATTCACACCGAGTTTAACATCTGTGACAAGATTGTTCGCACTACAACTGACAACGGCTCCAATTTTCTAAAAGTATTTAGAATCTATGGTGAGCTTGAAGAAAATAATAATCCAGACACGGTGGAAGGGGCCAGGCAAAGTCATTTGGGAAAAAGAGAGAGTGGTGGTGATGATGATGATGATGACTATGGAGAGAAGGAAAACAATGAGGGTGTTGAGTTTGTTGAAGCTGGAGCAATTGTGAGCAAAAAGTGAGCAATTTTTTTTCATGCAGGAAAGGGCAAAATGATTTTACCTAACCATCTTGGCATTAAATATTCCATAGGTCTTGACTATATTAACTATACACCATTGACTATATTGACTATACACCAGTCAGCTAGAGACCTACCTTAACTGTCCGTCTGACACTTTGGAGGTACTAAAGTCTTTCTCTGCACTCTGGCACTTGCTATTGAGGCTTAACACTCTGCTTACAGCCTCAGCTGCCTGTGAGCGAATGGTCAGTACTGCAGGACTGATTTTTAAACCAAAAAAGACCTGTATGGACTCCAAGAACTTTGAAAATCAACTCCTTCTCAAGCTAAACAAAGACTTTTGTTAATAAGGTTATGGCTTAATGCCAAGTTTATAAAACTTGAGGCTAAAAAGAAGGCTCTCATTGTTTGTTGTGTATGCCTTGACTTAAAATTCCTTGTTTCAGTTTTTCCTTTCGTTAAGTTTTTTCCCCTACAATTTTGTTTATGTTTATATAAGGGATGCTGCCACATGCTATTTTGTTTTAATAATATGTTCATAATGTTCTTATATTCCGTAATATGTAACTTTTATCTGAAATCAGATTTTGCCAGAGTTCTATAGTTTCTATATGCTGTAAAACCGCTATAGAGGTAAAGTATAAATAAATAATTTTTCTTCTCAAAATGTTCCTGTTTCAATTTCAATAAAATGCACAGGTTAACTCACCTTAATTTTGTCATTTGTAAAACATCACAATAATTTTGAGTTTTCAAGGACAGAGCTGGAATCTCCCTACAGTTTGGGATATGGCCTTGCTGATACACTTGGTATACACTATATTTCCAAAAGTATTGGGTCACCTGACCTTTCCTGCTATATGTGGTTGTTTTCTGATCTCATCCCTACTATACACCTTTGGGATGACTGTGAATGCTGACTCCACCCTACCTCACCTACATCAGTAAGACCCTTGTGGCTGATGAACACAAATATCCATCAGCACGCTAGTGGAACCTATTCCCAGAATAGTGAAGGGAATCACATATTTTATATATATATATATATATATATATATATATATATATATATATATATATATATATATATATATATATATACACACACACAGACACATACACATACACATACACACACACACACAGTCATGGCCAAAATTGTTGGCACCCCTGAAATTTTTCCAGAAAATCAAGTATTTCTCACAGAAAAGTATTGCATTAACACATGTTTTGCTATACACATGTTTATTCCCTTTGTGTGTATTGGAACAAAACAACAAAAGGGAGGGAAAAAAGCTAATTTGACATAATGTCACTCAAAACTCCAAAAATGGGCTGGACAAAATTATTGGCACCCTTTCAAAATTGTGGATAAATAAGATTGTTTCAAGCATGTGATGCTCCTTTAAACTCACCTGGGGCAAGTAACAGGTGTGGGCAATATAAAAATCACACCTGAAAGCAGATAAAAAGGAGAGAAGTTCACTTAGTCTTTGCATTGTGTGTGCCACACTAAGCATGGACAACAGAAAGAGCAGAAGAGAACTGTGTGAGGACTTGAGAACCAAAATTGTGGAAAAAAAAATATCAACAATGTCAAGGTTACAAGTCCATCTCCAGAGATCTAGATTTGCCTTTGTCCACAGTGCGCAACATTATCAAGAAGTTTGCAACCAATGGCACTGTAGATAATCTCCCTGGGCATGGATGGAAGAGAAAAATTTATGAAAGGTTGCAACGCAGGATAGTCCGGATGGTGGATAAGCAGCCCCAAACAAGTTCCAAAGAAATTCAAGCTGTCCTGCAGGCTCAGGGAGCATCAGTGTCAGCGCGAACTCTCTGTTGACATTTAAATGAAATAAAACACTATGGCAGAAGACCCAGGAGGACCCCACTGCTGACACCGAGACATAAAAAACAAGACTACAGTTTGCCAAAATGTACTTGAGTAAGCCAAAATCCTTCTGGGAAAATGTCATGTGGACAGATGAGACCAAGATAGAGCTTTTTGTAAAGAACATCATTCTACTTTTTACTGAAAACGGAATGAGGCCTACAAAGAAAAGAACACAGTACCTACAGTCAAATATGGTTGAGGTTTAAAAATGTTTTGGGGTTGTTTTGCTGCCTCTGGCATTGGGTGCCTTGAGTGTGTGCAAGGTATCATGAAATCTGAGGATTACCAAAGGATTTTGGGGTGCAGTGTAGGGCCCTGTGTCAGAAAGCTGGGTTTGCGTCAGAGATCTTGGGTCTTCCAGCAGGACAATAACCCCAAACATACTTCAAAATGCACCCAAAAATGAATGGCAACAAAGCACTGGAGAGTTCTGGAGTGGCCAGCAATGAGTCCAGATCTAAATCCCATTGAACACCTGTGGAGAGATCTTGAAATTGCAAAGGAAGAGTGATCCAAAATTCCGGGTGAGAGGTGTAAGAAACTTATTGATGGTTATAGGAAGCGACTGATTTCAGCCAATAATTTTTTCCAGCCCATTTTTGGAGTTTTGTGTGACATTATGTCAAATTTTCTTTTTTCTCTCCCTTTTTTGTTTTGTTCCAATACACACAAAAAGAATAAACATGTGTATAGCAAAACCTGTGTTAATGCAATACCTTTCTGTGAGAAATACTTGATTTTCTGGAAATATTTCAGGGGTGCCAACAATTTGGGCCATAATAATATATATATGTATATATACTGTATGTATATATATACATGACGTCCAGTGACACTAAAACAGATAGAAGTAACGGCGACTTTTTACTTAAGTACATGTCAGAGCCCATACTTCTTTACTTCAACTTGAATAAAAAAGTGTAGTCAGTACTTCAACTTTTACTGGAGTCTTTTAAAAAATGAGTATCTGTACTTCTACTTGAGTAAAGGATGTGTGTACTTTTGCCACCTTTGCTATATAAATAAAGTTTGAATTGTATATACATATCTACTAGAATAATTTAAGAACTATTGTTTACAGTGTCATATTTTATGGCATTTAGGCATTTATTAACACCTATGAGTGGGGAAAATCAAAAAGTTTATGTTCATATGTAAATCAAGTCTACTTCAAGTTCACTTTAACAAAGTTGGAGTTCACACCAGCTGAAAAACCTTTTTGGAAATCCGTAGATAAGAGTGTATTAGATGAAAAAGCTTGCTTTTTGCTGTAGCCATTGGTTAACTTTGCTGCAGAGAAGTAACATATGTGCAGTTTTTAAATGATTCATGAATTAAAAACAGATCCAGATTCCCAAATAACTTATCATTTAAAATAATAATGTTAATGGCAAAAAGCTAAACTGTTACTGCCACGCTACTGCAGTAAAAAACAGCTAGCAAAGAAAAGGTTAAATGAAAAGTGACCTTGCGTACTCAAATGTTTTTTTTTTTTTTTTTTTTTTTTACAGAGAGAAACAACCCAGCACTAGTGAATTTGTTCAAAGGAGAAGCCCCTCATGTGCTCCTCAAACAAGGAGCCACTATAAGCTTTAAAATGTCTAAAGATAGTTAAACTTTTTTTAAGTACACTTTTATAAATAAATACCATGAATTGGGGTTTTATATAGATATAATAAACAAAACATTTAATTGCAAATGTATTTTTTATCCGATTAATCGGGTCGGTTCTTTTTGAAATAATATACAATGCTGCGACTGCTGTTTTTATTTTAAGGCTTTTACTTTTTATTTAGTATTTTTAAAGTCTTAATGGTGCTCACGCTGTTAACTCAGAATAAACCGGTCCATCTTCATATGGTGCTAATGTGAATCGGCAGAATAATGCTCCATTTATTTTAGCTTCTTACTTAGCAACTTACCAGTCTTGATTGGTGAACTAGTGCAGGGCATATTGTTGCTACATGTAGACAAAAGAAGAAATAATTGGGGAATGGGTCCTTTGGGCCCAGAGTACAAATTATCCCAGGGGGTCCAAAAACCCTAAAAGCGAGTGATGAAGACCCAGCTGAAAGCAAAATGCCGTTGAATTCTTATAAAACAAAACCCTGGCCATATTTAAGTGACTACTTTAACTTTAAGTGCAAAAAAGGCAACAGCTTTATTATGCAGTGTAAGCTGTGTTTGCCAAAGTTGACTGGACAGGCAGCTCATAAAAACTCATCTTAAACCCTGCTCAAGCATGTTGAGTGATAATACTTATATCTTTAGTTTACATAATTGTTGTACTGTTGTGTTGCAAACCTGTGAAACATTGCTAATGTTGGTTAGCACCAGGAAATTAACAGGGACTGTGGTTAAAATTGTCATGGCAAAATAATGTTAGTTCTATTAGTTAAACAATTCAAGTGTAATGAAATGAATGATGGGTTATATTTTAGAGTAGATCTGCTGATCTGCTGATCCCTGCTGTTAAAATAAAAATAAAAATAAATTTTACACTGAGAAAATTTTAAAATGAGCAAATTTTTACTTGTACTTAAGTAAACATTTTATTGAAATATGGGTTAGGAAATCATCATGGTCCCTGAAAGCTTTTTCTCTTCTTCTTATTCCATTGGCGTGATCCTCCAGCAGTGCCATCATGCAGCATGTTTTATAGCAATTAGAGTGATTATTAACACCTTGGCAAAATCACAAAATTAATTTGTTATCCTTCACTCGAGATAAAATTTGAAGATGAAAACTTAATGGGCGGACGTGTTTCTTAATGCCGGCTTGATATCCACACTATTATAGTTAGAACTGAAAATAAGGAAATAAAGAGTAACGATTATACAAGAGGTTAATGGCTTTATTTACAGACTTTGATATTTGATGATATATGCACAGTGTTTGAGGATAATATTTAGATATTTACACTGTGTTCTGCGGGTATCTAATGGTAGTGTATTTGATGCTATTCTGTATTTAATGCAGTCGGGCCATCTCCTGCTACACTCCCATAGTGGAGATAACGCTGATTATTGTTTAGAATGAATTTTGATTTATGATTTGATTTGGATTTTTAGAAGAAGATGTTTCTGAACTCAGTACAAGCGCAAATAACACTGCTGGATTTATTCTACAAAATAACATTGACCTAGCAATGATATGGTTTAAAATTAAATGTGTGTGAGGCATCAATACTTATGATAGTTCTTCTCACATTTACCTTCTACAATCTGACTTCAGTTCACAACCTCGCCATCTGTGTCGGCAACTCCTGTTGTCTCCAGAATGTGCGTACGCATGGCTCAGAGTTTACTTACAGGTGCGCACATTCTCATATCAAGTTTTCATAGATCACAACCTTTGTGTGGGAAGTGGGACACATTTACAGCCCTGTTGAATCATGGAAAATCATGGAATATTAGATCTTTTATCTCATGTAGCTCTCATACCCGAAGAGTGGTTTAAAAATACAGCAGCATCCTTCTATGAGGAAAAGAAGTAGTAAAAGGAAAATTAAATATTTCCCTCTTCAAATTCCAGCTGTGTCTAAAGCTATGTTGGATGAATGTAGGGCCAACATGTAGATAAAGTTCTTTAAAATCTATTGCATGAGAATAGATGTATGCATTATATGTGGTGCTTTCTTGCTATTGTAAGCAAACTTGTAAAATCTCAGAATTGAGGTAGGAAGCATAAAAGTTAATGGCTTTAGAAGTCGCAAGTGTGCAAGTCGCAACAGTTAATCCTCACCATAGAATTCAGGCAATATGCCTTCACAATAGAAAAGCTTGATATTTGAACCCCGCTTCACCTTATTCAAAACAACAAAGTTTGAGACCATAAATGGCCATAGCAGCAGATGGACTGTTCCCGACTATGTGCACCCTCATGCGGTATTCAATGATCTCATTGTTGGTGTTTTCTCTGGTCCTTTGACTAGAAAAAAAGAAGAAAGTCTTTATTGTTCCCTCTTTTTTCTTTAAAGATGTGAAACATCTGTTTGATATCACAACTTTACAGCCACAGCTTCTCTTCTAAAACACTGTTGAATCTTGACCAAAAAGAAGAACAACATTCAGAGAGATGTTTTGTTCTTTCATGTTGGAGTCAAAGACAGTTCTGAATTTTTCAAGCTCTATGAAACTCAGTTCAACTGTCTAGAAGTAGAAAGTGTGGTGATGAACAAAGAATGATGGAATTGGTGTTGCTTTTCTTGTTCTGTATTACCTGTGGTATTGATTTTTTTTTTGTACTATTTTCTCTCTGATACATACTACTCAAAAACTGTCATATAGCTAAAAGAGGTAGAAGATAAACTTACATTTAATAATGTAATACTTTTTGTGTATTGTACTTTGCTATATTTAAAAATAAATAAATAAAAAATTAAAGGAATAAATATTACCCCAGAAATTATTGCATTAACCTTTGTAGATCTTTCTGTACTTTTTCCCCCACCAGAGACCTGAATTCAGTTTTAATTTTGGTTTAAACTTTCACAGTGTTTCAGCTAATGAAATGAATCTTGGAACCTTTCTCTGACAAATTTTGAAACCACGAATTTCAGAAATTACTCTATGTCAGCGATTCACTGCAGGAAAAATCAATATACTTACTTATTGTTCTGTTTTTAAAAAGCCACTAAATTAAACTGCTGTAAAAATATATATGAATTTTTTTAATCTGTTAATCAACCTTTTTTTAATCCAAGAATTAAAAATTGCCACTTTCATAAGTGACCACAGAAATGGGTGATGAAAACAAACAAAATGACTTAATTTGTATAAGAAATTGATTGTAGACTGGATTTTTTTTTTCCCTTCTATAACAGTCTTGGATGTGTCAAAGATTAGTAACAAAACTGACTTTAATGCATTGTTAGGTTTTTTTTGCAGCATCTGCTTTAATTTTTGATTAAACTTTGATGTCACTTAATAAACTGGCAATTAAAACATTTAAATCCTCGATTTTTTTAAACATATTTATTAGCTTTGATCAGAATTGAGGTTAATTAACAGATTTAAGCAAAACAATATGAAAAAAACTAAATTGATATTTTTTCAGTAGGGGAAGTTCGTGGCTTTTTTTTAGTATTTTCAGCAATAAATTATAATAGTAATTTTGAACAGTCCACAGGGGTTAAAATCACAAAAAAGATATAGATGGACAAGTCAGACAGCAAGTAAATGTAAATGAATGTAAATCCCTGAACATTCTGCTGAGCAGTGTTGTGCTCGTTACTAAAAAATAGTAACTAGTTACAGTTACTCGTTACTTCATTTAAAAAGTAACCATTAATTAGTTCCCATTAATGCCCTTTTATGCGTTATGGTTTATACAAACACAAAACTGACTTAAACACAAAGTAATTTTTAAACACTTTTATTAAAGTCAGACCATCACAAACTGAATATATCACAAGGATTTCTGACATAAATAACAAAACAAGCTGAATAATATATTCACAATCAAAAACTAAAGTGCCTTCTGCATCATAAAAGCTGTTAATGTTGCGCTCTTAAAAATCTTCCTTTCACAGCTGAAGTATGAAAACTATCATCCATGTAGAACAGAACACTGGGTTAGCTTCTAGCTACTAGCTCCTCAGGCATGGAGGTCCTGGAGGAGCTTTAACAGATTGGAGTTGCTGTTTATCGCAGTAGATACGAGCTTCGAACCAGAAAGACACAGCTTACATTTGATTTAAAAGTTTTTGAGCATAATAAGCATATTTCCACTTTGAGAAACTTGTCTTGCTCTCACCTCGACTTGCCATTACTGCCGCACAGACCTGAATAAACGGAGACACGCCCACAGCGCGTCTTCTTCGTGTATACAGAGGGTAATCCACCAATCCTACAATGCGTCTACTTCGTGTTTACAGTGGTTTATCCACCAATCCTACAATGCGACGCTGCTGTAAGCAAGTTAGGCTGTAGTCTACACTTCAGCCCAAATTAATTCATTTATAAAAGTAACGGGTAACGCACCATACGGTAACGGTAACGAAGTTACTTTATTTTTTTTAAGTAACGCGTTACTGCCCAACAACTGCTGAGTATATACTCAAAGGAAATAAAGAGAAACCTGACCATATTTAAGGGAAGTTTAACAAAGGCAGTAGACATTTACTTAAGTAAAAGTACAAAAGTATTTGCCTTTGAATGTCCAAAGTACTATGATTTATTATGGTTATGAAGTTCTACTATAATTTTTGTCATAAGACTCTTTCCTATTCAACTCAGTTTATGTGAAAAGATTATGTTGCTTTCAACATACCAATCTATTGATAGAAGGTTATTAATGAGTTAAACACTGATTGATATCTATTTCAATTATCATGAGCCCAAAACCTGCTCTTTAACTACTTACAAAAAAAAATCACCCAAATAAGGCCACGGTGTTGTGGCAAGTTAAGTTTAGTCAGAAGTTTATTTCATCATTAATTATGCTTTAAATGTACTGCTTGCTGTTGAACTGATGATGAACTGTATGTTTGTGCAAAATAGATACAACCAAGCAGCAATAAAAACAAGTTCAAAACAGAGTGCGCGCGCTACCCTGATTGGTGACTTGCTGTGTGCTTGACCAGTTAAGTTTTTATCCACAATAAAGCAATGACTGATTTCACAAAATTTAGTTGTGTAAAAAGTTATATAAGATATTTGACTTTGAAATCTAGTAAAATTAAAGTAAGTCTGCCCAAATGGAAATGCTTCAAACTAGAGATACATGAAAAAGCTACTTAAGTACAGTAATTACTGTAATTACATTTACTTCCTTACTGTCCACCACTGAACAAAGGCAACAGGTTTATTACGCAGTGTAAGCTGTGTTTGCCCAGAGACCAAACTAGCAGCTTATAAAAACTTCACATCAAATTTGCAGTGCATGTAGAGGTCAGTTATATAATACCTGTACAGGTATAATATAACTGGCTACAGGAAGTTAAACATTTCTTTACAGGCTTTGCATGATATCTATCTATCTATCTATCTATCTATCTATCTATCTATCTATCTATCTATCTATCTATCTATCTATCTATCTATCTAGCTATCCTAATCTAATCTAAAGATTAGATTAGATTAGACAGGGTCATGGGCAGTCAAGGTTCATTGATGCACGTGGGACGCAAAGGCTGGCTTATGTGCGCCGATCCAACAGACGAGCTACTGTGGCTTAAATTGCTAAAGATGTTAATGCTGTTAATGTTTAACAGGTCAGGATTGTTTTGGCAGGAAAAGGGAACCAACACAATATTAGGCAGGTGGTGATAATGTTACGATGGTCAAAAACGTATGCCTGGTCAGTATAAATGATGCTATTTAAAACCTAAAAAACACACTTGAGTAAAAATATTTTTTAAGTTTGATCATTTTTCCCACTTTGATCTTTTTATTCAATATTTTAATATCATATAATTATTAGCATGATATTATAGAAATATCAGCATGAAAAAAAAAGCCTAGAAACCATGTTCCTTCCTTCAGTCATTTATTCACAATATGCACACATTCCTTGTGTGTGTGTGTGTGTCTGAGAAAGGGAGAGAGAAAGGGAGAGAGAGAGAGAGAGAGAGAGAGAGAGAGAGAGAGAGAGAGAGAGAGAGAGAGAGAGAGAGAGACCTCTCACATATTTTTATGTTTAGGTTTTATATTTCCTATATTTGTGATGGTTTATTTGAACCATCTTCATTGTCTGCAGTCAGACATTAAGTGAAAATAAATCCAAATTACCCTAAAAATTAAGATAGTTAACAGATTACTGGTTCAGAATTAGCCTGTAGAAAATAAGTATTCTCTAGATACAATTCTGACCAAACACCTAAAATCATGTATTATTCTGCACAATAGTGCCACTATTATGCTAATTGAGTTCAGGGACAACTACATAATGGCAAACTTATTTTCCATTAATTTCCATGCCAAACAACAAATCACTATCAGATAGTTAGGACATAAAACAAGGACAAATTAGCACTGTCACAAAATAAGAAAAGAACAAAAATGTGATACCTCGCAGTTGCTCTACAATGTAATAAGAATTCATAAGAATTGTTAACAATAAAATGCTTTGCAATGTGCAGTCACCATTCACTTTTATTAGCATATTTCTGTTACTTTATTTGTTTGTTTGCCTTTTTTTTTTTTGCAAAAACAAAACAAACCAGTTCTCTCAATTGCACAGCTGCAACTTTTGGAAGCTATTACTAAATAAATCTGTAAAAAAAATCTCTAGTAAAGGCTGAAAATAGGTAAATATAGACAGGTTGTTCTTACTCTGATGCTTTTGTTGGCGGAGGATGCCAGAGATGGCAAATCCAAAATGAATTTCCTGGTGCGAGAAAACTGGTCCTTGTTGCGCATGTAAGAAGACATCTCTTAAAAATTGTGACAATGATAATCAGTGAATTACATACAGAGACTAGACTAAAATGGCTATAACAGCTAAATGTGGTGGTGATGAGGAAGAGTTCAGTCAACAGAAAAAGAAACAAAAGAGAGTAACCTAGAGAGTAACCTAGTACACTGGAATTGTTGCCACTTTCTTGCCTGTGCCTGAACTGTCCAGCATTTAATGCTCCTTTCTTGTTACTGTGCATTATCTTCACTTCAATTTTCTTCTCTCTCTCTCTCTCTCTCTCTCTCTCTCTCTCTCTCTCTCTCCCTCCCTCCCTCCCTCCCTCCCTCATACATACACACATCTCTAAAAAAGGACTGGAAACTGTTAGCTCCACAAATTAGAAGGGTCCATACTTAACTTTGGCAGCATACTATAATATCAAGTCCAATGATAAACAACTACCAACAAACTGTCCTCTTTTGGTAACTCTTTACATGTTATGCAATCCATTCTTTTCTCCAGTCTGCTTTATTTTTATGCAAAAATTTGAAGCTTAGAAGTAAACATAGAAACATAGAAACACTAAATACTAAATTTTGCTATTATGATAACATTGAGAATTAGCAGATTTTATATATACAGCTAGATATATGAATCTGTGACAGTGTAGAGTCAATAGTATAATAAATAGAACCCTTTAGAGTAACCTATCTTTATGCTGTTCAGCTGTAGCTGAAGTGTAGTGGTTTCAAAATTAAGAAAATTCATCCAGAGACAGGGCATAAGTATAAGTCAGTCAGGTCTTAAAAAAAAGAGACAGGATCATTGGCACCACATAGGGAGAAAGAGAAGGAGAGTAAAATAAAGATAGATTATCCTAATAGTCCAAAAGGGAAAATGTATTGAGCACATTAAGAAAGGGAGGTGAAAAAAGGCATGGAAAGCCAAGACACCATCTGAAATGAATCAGTAATTAGAAAGCAATCCTGCCCTTTGTCAGTGCAAATTCATATCAGCTGGTCAGACCTACTACAACTAATGGCCTATATCAAGGTGACCCATTACTAAGTTGACACACAAGAAACAGCTCATGATGTGTAAAAGCAAAGAGCTTTCTGAAGACCTTTGTACCCTTATTGTTGTAAAACATACTGATTGAATTGGTTACAGAAGGTTTTCATCCAACAACCTCTGGATGTTCCAGTGAGCACTGTTGGGGCCATAATCCGGAAGTTAAAAAAACATAATTTTACCATAAACCGGCCATAACCAGGTGTTTCCTGCTAAATTTCTGACAGAGAAGTGAAAAGAATATCAGAAGAGGGGGAGGTCACATCCCTAAATCCCTCAAGTTAACAGTTATTAAGCCCCTCATAAAAAAACCTAATTTGGATCCAAACACACTATCAAATTACAGACCCATTTCAAATCTCCCATTTATGTCTTAGATTTTAGAAAAGATTGTCGCTGCCCAGTTATGTTAATACTTACAAGAGAACAATATCTTTGAAGAGTTTCAGTCAGGTTTTAGGCCCCATCATAGCACAGAAACTGCTCTAGTTAAAATCACTAATGACCTGTTTTAAGCTTCAGACCAAGGCTTCATCTCGCTGTTAGTTTTGCTAGATCTTAGTACTGCATTCGAAACAATAGATTATGATCTCCTTCTAGATCGCTTACAAAATTATATTGGCATTCAGGGACAGGCATTAGGCTGGTTTAAATCCTACCTGTCCGATCGTTACCATTTTTAGACTTAAATGGAGAGCTATGGTGTGACGTAGCTTCCTGTGTTTGACTTGTTTGCCGCGAGTTACGTGTTTGTATCTCTCTCGGCGTCTTTCAAACAAACTTTGCTATCTATCCATCCGTTTTTCCTCTTTTAATAATCCTTAATTGTTTTTGTCTTCCTGACTTGTGCCTGTAGTTAGTTAACTCGACTATAAATAGTGTTGTTTATATTTATTTTCTCTCACTCACATCTCTGTATAATAAATCTGTTCGTGATTATAAGCACTATGCCGGTTGTTTGTCTGCATTCGAGCACAGGTGAGGACTCGTTCGAGTTGCAAACGGTGGCGTTGGAGATGGAGGCATTGGAGAAACAGATTCGCGAGCTGCATGTAAAGCATGACCGGCTGCGAGAGCGGAAAGCGGTGCTGGAAACATCCCGGGCGGACGCACACTCATCCCAGGTAAACTCCCGGGTTGAACCTAACGCTCCCAGCACATCAACTCCGCGTGCTTCTATGCCCAGGCCCAGCGCACCTACAACTCCGGCACCGGTGCAACATGGACCCTGGATGCGGCCGCGGCGGAAGAGACAAGCCAAGCCCCGATCGAGGACGTCTCCACCTCCACCACCGGCCTTCGAGATCTCGACCGAGAACCGATTCGTCCCCCTCCGCGAGACGGAACGCGACACTGTTATTCTCGGAGATTCCATCGTCCGGCATGTCCGCGCTACCCGAGCTAAAGGTAAGGTGCACACTCGCTGTTTTCCTGGTGCTCGTGTTCTGGATGTCGCTGCGCAGGTACCCGCGATCCTAAACGAGAACTTCGGAGCGGTTGTTCTCCATGCCGGATCAAACGACACCAGGCTGCGGCAAACGGAGATCTTAAAGAGGGACTTCAGGATCCTGGTGGAGACGGTACGCAGCACATCACCCACAACGAGGATTATAGTGTCAGGACCTCTTCCCACTTACCAGCGAGGGGCTGAGAAGTTTAGTAGACTTTTAGCACTAAATGAATGGTTACAGTCATGGTGTCGAGAACATAAACTTCTCTTTGTTAATAACTGGAACTGTTTCTGGGAGCGTCCTAGGTTCTTCCGCCCTGATGGCCTGCACCCCAGCAGAGTTGGAGCAGCAGTGCTATCAGATAACATCTCTAGGATACTACACACCATCTGACTGGTAAGACATCAAGAAATCTTCAACTATAAGAACACGCATACTACAGACCAAATAGTTACAAGTTCACACACAGCCCAGTTTATAGAAACCATATCTATTCCTCGGGTAGTAAAACCAAGAATTACATACACAAGATCCAGAAATAATCTTATTGCAGTTAAAACTGAAAAATGCCAGATAAACAAACACAACAAAGTTCTAAAGTTCGGTCTTTTAAACATTAGATCACTTGCACCCAAAGCACTGATTGTAAATGAGATGATCACAGATAATAATCTCGATGCACTCTGTCTCACTGAGACCTGGATTAAACCAGGTGATTATATGGGTCTAAACGAGTCGACACCGTCAGGATATGTTTATAAGCATGAGCCCCGTCAGACTGGTCGTGGGGGGGGTGTAGGAACCATTTATAGTGCTTCTCTTAATGTTAGTCAGAGATTAGGATTCAGCTTTAAATCATTTGAAGTGCTCGTTCTTAAAATTGCACTTTCAGACATGCACAGAAAACTCGCTCTGGTCACCGTGTACAGACCCCCAGGACCCTACGCTGATTTTCTTCATGAGTTTGCTTGTTTTCTCTCAGACCTCTTGATCAGCTTTGATAAAGTGCTGCTTGTAGGAGATTTTAATATTCATGTAGATGATGAAAACGATGCCCTAGGATTATCATTTGTCGATTTACTAAACTCTTTTGGAGTTAAACAAAACGTCACCAGACCAACCCACCGTTTTAACCACACACTAGACTTAATAATATCCCACGGAGCAGACGTCACTGATATAGATATTTTACCCCAGAGTGATGACATCACAGACCATTATCTCCTACTGTACACACTACCGGTAGAGCAGAATAACCGTGTTTCACCACGGTATCGACTTGGTAGGACTATTATTCCAACCACTAAGGACAGATTCATAAATAACCTGCCTGATTTATCTCAGTTTCACATTAAACCCATAACTGCTGATCATCTTGATGAGATGGCGAACAACATAGACCTTATCCTCACTAGCACTTTAGACACTGTTGCCCCCATCCGGTTAAAAAAGGTTCGAGAACAAGCACCTGCACCTTGGTATAATAGTCATACGCATGCCCTAAAGAGAACAACACGTAATCTGGAGAGAAAATGGAGGAAAACTAAATTGGAGGTATTTAGAATTGCGTATAAAGACAGTATGCTTAGCTACAGACAGGCGCTAAAAGCTGCTAGAGCTAAACACCTGAGCAAACTCATAGAAAATAACAAAAACAATCCCAGGTTCCTTTTCAGTACAGTCGCTAAATTAACAACAAATCAGGGATCTGAAAAATGTGTTCCATCACAGTTTAGTAGTGAAGACTTTATGAATTTCTTCACTGAAAAAATAGATAACATTCGAAAAACAATTGTGGCAGTTCAACCTCTGACAGCATCTCCCGACACAATCGTACTTACAACCCCACAACTACACTGTTTTACATGTATAGGACAGGAAGAGCTGTATGATGCTATTATGAAAGCTAAATCAACAACATGTCAGTTAGATCCAATTCCCACTAAACTACTGAAGGAAGTGTTATATACAGCTGATGAGCCTCTTTTAAATATTATTAACTCCTCACTATCGTTAGGTCATGTCCCTAAATCCCTCAAGTTAGCAGTTATTAAGCCCCTCATTAAAAAACCTAATCTGGATCCAAGCACGCTATCGAATTACAGACCAATTTCAAATCTCCCATTTATGTCTAAGATTTTAGAAAAGATTGTCGCTGCCCAGCTATGTAACCACTTGCAGGAGAACAATATCTTTAAAGAGTTTCAGTCAGGTTTTAGGCCCCATCATAGCACAGAAACTGCTCTAGTTAAAATCACTAACGACCTGTTTTTAGCTTCAGACCAAGGCTACATCTCCCTATTAGTTTTACTAGATCTTAGTGCTGCGTTCGACACTATAGATCATGATCTTCTCCTCGATCGCTTACAGAATTACATCGGTATTCAGGGACAGGCATTAAGCTGGTTTAAATCCTACCTGTCCAATCGTTACCATTTCGTAGATTTAAATGGAGAGCTATCCAGGATAATGCTAGTAAATTATGGCGTGCCACAAGGGTCAGTTCTGGGACCCCTGCTTTTTACAATATACATGCTTCCATTAGGAAATATTATTAGAAGGCATGGAATTAGCTTCCATTGTTATGCTGATGATACCCAGCTATATATTTCATCCAAACCAGGCGATACAGCTCAATTAGCTCGCATAACTGAGTGTGTTGAAGAAATAAGAGATTGGATGACCCATAACTTTCTGCTATTAAATTCTGATAAAACGGAGATTTTGCTCATCGGCCCAAAAAATAGTACACAGAAGCTCCAGCATCTCAGCCTGCATTTAGACGGTTGTTCTGTAACTACTAGTTCAACGGTAAAAGACCTGGGAGTTATTTTAGACAGCAACTTATCTTTCAAAAATCACATCAATCAAGTTACAAAAACAGCCTTCTTTCACCTTAGAAATATTTCTAAGCTAAGAAATATGTTATCTATATCTGATGCAGAGAAGCTCGTCCATGCGTTTATGACCTCTAGAATAGACTACTGTAATGCATTACTAGGTGGATGTCCTGCATCATTAATAAACAAGCTTCAGTTAGTTCAGAATGCGGCAGCAAGAGTTCTTACTAGGTCAAGAAAATACGATCATATAACCCCAATCTTATCGTCCCTACATTGGCTTCCTATTAAGTTTCGAATAGACTACAAACTACTGCTACTCACTTATAAAGCACTAAATGGTTTGGCTCCCATGTATCTATCCAGTCTCTTAACACGCTACAATCCGTCACGCTCCCTGAGATCTCAAAACTCTGGGCTTCTAGTAGTTCCTAGAATAGCAAAGTCCACTAAAGGCGGTAGAGCATTTTCACATTTAGCTCCTAAACTCTGGAATAGTCTTCCTGACAGTGTTCGGGGCTCAGATACACTCTCCCAGTTTAAGTGTAGATTAAAAACATATCTTTTTAGCAAAGCCTACACATAACACACATCACACACATCACATCATAACCTTGTGCTCCAGAACATCTGATCACATGCACATTATCAACTTGTGCTGTTAATATCATGAACAGCAGCTACGCTAATTCCTCTCCACTGCTTCTCTTTCTCTCCCCATCCCGAGGCATCCTGAGGTTTGGCCAGCTCCAGTCACGTCCCACCTCGTGAAGATTATGGACCTATGGATGATCATGGAGAAGTAGATGCCGAGTGTTTAAAGGCCCTGGCATGGAGAAGCTGATGCTGGATCTATGATGATCACAAATTGTTCTGTATTGTTGAAAGATTTATGACCAAACTTTTGATGTCACCCATATGAGGATGGGTTCCCCTTTGAGTCTGGTTCCTCTCAAGGTTTCTTCCTCATATCATCTAAGGGAGTTTTTCCTTGCCACTGTCACCACGGCTTGCTCATCAGGGACAAACGCACACCATTCACCTTCACTGTTGTTTTCTGTAAAGCTGCTTTGAGACAATGTCTGTTGTGAAAAGCGCTATACAAATAAACTTGACTTGACTTAACTATCCGGGTTAATGCTAGTAAATTATGGCGTGCCACAAGGTTCAGTTCTAGGACCCCTGCTTTTCACAATATACATGGTTCCCTTAGAAAATATTATTAGAAGACATGGAATTAGCTTCCACTGTTATGCTGATGGTACCCAGCTATTTATCTCATCAAAACCAGGCGATACAGCTCAATTAGCTCGGATAACTGAGTGTGTTAAAGTATTAAGTGATTGGATGACTCATAACTTTCTACTATTTAATTCTGATAAGACAGATTTTGTGGCCCAAAAACCAGTATACAGAAGCTCCAGCATTTCAACCTGCATTTAGACGGATGTTCTGTAACTAGTAGTTCAATGGTAAAAGACCTGGGAGTTATTTTAGACAGCAACTTGTCTTTCAAAAATCATATCAATCAAGTTACAAAAACAGCCTTCTTTCACCTTAGAAATATTTCTATTATCTATATCTGATGCAGAGAAGCTCGTCCATGCGTTCATGACCTCCAGAATAGACTATTGTAATGCATTACTAGGTGGATGTCCTGCATCATTAATAAACAATCTTTAGTTATTTCAGAATGCGGCAGCCAGAATTCTCACAAGGTCAAGAAAATATGATCATATAACCACAATCTTATCGTCCCTACACTGGCTACCTGTTAAGTTTCGAATCGACTACAACCCACATAGCAATTTTTCTTTGGCCCAGCTCCGGCCCACAAAACCAGCTTTTGCGTGGCCCACATATCGCAATGAATTAAGTCTCAGCCAAGTTAAATACCCATAACTGGTCCTGAATTGGGCCAGGTCAAAATATGACATTGGAACCAAAATACAACCATAAGTAAACTATCAACAGCAGAAAGCCCAAAACTTAGCCACACCTGAGCGTAATCCATAGGTTAACTAAACCTGGCAGCCAAAATATGGGCCATAAAAGGGCCATGACAGAGCCATATCTCACCCACCTGTATGACCATAGCTGGCCCTATTCTGGTCCTATACACTGGACCAGATAGGTTCCACATGTTAGCCTTAACAAAACCATAACCAGGCCACTTGATACACCCCCCCCCCCAAAATGAATAGTCACCACAACGACAATATTCTGAACAAATATTTTATTATATTTAATATAAAACCTGACATAAAACCCTTGAACATCCATGTTTGTCATTAACAAGTTTCACACTTTGCATAACACTTGAACATCCTGGTTAATAACAAGATTTACTCAACCTATAACACTTAAACAGCCGTGTTTCTAGTCATCAACAAGTTTCACTTCACATAACACTTGAGCCTCCACTTTTATAGTCCTTAACAGTACGCTTCAAATAACTCCAAAACATTAATGATTTTGTCAACGAACAAGCCCTGGACAGAGTTTTTGAACTTCCATTTCTGAAGTCTGTTAACCAGTCAGACTCTCTTCGCACACCTTGTTCTTCATTCTCTCTTTTTGCCCACCGTCTCTGTCTGGGGCCAGATATAGATATATGAACGTCCGTCAGGTAAGAGCCAGGTGAATTGCTTTTATGATGGATGGATGCACTTTTTTAGGCTTTAACCAACCAAACTCTATGTTGACTACTCATGGCAATTACTGTATAAAGCTTAAAGATACAGGACATTTTCAAACATAACTCCAATTGTATTCATCTAAAAGTTGGAATACACTAAGAATTTTTGGGTAAAATATACCTTAAAGCTGAAGAGAAAAAATAATGGAAAATAAAAGCTAGCCAAATAGGTTTGAATGTTATAAAATTAAATGCCCACATACCAATTGCTTATGGAGGTCAGGAGTACTCCGCAGATTGTCCTCCATGTCCTGAAGATTACTGAGATCTTTGAGTGGTAATAAATTTCTATCCAGGCCTATCTCTGTCTCCTGACTTGATTGCATACACTGGAGGGTCTTAAAGATAATTCACAATTGGTCCATCACCATTTCCTGTTTTGTTAATATATTACGAAGAAGAACTAAGAGGAAAAAAGAAAAAGACAGACATTAGTTTTTTGTTGTCCAAATTTTACTGTATACTTGCCACACACCCAACCTAACTAAAGAAAACAATATAGAAAACAAATTCAGAAACCTATAAGAAAAATGCATTGCACTTATTTACCTAAAAGCCATTGTTGACATTATTTAATAATTATAAAAACAACATTGCACGTGTATTCACATGGGACACAGCGAGCATTGGGATCACTAAATAGCTGACGCTTTTATAGAGGAAGGGTTTTGTGCAGGTCAGGCTGTGATTCCATTATGTTTTCTGGTCACACTTTGCCATAGCTGTGATTACCAAGGTCACATTTGGTTACTGAAAACATAACAGACTGATTGTGTGTTTGTTATTAATCATTTCATGGGAACATGACTAGCATAGTTTTCTTAGATAGATAGTTAGATATAGATAGTTTATTTATAATGACAAAGAATATGCAGTGTTATTCCATATGTGATCAAGCTTGAGCTTAGTGGAACATTACACAACAATTATTCGTACATTACTCGTCACATCCTGTGCCCAAAACCCTTCCTCTTTAAAACCAGCAGCTATGTAGTGATCCCGATGTTTGCGGTGTCCCAAATAAATGCACATGTAATTTTGTTTTTATTCTTTATACTCATTTGACTCAGGTGATGTGTAGATTGTCAGAGAGAGAAAATAGCAAAGTTGTGATGTTCAAGAGGCAATTCAAAAATTGGATAAAGAACATATAGATGGCCCTGTACCAGAGTGCTTCTCGCAACAAGCTCATCAATTTTAAAATCACTGGCAATGTGAATGAACCAAAATCAGATGATCCTGAAGCTAATCCCGTGACATACTATCAGTGCATTCTCTGTGTAAAAAGTGATAAATACTAACATACTCACACATTTGGTGACTGGATGTTTGCTGGATGTCCCTGGTGAGGTGTGACCCTGAAGGTTCAGAGTGCCTTTTTTTATGGATCTCCTTACTTTTGAGGGCTGTTTTTCTGACCTCAATGTCAGCATGCCTTGAAAGGGTCTCAGTGCTTGATTTACCTGATGTACAGCTCTCAGAGCGAACATGCCAGCCGGAGGATAACATAGTAGTGCTGGTCTGGGGACTTGAGTGGATTTTAGGAGTGCTGTGACCATCTGCATACAAGTCACGACTGTAGTAGCAACTTGGGCAAAGGTTGTGACTTATTTGGCTGTGTGGACGAAGGTGAGGACTGCTTTGGCCATGTGGGCTAACATTAGGACTGCTTTGGCCATGTGGGCTAACGTCAGGACTGCTTTGGCCATGTGAAGGAAGGTCAGGACTGCTTTGGCCACTAAGTTGGAGGTTGTCTACTACAGGAGAAATCTGTTCCCTAGTGATCACTGGAGCATTAGGTAAGGCATGCCTCCTGCAAAGTACAAAATATCTTAGTCCTTTAACAGCTGTGATAAAATGCACTGTAACTTAAAAAGGCTGATGCTTCTAACCTTTTTCTTGACTTTGTTCCTTTAATGAGTTTCATCTCATCATTAGGGAGGTCAGGAGTACTGTGGCAGATCTTTTGGCAGCTTGGCTTTCCTGGGTCAAATTTGTGTTGTCTAGCGATTTTTGGAGCATCAGGTATGGAATACCTTCTGCTTAAAAGTACAAAATGTCAGTCATTTATCTGCTGTGGTGAAATAAATTATCATTATAAAAAGCAGATGCTTCTTACCCTTTTTTTGACTTTGGTTCTTTCTGGTGTCCTTCCATCTCACTATCATCATCTTCTCCAGGGAAAAGAATGTTCTTGGGTCTAACAACACATTTATCAATTTCAAAATATACTTTTATTTTTAAATGTGGTGCAAAACACACAAACCAAAACCCTACTTTCTTTTTCTTTGAAATGTAATGGGTGAGTTTCCTCCATCGGTCTGATCAATGTCTGTGTAATCAACAGCTAGAGGTAGTTTACGTCTTGCCTCCTTGTAGCTAACTGGAAAAGTAGCATCACAAAAAGAAGAAATGTAAAAAGTAAAACAGTGATTTTCAATTAAATTACTATTAATTCATTAAAAGGAAGTGGTGGCAAAACATAACTCACATGATGTGAAAATAATTCTGGCCTTATGGGGCTTCCAATCATCTCCAGGACTCTCTTGAGATTTTACAGCTTTTGTTATATCACTTTTATTTGGAGGCCACATGCACTCTCTATTTTTAATCCAGACTGAAGGCACAACTTCAACCTCATTTGTCTTGTCAAAGACAACAATGTGAAATATCTAAAGAGACAAAGAATTGTATTCCTTAGCCGAATATTATACAAAAGCAACTTAAGAGTTATTTCTCTTGATGCAGGAGTGGAACAACAACAAATCTGTTTCGGAATAGCAATCTCACATACTTCTGAAGCTTCTTTCCTGTCATGAAACACCGAACATTTGTGGAGAGGTTGGAAACCACAATAATTCCCAACTCCTTTGAATCAATAGGATATTTAAAGAAGTGTTCCACTTGCTTATATTCATTGCCCACAAGGTATACTGCACCTTCATCCTCAACAATGTTTTGGACTAAAACCAACTAATTGTTTCGATTTTGACACAAGAATCTCTCTCATTGAGTTTCACAACTATATCATCAATCGCAAGAACTTTAAATTGATGAGCTTGTAGTGAAAAGCACTCTGGTACTGGCCCATCTGTATGTTCTTTATCCAATTTTTAAATTGCCTCTTGAACATCACAACTGTAGTTGCTATTTTCTATCTCTGACAATCTACGCATAACCTGAGTCAAAGGATTGCAAGGCCCCTGAGTTTTCCTAAGTAATTTTTAAAGGGGAATCCTGATATAAGATCTAGATTGCCATGGATTTTGACATCTTCACTGAGGTGCACCAGGCCATAGATATTGTAAACCAAAAACTCTTCACCATAAAGCTGGCCAAAGTGTTCAACAAATGAAAGCAACAGATTTGCAAGGTCATTCATCTTCATGCAAAATTTTGGACTTGCCAAAATGTAAACAGCTACAGACAAAAGCATGAAGTTGTCGTAGATTTGATGCTTTAGAACATCGTTCAGCACAACTGGACCAGTGTACAACAAGAATTAGCATAGCTCTGTTGCTTTCCACCTACATCGATCTGCTAGTGCCCGAGGCCTTCGAGCAAATTCACGTGGAATGTAATTTCTCAAGGCAATAAGTCTATCTAACACCATGGAAGCTTGAATGGATGATATGCGACAGTGCAAGGGGCCAGTGGTGCTGAGCCACAAGTCTAAGAGACGCCGCATTACACCCAGACAAACCAGGTGCATGTAATCATGTGGGAAACAAGCGACCATGTCAATGCCAATGTCTGTAAGAGGTGAGTGCTGGATGTGGTGTTCTTCATCAGTTGCTTGCCTAAAACTCTCATCAGTTCTGCGCTTTGCATTCAACTCAGGAAATGTCATTCGATTTGATTTCCAAACACCTGTTTGGTGACACTTCTCACATCCACGATATGCAGTGTGTGACTTCACACCTCTGATGAAGGCTCGGGCAGGGGCATCGCACACAACAGAAACAACATGCAAAAAGAACGTTTTCTTCTTGAACAGAAACCCATCTTTCAACATTTTCAACTCCTGAACCAGACCATGAAGATAATCAGCAAAAGAATTTGGCTTTGAAGTACCACAAAAGAGTCCAATCAACACAGGTGCCTTAGTGTGACCTTGGAGCAAACCAAGAATTGGCCAAAACTGTGTACTATTACTCTTAAAGAGTGGTAGTCCATCAAAATTCAACTGTTGTTTGAAGACATGTTTGTCTGGCACAGTATGCCAAACTTTATCAAGGATTTTCCAAACAGAATTAAGAATTCCACAATAATGGAACACACCACCAGCTATACTGCTAATGCTGTAGCGTGTTTTTGTTTTCCAACGTTCTTCCATCCTTAGGCAGAGAGGAATGATGGACTTTGAGAATGGTAAGAAGTGCTGACAAAGCAATCAGTGAAATTCCAAATTAAATTGCCCAATCTGCTAGTGAACTCTGCAATTCACTATCTCTCTGACTACAAGGTTCTCCAAGATCAGAGTGGTCCTCAACAGAAGCTGCAGTCTCTTCGTTTACTTCCTTATCTTCAACATCCAACTCAATATTTTGGTGGTCACCTTCATCATCACTAATTTCCATCTCTGATTTCCCTGAATCATCAACACAAACACTTAACTCAAAATTGTCCTCCAACTCCCCCTCCCTATGTTGCTCATTGTCAATCAATTCACTGACTAGTCTTAGTGCCCTCCTTCTGGAATTGCTCCTATCATTGTACTTCCAAACCTTTTCCATACTTTGTCTTTATTGAAGCCTTTGTTCTTCCTCCTAAAAAAAAACAACAGATTATTAAAAAGTTTTAGACTATAATGAAAATGAAATACCTTTTTACGTGCTACTGAAACAAGGGCACTCGTTTAAGTGCATGCTGAATGAAATTTTTTTTTTATTTATACACGTACAGGTGTACAAAGGACACCGAAAAGCAATGCGATTATTTTGATAGCACGTGAATCCATAATTTGATCATTAAATCCACATGTGACCGTGGCTAAATTTAAGAAGAATATAATATTTGTTTATTGATATATATGTATGTTCTCACTTACCAACTCTGCTGGTTTTTCCTGGGTTCAGTGCGAGCGGCTGTTCCCGAGAAACACCGCGTCCGCCCACTTTTTCAACAGACACTTACTGGAGTATTTCCTCGTTGGAGATTTGTTGCTTAAAGCATTATAAGCCTTGAATCATAACAACCAGCTACAACTTTAATTAAAACATGTAAAATATTCAATCTGAAATACAAATATTTGAAAATCTTTCATAAAGGCAATACGAGAGTGTGTGTGTGTCACGGCAATCTGGGTAAATAAAACTACAATCCCATGAAGCATTGCAAATTATAATTGCGCCTTTTGGCCAACTTTGCTCTGATAGGCTAATTTCGCATTTCCAGGTTTTAAAATCATTATTGGTGCACGCTGGGTAAAAGTTATTCTGGACGCTGGGTAAAAGTTATTCCGGTAAAAAAAAAAAATCGACCTATTTTCTATTTTATTAAAGTCTACACCTACCCCAACCAAAATTCCTGAGTGCAATGACATGACCAAAATAAGTGTTCCACTATTTCACCTTTACTATTATTATACAGTGTGACAAAAATTACGGCATACTGATGTGCGCATGCCCAGTAGTTTTAGATTTAGCTTAGATTTAATGAAAATGTTTAGACTGTATTAATTGGTGGTTTATTTAGCTCCCCTGGTGGTCTAGTGGTTAAGATGCAGCGCTCCCACCGCTGCGACCCGGGTTCGATTCCCGGTCAGGGAACTTAACCACTAGACCACCAGGGGACCTAAATAAACCACCAATTAATACAGTCTAAACATTTTCATTAAATCTAAGCTAAATCTAAAACTACTGGGCATGCGCACATCAGTATGCCGTAATTTTTGTCACACTGTATAATAATAGTAAAGGTGAAATAAGTGTTCCACTATTTCACCTTTACTATTATTATACAGTGTGACAAAAATTACGGCATACTGATGTGCGCATGCCCAGTAGTTTTAGATTTAGCTTAGATTTAATGAAAATGTTTAGACTGTATTAATTGGTGGTTTATTTAGGTCCCCTGGTGGTCTAGTGGTTAAGATGCAGCGCTCCCACCGCTGCGACCCGGGTTCGATTCCCGGTCAGGGAACCATCCCCAGCCACTCTTAGTGCCGGTCCCAAGCCCGGATAAATTGGGGAGGGTTGCGTTAGGAAGGGCATCCAGCGTAAAACATGTGCCAAATCAAACGTGCGGAGGATCCGCTGTGGCGACCCCTAACGGGAGAAGCCGAAAAGAACGTAATTGGTGGTTTATTTGTCTACAAGTGTAAATTAATCGCATAAACCTTTTTAACTGAAATCAAACAATTACAGTTGATTTTCAAAATTCAGAAATTTAAATCTTTATTGTTGCCTGGATTAACTTGAAGGCATTAGACACAGAAAGATGGAAATATCTTTGTAAATTAAAACATTGGGATTTTACTCAAAGGTATTTGAAATGGATTTTAAATATGGGTTAAGATCGGCCCACATGCTCTATGCCAGTGCCGGATGAATGCCAGCTGTGCCAGATGAATGCCAAGTCTGGGCCAAATTTGTTTTCTGCCTGGGAAACTACTACTTCTTACTTATTAAACACTAAATGGTTTAGCTCCCATGTATCTATCCAGTCTTTTAACACGCTACAATCTGTCACGCTCCCTGAGATCTCAAAACTCTGGACTTCTAGTAGTTCCTAGAATAGCAAAGTCCACTAAAGGCGGTAGATCATTCTCACATTTAGCTCCTAAACTTTAATAGTCTTCCTGACAGTGTTCGGGGCTCAGACACACTCTCCCAGTTTAAGTGCAGATTAAAAACGTATCTTTTTAGCAAAGCCTACACATAACACACATCACATATCATAACATTGTGCTCCAGAACATCTGATCACATGCACATTATCAACTTGTGCTGTTAATATCATGAACAGCAGCTACGCTAATTTCTCTCCGCTGCTTCTCTTTCTCTCCCCATCCCGAGGCATCCTGAGGTTTGGCCAGCTCCAGTCACGTCCCACCTCATGAAGATTATGGACCTTTAAAGAAGTAAATGCCAAACTCGCAAACATCCCGAACCATCTAGGGACGTACCAGTGCCAATTGGATCCCACTACATGTCTGGAGTTTTGACATTGGACCTCCTGGAGTGTTTAAAGGCTCTGGCATGGAGAAGCTGGTGTTGGATCTGTGATGATTACAAATGTTGAGCTATTTTATGAGTTGCTCAGTAGCTTCTAGTTTTATAACCATAAAGACTGTATAAGACTGTAGGAAGAACATTACTTATAATCACACACTCCGGTGCTCATGTTAGTTCTCACTCTCCAGTGTTCTGTATTGTTGAAAGGTTTATGATCAAACTCTTGATGTCACCCAAATGAGGTTGGGTTCCCCTTTTGAGTCTGGTTCTTCTCAAGGTTTCTTCCTCATAACATCTAAGGGAGTTTTTCCTTGCCACAGTTGCCATGGCTTGCTCATCAGGGATAAATGCACACCATTCACCTTGACTGTTGATTTCTGTAAAGCTGCTTTAAGACAATGTCTGCTGTAAAATGCGCTATAGAAATAAAGTTGACTTGACTTGACTTGAGAAGATTTGTCCAAGAGTCAAGAACCACTTGTGGAGTGCTTCAGAAAGACCTGGAATTAGCAGGTACAATTGTTTCAAAGAAAACAACAAGTAATGCACTCAACCGCCACAGCCTGTCCCCACTGCTGAAGCAAAACAATTTTAAAACTTTTTTAAAATTGTACGGAGTATTAAATACATTGTGTTAAAGTTTTTTTGCTGCCTCATTTCACATTATTACACAACTTAATTTATCGACATGTATAGTTTGATTTCTTTGTATCTGTGACTTGCATGGGTTGTCTGGTAAAAAGAGTAAAAAAAGTGTATGTATGTATGTATGTATGTAGGTATATATGTGTGTATGTATGTATAATATATATATATATATATATATATATATATATATATATATATATATATATATATATATATATATATATATATATATATATATATATATACAGTGGGTACGGAAAGTATTCAGACCCCCTTAAATTTTTCACTCTTTGGTATATTGCAGCCATTTGCTAAAATCATTTAAGTTCATTTCTTTTCCTCATGAATGTACACACAGCACCCCATACTGACAGAAAAACACAGAATTGTTAACCTTTTTGCAGATTTATTAAAAAAGAAAAACTGAAATATCACATGGTCCTAAGTATTCAGACCCTTTGCTGTGACACTCATATATTTAACTCAGGTGCTCTCCATTTCTTCTGATCATCCTTGAGATGGTTCTACACCTTCATTTGAGTCCAGAAATTTTTTATTATACTGATTGGACTTGATTAGGAAAGCCACACACCTGTTTATATAAGACCTTACAGATCACAATGCATGTCAGAGCAAATGAGAATCATTAAGGTCAAAGGAACTGCCTGAAGAGCTCAGAGACAGAATTGTGGCAAGGCACAGATCTGGCCAAGGTTCCAAAAAATTTTTTGCTGCACTTAAGGTTCCTAAGAGCACAGTGGCCTCCATAATTCTCAAATGGAAGACGTTTGGGACGACCAGAACCATTCCTAGAGCTGGCCGACCGGCCAAACTGAGCTATCGGGGGAGAAGAGCCTTGGTGAGAGAGGTAAAGAAGAACCCAAAGATCACTGTGGCTGAGCTCCAGAGATGCAGTCGGGAGATGGGAGAAAGTTGTAGAAAGTCAACCATCACTGCAGCCCTTCACCAGTGGGGCTTTATAGCAGAGTGGCCGACGGAAGCCTCTCCTCAGTGCAGGACACATGAAAACCCGCATGGAGTTCTCCAAGATGGTAAGAAATAAGATTCTCTGGTCTGATGAGACCAAGATATAACTTTTTGGCCTTAATTCTAAGCGGTATGTGTGAAGAAAACCAGGCACTGCTCATCACCTGTCCAGTACAGTCTCAACAATGAAGCATGGTGGTGGCAGCATCATGCTGTGGGGTGTTTTTCAGCTGCAGGGACAGGACGACTGGTTGCAATCAAGGGAAAGATGAATGCGGCCAAGCACAGGTATATCCTGGACGAAAACCTTCTCCAGAGTGCTTTGGACCTCAGACTGGGCTGAAGGTTTACCTTCCAACAAGACAATGACCCTAAGCACACAGCTAAAATAACGATGGAGTGGCTTCACAACAACTCCGTGACTGTTCTTGAATGGCCCAGCCAGAGCAATGACTTAAACCCAATTGAGCATCTCTGGAGAGACCTAAAAATAGCTGTCCACCAACGTTTACCGTCCAACCTGACAGAACTGGAGAGGATCTGCAAGGAGGAATGGCAGAGGTTTCCTGAATCCAGGTGTGAAAAATTTGTTGCATCCTTCCCAAAAAGACTCCTGGCTGTATTAGATCAAAGGGGGCTTCTACTAAATACTGAGCAAAGGGTCTGAATACTTAGGACCATGTGATATTTTAGTTTTTCTTTTTTAATAAATCTGCAACAGTGTCAACAATTCTGTGTTTTTCTGTCAATATAGGGTGCTGTGTGTACATTCATGAGGAAAAGAAATGAACCTAAATGATTTTAGCAAATGGCTGCAAAATAAAAAAGAGTGAAAAATTTAAGGGGGTCTGAATACTTTCCGTACCCACTGTATATACAGTGAGGAAAATAAGTATTTGAACACCCTGCTATTTTGCAAGTTCTCCCACTTAGAAATCATGGAGGGGTCTGAAATTGTCATCGTAGGTGCATGTCCACTGTGAGAGACATAATTAAAAAAAAAAAAAATCCAGAAATCACAATATATGATTTTTAAACTATTTATTTGTATGATACAGCTGCAAATAAGTATTTGAACACCTGTCTATCAGCTAGAATTCTGACCCTCAAAGACCTGTTAGTCTGCCTTTAAAATGTCCACCTCCACTACATTTATTATCCTAAATTACATGCACCTGTTTGAGGTCGTTAGCTGCATAAAGACACCTGTCCACACCATACAATCAGTAAGAATCCAACTACTAACATGGCCAAGACCAAAGAGCTGTCCAAAGACACTAGAGACAAAATTGTACACCTCCACAAGGCTGGAAAGGGCTACAGGGAAATTGCCAAGCAGCTTGGTGAAAAAAGGTCCACTGTTGGAGCAATCATTAAAAAATGGAAGAAGCTAAACATGACTGTCAATCTCCCTCGGACTGGTGCTCCATGCAAGATCTCACCTCGTGGGGTCTCAATGATCCTAAGAAAGGTGAGAAATCAGCCCAGAACTACACAGGAGGAGATGGTCAATGACCTGAAAAGAGCTGGGACCACCGTTTCCAAGGTTACTGTTGGTAATACACTAAGACGTCATGGTTTGAAATCATGCATGGCACGGAAGGTTCCCCTGCTTAAACCAGCACATGTCCAGGCACGTCTTAAGTTTGCCAATGACCATTTGGATGATCCAGAGGAGTCATGGGAGAAAGTCATGTGGTCAGATGAGACCAAAATAGAACTTTTGGGTCATAATTCCACTAAACGTGTTTGGAGGAAGAAGAATGATGAGTACCATCCCAAGAACACCATCCCTACTGTGAAGCATGGGGGTGGTAGCATCATGCTTTGGGGGTGTTTTTATGCACATGGAACAGGGCGACTGCACTGTATTGAGGAGAGGATGACCGGGGCCATGTATTGCGAGATTTTGGGGAACAACCTCCTTTCCTCAGTTAGAGAATTGAAGATGGGTCAAGGCTGGGTCTTCCAACATGACAATGACCCGAAGCACACAGCCAGTATAACCAAGGAGTGGCTCTGTAAGAAGCATATCAAAGTTCTGGCATGGCCTAGCCAGTCTCCAGACCTAAACCCAATAGAGAATCTTTGAAGGGAGCTCAAACTCCGTGTTTCTCAGCGACAGGCCAGAAACCTGACTGATCTAGAGAAGATCTGTGTGGAGGAGTGGGCCAAAATCCCTCCTGCAGTGTGTGCAAACCTGGTAAAAAAACTACAGGAAACGTTTGACCTCTGTAATTGCAAACAAAGGCTACTGTACCAAATATTAACATTGACTTTCTCAGGTGTTCAAATACTTATTTGCAGCTGTATCATACAAATAAATAGTTAAAAAATCATACATTGCGATTTCTGGATTTTTTCTTTTTAGATTATGTCTCTCACAGTGGACATGCACCTACGATGACAATTTCAGACCCCTCCATGATTTCTAAGTGGGAGAACTTGCAAAATAGCAGGGTGTTCAAATACTTATTTTCCTCACTGTATATATATATCTATATCATTTTCATTTCAACTTCTCCTGCTTATCCGTAATTCGGGTCGCAGGGGCAGCAGTCTAAGCAGATCCCCCAGACACTTCTCCGAGTCCAGGGATCGGGCTGTCAAGGCCCCCGCCTTCGACTGCTGCCCAATCCTCTCAGCACCGGTCCCTTACGGTCGCTCCTGCAGGTGGTGAGCCCACAGTAAGGCGGCCCCACGTCACTCCGACGTCACGGTCCTTGATTTATTTTTCTCGTAAGGGTCCCCTGGATCATAGAGGGTTAAGGGCCTTGCTCAAGGGCCCAAGAGTGGCAGCTTGGCGATACCGGGGCTTGAACCCCCGACCTTCCGATCGGTAACCCAGCGCCTTAACCGCTTGAGCCACCACTCCCCCTATATATATATATATAATATAATATAATATAATATAATATAATATACAGTGGTACCTTGACCTACGAGTTTAATTTGTTCTGTGGACTAGCTCGTATCTCAATTTACTCGCACATAAAATCAGTTTTCCCAATTGAAAATACTTAAAATGGCATTAATCCGGTCTAATGGATATATATATATATATATATATATATATATATATATATATATATATATATATATATATATATATATATATATATCAGGGAACCAACCCCAGCCACTCTCAGTGCCGGTCCCAAGCCCGGATAAATGGGGAGGGTTGCGTTAGAAAGGGCATCCAGCGTAAAACATGTGCCAAATCAAACGTGCGGAGGATCCGCTGTGGCGACCCCTAACCGGAGAAGCCGAAAGAAAGAAAGAAATTATATATATATATATATATATATATATATATATATATATATATATATATATATATATATATATATATATATATATATATATATTTAATAATTACAGTGGGCCAAAAAAGGATTTAGTCAGCCACCAATTGTGCAAGTTCTCCCACTTAAAAAAAATGAGAGAGGCCTGTAATTTTCATCATAGGTAAAAAAAAAAAAAAAAAAGTCCTGAAAATCACATTGTTTGATTTTTAATGAATTTATTTGCAAATTATGGTGGAAAATAAGTATTTGGTCACCTACAAAAAAGCAAGATTTCTGGCTCTCACAGACCTGTAACTTCTTCTTTAAGAGGCTTCTCTGTCCTTCACTTGTTACCTGTATTAATGGCACCTGTTTGAACTCGTTATCAGTATAAAATACACCTGTCCACAACCTCAAACAGTCAGACTCCAAACTCCACAAAGGCTAAGACCAAAGAGCTGTCAAAGGACACCAGAAACAAAATTGTAGACCTGCACCAGGCTTTGAAGACTGAATCTGCAATAGGTAAGCAGCTTGGTGTGAAGAAATCAACTGTGGGAGCAATTATTAGAAAATGGAAGACATACAAGACCACTAATAATCTCCCTTGATCTGGGGCTCCACGCAAGATCTGACCCAGTGGGGTCAAAATGAAAAATCCCAGAACCACACGGGGGGACCTAATGAATGACCTGCAGAGAGCTGGGACCAAAGTAACAAAGGCTACCATCAGTAACCCACTAGCCGCAAAGGAACTCAAATCCTGCAGTGCCAGACGTGTCCCCCTGCTTAAGCCAGTACATGTCCCGGCCCATCTGAAGTTTGCTAGAGAGCATTTGGATGATCCAAAAGAGAATTGGGAGAATGTCATATGGTCAGATGAAACCAAAATAGAACTTCTTGATAAAACTCATCTTGTCATGTTTGGAGGAGAAAGAATGCTGAGTTGCATCCAAAGAACACCATACCTACTGTGAAGCATTGGGGGGGGGGAACGACGACACACATCATGCTTTGGGGCTGTTTTTCTGCAAAGGGACCAGGACGACCTATCCGTGTAAAGGAAAGAATGAATGGGGCCATGTATCGGGAGATTTTGAGTAAATACCTCCTTCCATCAGCAAGGGCATTGAAGATGAAATGTGGCTGGGTCTTTCAGCATGAAAATGATCCCAAACACACCGCCCGGGGCAATGAAGTAGTGGCTTCGTAAGAAGCATTTCAAGGACCTGGAGTGGCCTAGCCAGTCTTCAGATCTCAACCCCATAGAAAATCTTTGGAGGGAGTTGAAAATCTTTGCACTTGTACAGTCACAACCTGAACAGGTATGGATCCCAATAAGTGCCAAACACACACTGGTGCCAAGAGCTGATGACACCTTAGCCAAATCAATGATCCTCATTTTGTTGCCAACCCCTGTGAAACCTACAAATCTGGCTGCAGACTTAAAACAATCACTGCCACATCAGTATCAGGGCTCTTGATGACTATAGTTTGATGTTCATTGGCAGCATGTTGTGCATGTAAAAACAACCTGGTGTCACATTCCTCATCATCACATGTCAGATCTTCAACAGCACTGAGAGTTTGTATACGGTTCATTACAGTGACAGAGGTCTCCATGTGCGATGTAAAAGCTTAAGTCCTTGCCCACAGTGGTAAGATTAGCATCTCGCCACACAAGATAGAGGAAGCCTCTTTGTTGTTCCATCTGATAGAAACTTTTTCCATTGTGTTGGTGTCTTCTGATCACATCCATAAATTTTCACTTGAATTTCAGGATGCTGTATGAAGTGTCTTGAATTTCAGGATGCTGTATGACGTGTCCTTGAAGACCAGTCTGTGTCATCGACTAGTAGTACCTCAACTACTGAATGTCCTGAAAAGAAACTTAGGTCCATGATGGGCCTGCCAGTAGCTTGTAGCAAGTGAAATTAAACCCAGCGTCTTCGGGAACGTTTTCAAATTAAATTTCTAGACAATGTTTGTATGTTTCTGCTATTCTCTGATTCTCACCATGCAAACCAAGCCACCGTGGATGCAGGCCAACGCGTTATATATCTTTTGCGTTACTTGTATCTCTTTCACGCCTTACAGGTGTAACAGGTGTAATATAGATAATTGCCATTAAGAAATAAGTTATATTAGGGCAAAAGACATGTGTGGGCTGCACACCAGTGATGTGGGGGAAGAACATACCTTTCGCTATCATCTCATAAAACTTCGTGCAATTCCGTAAATATGACCTCGTCCTCGTCTACATCATGCTCTGCTTCATCATCAGCTTGAAACATTCGGAACGCTTTTACAAAGTTCACGCTATTATCAGTGACCTTGGCAGTTAATCTTCCCACAAAGAGCAATTTGAGCTGTGAATTTGCTCTCTGTCTCCGCTGCGATGGCATCGTGTCTCCAACGGAAAACTTTTATTCTGAGCAGTCCATAGATCTGCAGTGGTGGAAAGTCGGCAAAAGTTCTATATTTCTGTCTCCATTTCCATATATGCAACATTGCATAATTGCTGTGCTTTGCATGCAGATGTTTTTTTTTTTTTTTGAAGTGGTATTTTTTTGCAGTTGACAAGAGCTTTTCACCAACACAATCTACATTTAACCATTATTCCTTTCTCCTTTTCCTCGACTATTTCAAAATAATGAGAATACTTCCATCACAATAACATTTATGTGTGTGGTGTGATGTGTGATTAATCTATATAATATACAAGTTTCACTTTTTGTATTGAATTACTGAAATAAATAAACTTTTTAATGACATTCTAATTAATTGAACTTCACCTGTATATAGTACTGTGCAGAAGGTTTAGTGTGTGTACTGTGCAAAATGTGTGTGTGTGTGTGTGTGTGTGTGTGTGTGTGTGTGTGTGTGTGTGTGTGTGTGTGTGTGTAAAAACCCATATGTAAAATGTATATGTAAATGTAACAGAATCTGGCAAACATTTAAACATTTATATATTTTTTTTTAATTTCAAGAATTAAAGGGGACATAAAAATAATTCACAAGGAAAGATAATGATTACAGTGCAGAACTTGGTGGACTCATATCCAGCCACCATAAGACAACTTATTGTGTAGGTATACCCGAGTGAGGAAATGAGGTGCAATAGAGACCAGAGATTCGATCTCAGCTTTCTGCTTCCATCTCAGCATCAGCTCCATCTTACAGACAGTGCAAAAATAAGAATTAATTATTGATGTCATTGTTTAAGTTTGCTGAAGCAATTGTTATGCTGCTATTCTTTACTTAGACATATGGTACCATATATGTATAGTATAGCATATATTGTAACAGACACAAACTTAACTCTGTTACATCATAGTTATTCTTTTTTGCCTTCCTTACCTTCTAGAGTGATTGGCATCTTTATAAAAATGATCAAATGTTGATTAATATATGTAAATATTAATTAAAATAATTAATAAAAGTCTTGAAACATACATCAAACGGACACTTCCTCAGGTCTATTAGGTCGGTTTTCATCTTAGATGATAGGCAAGGATCATAGAGCGTTATTAAATTCAGCACCACCAGCAGTTTGATTTATGGTAAAAATATGGTAATCTGCTAATAATTCAACTGTAAGTGGTTATTAATTTTACAGCTGGTCAAGGTATTTAATGGACTAAGGTAAAGAAATTAATAAAGGACCTCGGCCATTCCAACAATGAACTGTTTCAGTCAGGATGGTGCTTGCATTTCCTGAAGGCTAATATAATGAAAATAAGGAGAAGCATCTTCCTGCAGGCACGTCATCTGTATATGTCATAATTCTACAGAAAATTAGAACATAAACGCGCCAAACTAAACTGATAGTATTTTAAATAGCATGATGGAGAGCCTCCTGAATTATAGAAAAACTGTTGGTGCACTGGTTATGTACCTACATACAATTATAACAAACATACATATACATTTTTTAAATAACTGCTTATTGCTGTATAGCTGCTTTGAGACACTTCCTATTGTTAAAAGCGCTATACAAATAAAAATAAATTAAACCGACAAGGGACTAGAACCTGTATTCACAACCACAACTACACATTTTTGCTGTGCTTGATCGGTTCTGTGTATGACCTTGTGCTTTCTCTGGACCTCATTTCTCTCTTGGTTTTAATTTGAAAAGGAACTGAAGAAAGGAAGTGTGCTTTTGTTTTTTGTTTTTTATTAATTTTTAGATTACTTACTTACTTGCCAAATCTTTATTTGTTTTTTATGTTGTGGCCTGACTAAGACAGACCAATAATTTTCCATGCATTTGTAATGTCTCAAAACATGCAATTATTCACACACACCAATCAGGCATGATTATGATCGGTGAAATTAATAATGAAGTTACTATTACTAATTTACATGAAGACTCCAAATAACAAAGGGTACTATATACAGTAGCATTTTGGGCCTGCAGAAACAAAAAACAATACATAACAATCTAGCTATATTGCAAATATATAATGCACTGCAATAATGCAGTGCCATCCACAAATATTGGCATTCATAAAATAAAACCGTATTATTTTTGCAATTGTTTGATATCCATGAGGGCAGATGATTGTCAATTAAAAAAAAATGTTTAAATGGTTAAACGATTTTTCATAGTCTTCTTTGCTCATACTTACCAA